>NW_024097869.1:0-343356 GCF_016545835.1 Crotalus tigris | reverse complement strand
GGAACCTGGAATCTATCAATCTGTTTGACCTTTCTAGATGGGCAGAAGCAGGCTAAGCGAGTTGGAATCATAAATAAATAGGTGCCAAGCCACACATTGGCCGCTTGCTAATTTCACAGGAGACAACAATGCTTCAACAACTTAGGAAATCTGAGCATTTGTGGCTTGCAGACATGAGGGTTTGTAGGCTGAAGGGGATCCCTTCCCTGCAACAAAATTAGGAACAAAGAATGTGAGGATGAAGATAGGGGGGAAAGCCCTTGGAGGATTTCATCACTCATTTAAAGAAAGCAAAAGCAACTTTCTTGTAGGACTGAACCCTTCTTCCCAACATCAAGTTTGGGGTTGAAGCAAAGTGTTCCTTACATACTTTATTTTCCATCCTTTAGTATTCTCTGATGAAACAAAAGAACAATCTCAATGCAGATCCCTTTGCAGCATGGATTTCCCACTAGAGATCAAATTATAGGCTCAGGAACCCTTAGAAGCCAGCAATCTGATTAGCAGATTCCCTCTTGGGGCTTCATAATCAAATAATAAGTCCTGCAGTGCATAATATTGAAATAACAGATGGAAATATCACAAAATTGAAACATTCTTTTATGGTGAGGCCCCTTTGAAGTGTGCACTAAACTGAGCCAAGAATAAGGGGAAATGGACAATGTCAGCACAGCAGAGTATTAGCTCTTCACTGAAGATACACTATATATACCAACATGCACTGCTAGTAACCACGGGATTTTGTTGTTTTCCCTGGGGTTCACATTCTGGCCCACGCTGTAACTGAGTATATACCTAACAAGATTGCTCAAAAGGAACGTTGCAGTGACCACATTCATAATTTGGATTGGCTGGAGTTCTATCATTGGAGCATAGTTTTCAATGGACCATTACTTTTTGTTTTTAGCAAACCACGTTTGGCACTCTTTTGCCTCAAGAGATGTAAAACTGAAGAAATTAATATTTACTCAGCTTCAACTCAATTTACCATTCTAGCAATTTGCCTTTTTTGAAAAATGAGAGCAAGGCATTCCAGAGTTGTTGAAGTGATACAATAAAAGGAAAGAAACCATAGAAAAATATGAACATTGAGTAATTAAAATATAAACATTTTCAGTTAATTTAAATTGATTTAAATTAGAACATTTTCATCTTTGTTTTTGTATGTTAATATTTCTAGATTTTAAAGTGCTGAATGTTGACTAATCTCAAAGCTTTCTGAACATAAAGGCCCACTGCAAGCAATAGTTTTTTGATAGTTCACATTCTTAATATATCAGAGTAGATAGAATTGCTTTTATGAATTATTGAAATGCTTTAGGGGAGGCTTAATCTCCCACGATGTATATAAGTATTATTTTTTACCTGTTGTTACTTTGCTGTGATCAAAAGAGTTTTCTAAAATTATACAGTAGACAGGGTATAGGTTAGAATGTATACAATGAAAGTAATGATCATTATCCTGCTTTGATCTTATTTTTTGGCAAAAACGTACCTTTTTTGTGATTAGTCTAAAATTAAATTGCTTTCTTTGCAATTTAAAACCTTTGCAAAATCTTTTAGTTTGAAACTGGGGTACACTAACAAAATTTGATTTGTATATGAATAGAATATATCTATTGAGGATAATATTTCATTTCTTTGAGAGCCTCCCAGTATTTGTACTCTGTTAGGATGGGAAGTTCACTCTACCAGGACTAGGTTACATGAGATGTTAAGATTAATCAGGTCTCCAGATATTTTTAAGCACTTAATTTTGATTGGAGGTAAAATTTACAGTTTATATTCACAATCCAAAATTCAACTGCTGAAGTTGTTAGCACTCTAATAGAAAGAAAATACAATGATATTTTAAATTAAGAAATGTTCCAGATGATGATCCTGTCCTGAGAATGAAACCATATGAGTCCCTACCCATTGATCATATGAGGCCTAATCAGAGGCCTGAAAATAAGAGCAATTTGATATCCCTGTATTAGTAGTGTTGTATCCATGAATGCTATTGCAGCTGCTAAAATGAATAGCCTACCTAGACATAATTTTCTTTTCCAAATGATCCCCATACATACTGAAAATAATGTATTAATTGATTGGCATAAACAAGTAATGCAAGTATAGTCCTATAAAAGACCAATGATTAAATTCAAGATTTTAAAGGATTCGAAAGACTGAGGTGATTAGGTGCTTCTAAACTAAATTGCTTAACATAGATTATATTGGATTGTATCTTCTTATGACCAAACTATCTCCAGGGCTTTTTTTCTCATAGAACTTCCAGAACGGAGTTCCACCACCTTTTTTGGATAGAACCTTGTAGAGTAGGCAAGGCAGGTTGTATAATATGTGTAAGTTCCGGCACCTTTTTTTTTTTTTTTTTTTTAGAAAAAAAGCACTGACTATCTCTACCTAAGATGCAAACCTTTCAGGTGATCTGTATAAATATCTCTAGATTTATAAAATAGAAACAAACTATTTATAAGACATCATGCAATAATACAGGGGTGTCAAACTCAATTTCACTGAGGGCCACATCAGGGTTGTGGTTGACCTTGGGGGGGCTGGGTGGGTGTGGTCAGGGTGGCCGTGGCCAGGGTGGACGTGGCCAGCTCAATATCGCTTGTGTTGGGGAGCACCTGTGTGGTCTGGGCAGGCTGGGGGGATCCAGCCTGGTCCTCGAGCTCCCAGGGCCCTGGGACCCCACAGCCCAGCCCAGCCCTGCTATCCCAAGAGGGTGCCCTGCTGCGCTTATCTCCTCCTCGAAGCTGCTGCTGCTGTTCTTGCTCTCCTTGGCCATGATGTGTGTGGGAGGGCAAAGTATGTGGGTCAGAGGGAAGCCCACTCTCTCTCCATATGAGGAAACCTGGCTTTGTAACTAAAGTATCCTCAGCAATAGGATGGGAGACCACCAGGAGAGATCAAGATGAGGAGACAAGGGGATGGCAAAAGGGCAGCAGGGCTGCTGGTGGCCAAATGCTAAGACAGCACTTCCTTCAGACCCTCCCTCTCTCATTGTAATCCCCTCCCTCCCTCTCTCCCTCCCTCCTTTCCTTCTTCCCTTTTCTTCTTTTTCCTTCCCTCTTTATTCTCCTTTCTTTCTTCTTCCTTCCCCCTTTTTCCTTCTTTTTCCTTTCTTATTCTCTTCCCCTCTTTCCTTCTTTTTTCTTTGTCTTTCCTCTTTCCTTTCTCCTTTTCTGTCCCTTCTTGGATGCTCAAATGCAAAAGGGGAAACATTTCTCCATGCCTTCTTGCCTTGTGATCAAATGCCACTTTTGCTAGTAGTTTGTGGCCACTTAAAAGATGGAGAACAGGGATGTCCAATATCCCCATTTATTCTGGAACGTATATGTAGCCCTAACTAGAGAGCAGGTATCAGTGTGTTGGAGTGTCTGGCAGTTATTGGGTTAAATGCTACGTATGTTGATGAGTCAGTGGGAGGAGTATCAAAGGTCATTGAGAGACTTCCTGGACACAAGCCAGATGGGATCCTTTGTTCACCAGCTGCATGGTTCCTAGCCACACGGTTAGGAGATCCTTGCCAACATGTGACGCTCAGGAAGAGAAGAGGGAAAAATCCAATATCAATTTACTTGTGGAATAAACCAATATTGCAAACAATTACTTCTGGATGCATCTCCACGTGACTGTAAGTCATTGTTTAGAATTCCTAGAAATAAAAGCAATATTTTCTGTTTATTCTTCTGAGTTATCTATCTGTTTGGATTGGACAGAAAGCAGCCTGTTCAGTTTGGAACAGAATAGTAAATTGATATAGATTAATTCTCCTCTCAAAGCTGCAACAGTTTGAAGAAAGAGAGCAAATTTGTTAGCCTTTTCTCTATATTAACCCTTAAGGAAGTAAAGCAGATATTTTCTTGCAAGTAGTAACTCGATGTGACTAATCTCCTTCAATTGCCTGCAAAAGTAATCTCTGGGATAGCAAAGCCAGTGTGTTTGTGCAAAGGACAGCTTTCAAGGTGTGATTCAGATGCATTGTTTTGCTAATTCGCTGTTAACGCTACAAAGTTTATCTGTATATTGAGAAGCCTCTGCTGGCAAAGATTCATTACCAGTCAAATTCTGCTTGATAGCCAACGCTTCAAAGTAAAGTAAAGTTATAAAGTGCTTTGTGTTTGTTTTTAAATTACCTTTGGATCTGTTTACAAGGAAATATTGTGATGTTCACATCACAAAGTAGAAAAAGAGAAATCTACACTATTGTTTCTTGCATGTAAAGCCTGACTTCTAACACCAAAGAGAACAGCAAGAGGCCCCTGAGGGCTATAAAAGGGCAATTAACTCTCCGGCTGAATGCTGTTTTATTAGTCCAGTTGCCCTAGCAACAAGTCACTAAGGAAAGCAATTAACCTCTTCTCCCAGCCACAGCTTGGAATTTCAACCAATGTTATGCGACAAGGCATCTGGTTACAGAGGCAGAACCAACCCCAATAGCATTGCAGTGAATCTGTTAGTTAAAGTGCAAGCTACTTAAAGTTATCCCAAGCTACCAACAGCCCCTCACTCACTCAAGCTGAACACCAAGCTGTTCCAGTTTGAGGGAACTTAGGCAGAAGAAAGCGAAGCCAATTCTCTTGCTTATCATCACAGCTGATGACCCAGGGTTCCAGCCTGCAACTCAACGGTCGCCAAGTGGGAGATTGTACCTCTACATTCTCTCAGTGGCCACTAGCAGTAACGTGGTCGCCAGGCGGGAGTTTGTACCTCTACATTCTCTCAGTGGCCACTAGCAGTAACGTGGTAATAGGAAGAATTTGGCTGGCCTTTCTTCAGATGCCCCCTAGTGGTTGAAGGAGGCACTACATGTACGCCTTTAACTGCACCCAGAGAAGGCCCTCTAGTGGACAAAGGTGAATCTCAAAGCCAGAGCACCCTGGTAGCTGACCCGAAGCAAGTGACTCCTAGTGGTGAAGGGGTGAACTGCACTGAAGTACCCACAAACGCAGGAGAACCCACCCAGTGGCATCTCCACCCACAGACAGCACCTCAGAAGCTGATCTACAAGTAGTGACCCCTAGTGGTCAAAGAGAGAAGTTCTTCAAATTCTCTTCAAAATAGCTGAGAAGAACACTGAACCTACCCTAGCCATAGCAGAGCATCCTACTGGGTCTAGCAGAAGGGGTTCAACCAACTAGCCTAGTTGAGATACACCAACCAGCTGGCCAAGGAGAAAGGCTGCCAACGGCCAACCTTGACCTGCACAAAGAGGCTGAAGCTCAAGCCTCGACAAAGCCAAAATATGTCTCAGGGTCAATACGATCTAACACAACAAAGAAAGCACACAGAAGCCATGAACTCACATCTGATGGAGAAATGGGACACCATTCAGAGCCGCAATGAAAGAGGCTGGGAGAGATTATACAAACTCTACCACGAACAGAAGGAGTGTTTGCCCCAGCCCAAGCCTCACCAGAGAAGCAGACCGGTTGACAGAGCTGAGTCCGAAGTTTCCCACTATTCACATGCACCATCCCAACGGTCACATGAGGCTCCATCCCACGTGTCTGGAAAAGCCTCATCTTTCCACCACATATCCAAGGCATATTCCAGCGTGTCCCAACAATCGCATGTCACAGGTGCCTCCCGCCTTTCAAAGGCATCCTCCCATCATAGCCGAGCATCCAGAATTTCACATGAAGAGCAAATGATCATAGATGTTAAAGCTGCTGAAGCTGTCTTTTGCATAGCACAAGAGGAGCAGTTGAAGAAGAATGAACTGACGGCCATAGAACTTGAAGAAGCTGAAATAGCAGCTAAAATGAAGGCCAAAAGAAAAGACGCCCAAGCAGAGCTTGAACTTGTTCAAAGCCAAAGAGATATGGCAGACAAAATGGCTAGAGCGGAAGTCCTTCAGAAAATACTCCAGCACACCACTTTCTTGCCAAATAGGGAGCAACTGGAAAATGAAGAGCGTCGTAGCCGCGTACAGGCATATGTGGACAATCAAAGCACATTCCAGAATGCGCAGGTGAGAGCGCCACAGCCAGCCACAAGTCCCCCAAGACCGAGTAGACGAACAGAGGAATCTCAACAATCAGATTCACCGGTCAGCCACAGTGTTGATGTCGCGACACCTAGGTCACGAGATCTCCCCACCATTGCCACCCCATTGAACCCTATAAAACCACACCTACAACACTGCATGCTTGTGACAACCAAACCTGTTTTGGTAGCAACATTGTTCCAACCGCACCTAGAACAACACTGCATGCTTGTGACAACCAAACCTGTTTTGGAAGCAACAGTGTTCCAGACAAACAACAATTACAACAACTTAGCTTTGTCCATGAAGGACAAACAAGACAAACAATGCCTCCAAGACTGGGAGTCATGGAGCATACTCCCAAGAAGTAGCCAAAGCATGCAAGTGCAGCTTACATATGTCTCCAGCTCACCTGCCCCAGTGCAGAAGAAAGAATTGTATGCTTCCTTAGATGTGTCTACGAAGGCATCTGCAGTCTTAAGATACATCTCACTCTACAGCGGGGAGAGCCACACTTACGTTATCTTGTTTGTGACCAAAAGATGCATCAGAGTCTACAGCAGGGAGAGCTGCAGTCTCGGTGTCTTCTTAGGGAAAGCGAGACTAACAATACAAGAAGGTCACACCGTACCAAGGTTAGAGCTATGTGGCACCACTTTGGCTGTAAAGCTCACAAACTTGACAGCAAAGACGTTGTGCTTTGAACTACAGTCCACCACCTTCTACGCAGACAGCAAGGTGATGTCAAGCTACATCTGCAAACAAAGCAGACACTTCTATGTCCATGTAAGCAACAGAGAGAAAAGGATTGAAACATCTTTAAGCCCTGAACAACGGCAACATGTGCCAACAAATAAGAACTTTGTTAACCAAGTGAAGTGGCCCAACCTTGCCACACAGATAACAGAATTGATCTGGCTAGAAAGTCTTCAGTTCTTGGCCTGTCCAAATAGACAGATGCCACAGAGACCAAAACGTTATGCACTTCCAGCTTCAGATCAAAGTGCCAACCTTCAGCCTCAGACACTCAGTAAACGTCAACCAATCTGCTTCAAAACCCTGTCTAAGCGGAGACACTTGAAATTAGGCATACTTTTGATCATCTTGATCACTTATCTCAGCACCCCAAGAATTAGCCTTGTAGGAGCCTGCAAGAACTTACTGACTTTCATGGACTCCATGTCGTTAAATACACCCACACCCACACATGAAGTCCTCACCCTGACGACAACAGTAGCAGCCCTCTTCAATACTCCACCGGTGGTTCCAGAACCTTCGGTTCTTGAGTATCCTGAGTCTTCTGCTCAAGCTGTTGTTCCTGAGTCTTCACTTCCAGCTGCTGTTCCTGAACCGTCAGTTCCAGCTGTTGTTCTTGATTCTTCAGCTCCGGCTGTTCCTGAGTTTCCAGATGTTCCTAATCCTGAGTTTCCAGCTCCAGCTGTCCCTGAGTTTCCTGATGTTCCTGACCTTGATTCTCCAGATCCAGCTGTTCATGTTTTTCCAGGTTCTTCAGTTCCTGAGTATCCTGTGAATCCAGTTCCCTTCGTTCCTGAGAAGCCTTCAGTTCCAGTTTTTCTGTTCCAGATTTGGTTCCAGTTTCCTTCACAGGAAGAAGACCTTGTCTCACTGGAAGACAAGCTAGCATACCAGAACTACTGGCCCATGGGACTTGTGCACCGGGCCCACCCACTTGATGAACTAGTTTGCCCAGCTGAGGTCCAGATCGTGAAGCCACATGAGTCAGGTCGTGACTCAAAGACACTTGTACCAGGCTGATCATCGATTTGTCCCCATTGCTGATGAAGACTGAACCAGAAGATCAAACCTCAAATTATGTATTGTCTTATGCATTGTTTGATGTAACACTTGCCTTTTTTGCATAGTTATGCATGTTTCACACCTAGTTTTTACCTATTTAGTCACAAGTTAGTTAACAGTGAGTATTGCATGCTTTGATGCTATGTTTTTACTATTTTAGTAGTGGAAATATAAATTTCCAAGCGGGGAGTATTCTGGAATGTATATGCAGCCCTAACTAGAGAGCAGGTATCAGTGTGTTGGAGTGTCTGGCAGTTATTGGGTTAAATGCTACATATGTTGATGGGTCAGTGGGAGGAGTATCAAAGGTCATTGAGAGACTTCCTGGACACAAGCCAGATGGGATCCTTTGTTCACCAGCCGCATGGTTCCTAGCCACAAGGTTAGGCGATCCTTGCCAACATGTGACGCTCAGGAAGAGAAGAGGGGAAAATCCAATATCAATTTACCTGTGGAATAAACCAATATTGCAAACAAGTACTTCTGGATGCATCTCCACGTGACTGTAAGTCATTGTTTAGAATTCCTAGAAATAAAAGCAATATTTTCTGTTTATTCTTCTGAGTTATCTATCTGTTTGGATTGGACAGAAAGCAGCCTGTTTGGAACAGAATACCATTGTTATTTGTTTTAACAATGGAGATTTTACTTATTAAAATTTGTGAATTACCTACAATAAAGGGAATAAAAATAAATAAGAATGATTATAAGTTGAGAGCTTTTGCTGATGATTTGGTTGTGACATTATCTCAACTGACAGATTCGGTAAGGGATTTGGTTGAAATCATAACTCAGTACGGGAAAGTTTCTGGTTTTAAGGTAAATAACAATAAGACTAAAATATTACCGAAAAATATGTCTATGGATGAAAAGGAAATGTTAGCCAAATTAACAGGTTTTGAAATAGTGAAAAAGGTTAAATATTTGGGAGTATACATTACAGCTTCTAATGTTAAATTGTATAAAAATAATTATGAGACATTATGGGTAATAGTGCAAAAGGATTTAAATGATTGGAAAAAATTACAGTTATCTGCTGGGGAGAATCTCAGCAGTTAAAATGAATGTTCTTCCAAAGTTTCTTTTTTTTGTTTCAAATGATACCTATCTTGAAAAAAGATGCCAATTTGGAGTAATGGCAGAAGGGTATTAACAAGCTTATTTGGGCAGAGAAAAAAACCAAGAGTTAAGTTTAAGATTATACAAGATGCACAGGAAAGAGGAGGACTTAAGGCGCCTAATTTAAAATTGTATTATGATGCGGTGGCTTTAACATTGATTAGTGATTGGCTTAATTTAACAAATAAAAATATACTCCTCCTTGAAGGATGGGATTTATTATATGGATGGCATGCATATTTAATTTATAATAAAAAAGTAGATCAGGTTTTTAAATCTCATATCTTAAGAAACTCTTTATTATGTGTCTGGAAGAAGTATTATTATAAGTTAAACTATAAAATTCCAATATGGGGGATTCCTGGATATATGATAGAGGGGGTATCTAGGGGTGTGAATATGGATAGGTTTTCTTATAAGGAATTACTTAGTTTGGTAGGGAAGGATTGGCAATTAAAATCTTTAGCTGAGTTGAAGCAAGAAAATATTGTACACTCTTGGTTTCAGTATAATCAATTGTTAGTCAGGTGGAGTTTAGATCAAAAGGTTGGTATTACTTTAGATGACGTGAATTTGGTAAAACAGATTAAAGATCAAACTCGAGCCCATATAAAGAGAATTTATAATATTTTAATAGAATTGGATTCTGAAACGGAGTTAGTTAAAGACTGTATGGTAAAATGGGCACAAAATATTCAAGAGCCGATTCTATTGGACACATGGGGACAATTTGGGTTAGAAATGTAAAATTTACCCAGGCTCAAAACTTAAGAGAAAATTTTTATAAAATGTTCTATAGGTGGCATTTGGATCCTCAAAAATTGTCCTGTATGTATCCTAATTTATAGCCCAAATGTTGGAGATGTGGAAGCTTAGATGCAACTTATTTTCATATTTGGTGGACTTGTAGAAATATAAAAGCTTTTTGGATTAAGATTTGGTGGAACATTCAAAAGATTTTTAAGAGAAAGATTAAGTTTACACCACAATTATTTTTGTTAAGTGTTATTGTAGATTTTGATGTTAAAGAAATTAATTTGATGTTGAATCATATAACAGCTGCAAGATTATTGGTGGGGCAATATTGGAAGAAAGATTCTTTGCCTACTATGGAAGAATGGATACTCAAGGTGTCTAATTTAGCAGAAATGGAAAAAATTTCCGCTTATTTGAAGGACTACTCACAAGAAAGATATATTTCGGTTTGGAGAAGGTGGATAGATTATATTCAGAATAACTATGAGACTAAAAAGTATTATTTAGCTTATGAGTAAATTTTAGATTGTTATTAATAGTTTGATATGGTAGAATTTATATTATTCTTAGTTTTATGGTTTAATTATATTATTATTTTCGTATTTAATTTGTTAATATTTATTTTGAAAAGGAGTTAAAGCATGTTATGGATTTGACTGTTAGTATAGTTGGGTAATGTTAGTTAGATTACGATTGTTTATTTGTAACTCTGTAATGAGCTCTGGGAAGTGGGGGGTGGGTGGGAGGGATTTGGGATATATATTGTATAAAATCTTTAAAACTTTTAATAATAAAAAAAACGGAGAACAAACCAGGCTCAGTTTATCCCGTGCTTGCATTTAGTGGGGGCGTCCACAGACAACAGTACAACAAAACTGTCAAAATGGTGGCTGTGATAGTTAATCAGAGCTCCTCTGTTTTTTATATGCAACAGCTTTAGCTTTCATGAGCAGAGGTAGGTTAGTTGTTTTTCTATTACTACATAATCCTTAAAAGGGCTCTCCTATAGGGAGCCTGCCTTGGTCTAATTCAGACTGGAAATATACCAAAGGAAAATATTTTTCTCCACTGGAAATGGCTGTTTGCAACATACAAGGAGGGAATATTTTCCTAAGAGCTCACAATTCAAGAATACTAATGTTAACTTGGATTGCCAACAAAGTTCTGTCTGTGACAAAACAGAACACAAAATAGCTTTCTCCTTTGAACTGGGGCATTTCCAACTGAATTGCCTCTCCCTCCCTTCCTCCCTTCCTTCTTTCCTTTTTTTTAAAGCTGCCAGAGGCTCCAGGCAGAGGTGGCAACAGGCAGCCAGCTGTGGGCAAAGGCTTCCCCTCCCCGTCATTGCCTCTTCGTGGCTTAGCTCACCTCTCCCAGACACACACAAACACACACAGTGTGTGTGTGTGTGTGTGTGTGTGTGTGAGAGAGAGAGAGAGAGAGAGAGAGAGAGAGAGAGAGGGAGGGAAGGAGAGAGAGAGAGAGAAAGAACACGAAGATATGTGTGTTTCTCTCACCCCTTGCAGTCCCGGTCCCTCAACAGAGACCTTCTGCGATGGCAGGCTGCAAACTAATGAAAACTAATTTTTGGGAGTTCTTTTTCTCAGTGTGCTGCCAATTGCATTGTGCCCTGCTCCCCTCAGCTCCCACCCCCAGCCCCGTGGCAGGCTGCAAGAAGCATTCCTCTCCCATTCTTTTCCTCCCGATGTCACAGCGTGGGGCTGCAGGAGGTGAGACCCACCCCCCACACACGCACACACACACTCACACAAACACGTGTGCAGGTTCTGGGATAGGTGAGCTGAGAGCCATGGTGCAGGAGGAAATGATAGGGGAAGTGGTCAAAATGGGAAACTTCTGTTCGGAGCCTCTGACAGCTTAAAAAAAATGTGTGGAGCAGTGGCTTCCCTTTCAGTCCACCCTCCCATCTGTTGACTCCACGCCGGGGTTGACTCTACGCCTGCCAAAAGGGCAATTTTGCTTTCAACCCCCCCCCCAATTCCAGAAACTGAAAACTGCTGCCGTTCACCTGCCATGTCCCCGACAGCCCCTGTGATCTCCTATTGCACACTGGCAGGCAGAATCCTAAAGCTCCCATTCTGTTCTCCAGCAGGATGCCTATAGAATCCACCGGATGGGTTATTCACAGCCTTCCTGCCCAGCAGACTAGGTCAGAACTTTGGCCACACCCCTCCTTTGGGAGTGACTCCAGTTTTGACTTAGTCTTGAGCTCAGCAGCACATGATTATTTTTGCTCCGGATAGATTAGGTTTCTTTAACAGTTCAATTAGTTAGCATAAATTTGTTCTTTAATTGGCCTCGTTTAAATTGAATACTCAAATTGATAAATTTAAATTTTTGGAGGCTGTAAGCATTCAGGCCAGCTGGCTGCATGCTCGGTTTTTCTGGCCAATCAGTCGGCTCGCCTTTGGAGCCTCGATTGGCTCCTTGCAGACTCACAGCTTCAATCAGCCGGCTTTCCTTTGGAGCATTAGATCGGCTCCTTGCAGGATCAGAGCTTCAATCAGCCGGCTTTCCTATGGAGTTCGATCGGCTCCTTGCAGACTGGCTCCTTGCAGGCTCACAGCTTCAATTAGCCAGTTTTTTTCCTTGGAGAGTTGGATTGGCTCCGTTACAGGCTCAGAGCTTCAGCTCGTCAGCTACCTTTCTTCAGGACACCTGATTCAGATTCGGATCTAAGGAAACCAGGAAACGCAAGTTGCTCAGGATTTTCCCTGTTTACTGAGAATATCTCCCTTTACTTAGTGCTCTTTGTCTTTGTTCATTTCCTGGTTTCTTATTATTGCTCCAATGTTTGTTTACTAACAGAGTGCGGCCGCCATCTTGGCCGCATGTCTTCACTGGGGCAGTCATTTTGAGGGTCTGTTTTGTCTCTTTTAGGATGCCATCTTGAGTGTGTCCTTAGGCCCTCGCCATATTGGGTGGGCACTTTGCACGGAGATTTTTTCCTGGTATTATTAAGAGTTGATTAGTCCTCAGAGGGGGCTTATACTATTTTTCAGGAGTCTGATTTCAGCCCCATATTGTGTGTGTGTGTGGGGGGGAAACAAGACAATCTCAGCTCCTAGTGGAGAAGCAATATCTGAGTACTGATACTCTACCTCACTAATACCTGGTGAAGGAGTGAGAAGAGTGAACTTTATTCCAACTGTTCTGTTAGTGTGGCATTGTCACAGGCTTATCAAGGGGATTGACTGTCCGGCCATTGCAGTTGTACAGAGCGAGGACTGATTCTTTCCATCTCTGTCAATTGATCTGCGTACCTGGGTGCTCCCCCCCCACAGGTATTTCTTACTCGGTATATCTGTGCGCAATGGCAGACAGTGTCTCGCCTTCAGCTTCGCAGGGCTCCTCTATGCCTCCCCCACAACAACAAAAACACAGATCCACTGAATCAGAGTCGGGGGGGAGAAAAAGGCCAAAACAAAACATTTAACACAGAAGGAGCCCTCAAAAACGGCTGAGCAAGAGGCCTCGAGGAGACATTTGGCATTAGAAAAACAATTTTCCAGAGCACAAAGACTTAGGGCCAATGAGGCTGACATGGTTTCCCCCGCCCCATTGGAATTACCCACACCCGAGTCTGCATTTGTTCCACATCAGGAAGTTCTCAGGACCTGGTCTCCTCAGGGGGAAACTGAGCAGATTGGTTCTCCTCGCTCCTCATCATCTGCATCATCAGATCATGGTCCAGCCACAGGAGGATATTTGGTCTGCTCAGTTTCAGGCTTTTATGCAGAATGCATTCAACCAGTTTATGTCTTCCAAGGGTCAGCTGTCCTTTCAATCTTCCTCCCATAAAGGGAGGGCTACGGTTTCTGCCACAGAGGTTTCAGAAACCTCCTCTCAGTTAGGTGAGGCTGAGTCGGTTGACCTTGACGTAGCTGATATTTCCTTGTCGGACGATGAGGAGACTGTTACTGAGCAGACCCACACTGCAGGGCTCTTTGACCCTTCTCTTCTTAAATCTCTATTAATCAAGGCAATTTCCACTGTTAATCTCACTTCTGTACAGGAGGAGAAACCTTCTACCAGTCAGGAGTCCAACCCTCTGTTCACAAACAAGATCACAGAGGACAAATATATTCCTTGCCCAGAAGTCTTCCGTACCTCCGTGGAGGAACAATGGTGCTCTTTGGCTGCTCCACCTGTGCCTAACAGCGTAGAAAAGAAACTGCTTAATGTCTCTCCATCTTTTTCCTCTCTATTAGAGGTACCTACTGTGGATAGTTCTCTGATTTCTCTATTCTCTACATCCGCTATTCCAGGGGACATGGCAGAGGCTCTGAAGGTCGATGATAAGAAATTTGAGCACTCTCTCCGTCAGGCTCACCAGGCTTCGGCATGGGCGGCCAAGGCGGCAACCTCTTCCTCCTTCGTCAGGGCCTGTATCATGTGGCTACATGAATTGCAGACCAACGTCCCACCAGATCAGGTTAGAACACATCAAACTTTGGCTAAGATTTTGGCTGCTTCACAATACGTAGCAGACGCCACATTGCTCTCCACTAAATATTCTGCAAGATCAATAGCTGCCACAGTTGCCTCTCGTAGGCTTCTATGGCTGAAGCATTGGAGGACAGACTTGAAAGCCAAGTGGCGTATGTCTACATCTAAATACACTGGGACACATTTGTTTGGCTCCATTTTGGATCCACATGTTAATGAGGGCAAGGACAAGTGCAAGGTCCTAGTACATCTCTCAAAGAAACTAGACAGGAGGACATCTCAGGACTTCCGTAAGCAAGCCTTTCATCCTAGCAGTTCCTGGGAGTGGAGGCAGCCCTTTAGATCAGGGCAATCCTGGGACTGGTCGAGAGGCTCGCGATCCTTCTATCCCAGACAGGATCATTTCCAGGATCGCCAAAACACTGGAGCCAGAGGCCAGTTTCAGGCTAAGCGCCCATTCAGGGGAACAGGAGGCCGTGCTTACAGGCGATCTAAGTGATGCCAGGGAGGACTCTCCCATTGGGGGCAGACTACAAAGGTTCAGCGACGTCTGGGAAAGCACCACCTCAGACGCTTGGGTAGTAGAGACTATCAAGTATGGTCTCACCTTAGAATTTTACTCTCCCCCTCCAAACCGCTTCATAAGATGCCCGCTCTCCAGAAACAAGGTCAAGACAGACCTGATGACTTCGGCCATATCTCATCTGGTCGGAATTCAGGCTATAGAACCAGTACCAAAGGAGCAGGAGGGAATGGGGTTTTACTCCATTCTGTTTCTGGTCCCCAAGTCCTCAGGGGGATGGAGGGCGATACTGGATTTAAAGGGATTAAATTATTTTGTGACCTACAGAAGGTTCAAGATGCAGTCCCTAAAATCCATTTTGGCCAGCATCATCTTCAATAGACCTCACAGAGGCGTATCTGCATATTCCCATCCACTCTCAGTACCGCAAGTTCCTCGGGTTTTGCTACGCACACCGGCATTACCAATACAGGGCCCTATCATTCGGCCTGTCATCAGCCCCAAGAGTCTTCACGAAGGTTTTAGCAGTCATAGCGGCTCACCTCAGACTGAGGCCGGTGCGCGTGCAATGTTATCTAGATGATATCCTAGTCCAGTCCAGCTCCCTTCAGACAGCAAAACGGGATGTTCAAACTACGATACTCATCCTGCAGAATCACGGGTTCTCTGTGAACTTCAGGAAGAGCCACATCACTCGAACAAGAAGATTACAAAACCTGGGAGCAATAATAGACTCATCCCATTGTAGGGTATACCTTTCTCAGGAGCGTCGGATCAGCATCAGGAAACTGGTTCATCAGGTTCACAAGGACAAGAGAGTGCCACTGGCACAGCTGTTAAAACTCCTGGGAAAGATGATCTCTTGCATGGGCATTGTTCCGTGTGCCAGGCTCCACTCCAGACTCTTACAGTGGTTTCTCCTTCCTTACCAAAAATGAAACCTCAGTGCTTCCAACAGGAAGGTTACAGTTCCACATCACACATTGTGGTCCCTCCTTTGGTGGACAACATCTTCGATGACCAAGGGAGCCATTTTCAGGGAACCGGACCGGGTCATTCTCACAACAGATGTGAGTCTGTTTGGTTGGGGAGCTCACCTGGGGACCCACATAGCCCAGGGACAGTGGTCTTGCTTGGATCTCACCCAAAACATCAATCGGCTTGAACTTCGAGCCATTCACCTGGCGCTCCTTCAATTTTCTCTCCTAGTCAAGGGGAAGCATCTCCTCGTCATGACAGACAACGTGGCGGCCAAAGCACACGTCAACAAAAAAGGAGGGACCAGGTCCTGGGACCTGATGCGAGAGGCATTGGCTCTGGGTCTCTGGGCGGAGTCAAATCTGGGCTCCATAAGGGCAGAACATATATCAGGAGAGGCAAACCGCCAGGCAGACTCCCTGAGCAGAGCCAAGGTGGACCATGCGGAGTGGCAACTGGAACCTGCTCTGTTCCAGGAGATCACGTCGAGGTTCGATCAACCCTACCTGGACCTATTTGCCACCCTGACAAATACACAGATCCCCAGGTTCTTCTCCAGATTTCAGACACGGGGAGCAGAGGGCGCAGATGCTCTCCGATGTCGCTGGCCGGCGCAGCTATTGTATGCCTTCCCACCACTTCCACTAATTCCGGCGACTTTACGCAAGCTGATTCTAGAAGGAGCAGAGGTAATCTTGATTGCTCCACATTGGCCACGGTGTCCGTGGTTTGCCGACCTGGTGGATCTTTCGGTATCTCCTCCGTGGAGGATCCTTCCGGACCGAGTGGTCCTCAACCAGGGCAACCTTCTTCATCCCAATCCGCAGTGGCTCCAACTAGCCGCTTGGCATTTGAGTGGGAAAATTTAGCCAGGCAGGCATATTCGTCCGAGGTGATCTCGATGATACAGGCTTCTAGACATCCCTCAACGAACAGGATCTATGACACCACGTGGAAGGGTTTCTGCAAGTGGTGTCTTGTACATACATTAGATCCACTCTCTGTCACTATTCCAAACATCCTAGATTATCTATTGGAAGGTTTGAATAAAGGTTTGTCACCCAGTACTATCTGCAGGCAACTAGCAGCTCTTTCAACTGTCCTTTCCTGCGACAATTCCAGTCCTTTGGCACAACATCCAGCAGTCAGCACCTTCATAAAGGGAGTGGTCAATACCAGACCTCCCGTTATTTATTGCTATCCTTCTTGGGACTTAACCAAGGTGTTGAAGGCCCTGACTTCGCCCCCATTTGAACCTCTCAGTTCATGTTCTTTACATTCCTTGTCTTTGAAGGTAGCTTTTCTGGTGGCTATTACTTCAGCCAGAAGAATATCGGAATTAGCGGCTCTTTCAGTGAGAGAGGAGTTATGCACCTTCTTCGAGGATAGGGTGGTCCTTAGACTGGACCCCTCTTTCGTTCCGAAGGTTAACACTGTCTTTCACAGATCTCAGGAATTGATTCTTCCTAACTTCTGTCCTAATCCTAGGCACAGGTTGGAACGTGAGTGGCATAAGCTGGATGTGCGCAGGGCTCTGCATTACTATGTGAAGCGTACTTCTTTGTTTCATAAGTCGGAGGCTCTTTTTGTATCTTTCCAACCTTCAGCAATGGGGAAAAAAGTTTCTTCTTCTACCATAGGTAGGTGGATTAGGGCTTGTATAACTCAGGCCTATTCTTCCTAGTCTCTTCCGGTTCCCTCACATGTCATGGCTCACTCGACACGCAGCGCTGCTACGTCGGCTGCGTGGTCCACGCAGGCTTCGGTGGAGGAGATTTGCAGAGCCGCAACATGGTCTTCTCCTTCTGCTTTTGTCAGACATTACTGAGTGGATTCCTTTGCGGCGGCTGACGCTGCTTTTGGCAGGCGTGTATTTCAACAAGTTGTTTCTTCTCATGATTCAAGGGCCTAGACTATCCCTCCTGAGGGGACATGAGGGCTTTGGTATGTCCCATCTGGTGGATTCTACAGGCATCCTGCTGGAGAAGGGGCGTTGTCTTACCTGAACGCCTTTTCTCAGCAGGATGATGTAGAATCCATACCCTCCCGTATAAATAGTCTAGGTAGGTTATCACAAATGGAGCGATTGAGTCAGAGCTGCTTCGCCTCGTCAAAACTGGAGTCACTCCCAAAGGAGGGGCGTGGCCAAAGTTTTGACCTAGTCTGCTGGGCAGGAAGGCTGTGAATAACCCATCCGGTGGATTCTACATCATCCTGCTGAGAAAAGGCGTTCAGGTAAGACAACGCCCCTTTCCTCCATGCTCAGAAAGGAAGCTGCCAGCCGCGATCTCCCACTCGGGGGTGGGGCAATCCCAGTGAAAGCGTGATGGGCGAGGCTGGGAGGGGTGGGATGAGGCCAGGTGGGGCAGGGTGAGGCAAATGAGCTGCAGCTGCTCCTGCGCACCACCAGCCTCCAAGCACTCACCATTTCCTGTGCATACGCTGGGAGATCGCCCAGCCGAGTTGGGGTGGGCCAGGGCTCGGGCAGCGGGGGCCGGTTCCTTGCTATTTCTGTGAACAGCTCCAAGGGCCAAATTTGGGCCCTTGGCGGGCCGTATCTGGCCTGCAGGCCTTGTGTTTGACATTGTCTGCAATAATAGATAAATAACTGGGATAAATATAAGTCTAGATTTCCCCCTTCCCCTTTATTATTAAATTATCCTGGTTATGAAGAAGGAAACACAAATATTTCATTTATATTGCAAGGTCTGATTAATAATATCACAAAGATAAAATATTTTGAGACTTATTTCACAATGCACCTACTCACCTAATTAGCTCGGTTCCAGGTGGCAGCAGCTTGAAGCAGTCTTCTGAGGGCTGGATCCAACCTTCGGAGCATGCAGAAGCCCCCCCTGATCTCAGTTTCTGGCGCAAACAGCTTGAAAGTCCCCTCTGAGGCTTGGATCCAAGTTCTGGAAGCTCCTTTCTGGGCGCAAATGGCTTGGAGCAGTCCTCCGAGTGCTGGATCCAACCTCCAGAGGCATGCAGAAGCCTTCCCTAGCTTCTGTTTCAGGCCGCTTGGAGGAGGCCTGCAAGGCTCCGGGGACAACGGGGTCACTTTCTCTGCCAGCGTGGCAAGCTCCAGTGGGCTGGAGGTGGGTGTGAGGGACTTGGCCTTCTCCCTCAGTTGAAGGCTTCATGCCTGCCATCAGGCAGAAAGGAGTTGGGGGGTAGGAGCAGGAGACAGGCACCTTTCACATAGAGAATGAAAGTTTCTGAAGTCTGTGATTTGGCGAAACTTCAAATACTCATGCAAGATCATGGAGTCCAGAAACTTCCATTCTTGGCATGAAAAACATTTCCAAGTCAACTCTCCTCTCCCCCAAAGGGAAAGAAACTGCAACAGAGAGGGTTTTCGCAAGGTAAGTGAGTCTGGCACGACAGGAAGGGAGAAGCATTTGTGAGGAGTGGGGGGAGGAGAGAATAGGGTGAATGTTGCAGTGCCACTGAAGTCACTTGTAAGGGTGAACAACTGCCATGGTGCTGCAGTATTTGTAATTTTGGGACTTGCTCATAAACACTAGGGGGCGCTCATCACATAACTTTGAACGAGCGTTAAGTGAATGCTCATAACTAGGGGATTACCTGTATTGAATACAATGGATTTTTTTTTATTTGTTCAACTTCTATGACTGCCCATTGACTGAGGTCACTGACTCTGGGCAGGTCACAGTTGAAAAGGAATGATGTCCTTTCTGTGCTAGGAATTCATATTGCGGTTGTAAAATTGGAAAGTTCTTTTTGTATTAAATAGAGTTCAATCCCAAAACAAACTTACTTACCAAGAAAATCTTACTTGTGAGTATATATGATTGTATTGCATTATTAATCTTTTTAAATGTGTTGGTAGTAAAATGTTTTTATGAACCATTGCTTGTCTTTGGACTATAGGGTGAGTTGTATTTCAACAGAAGCAGAGAATACATTTAAAGAAATGTAACATATTATGTTGTAGGATAACAATTTGACAGGAAATTTGGCTGAGAAGAGTAGGTCTGCTGAGAAACTATTACTCTAATTGTGACAAAATTTTACTCACCCAAAATGATCACATATAATTAAGCATTCATACCAGGATGTGGACTCTACCATGCAGTAGGCAAGGCGTTTCCAGCATGAAATTTTTTGACTACATGTTATGAAAGCCACTACTGGCTATGGAGGCCTTGGAAACAACAGCTCTTTTATTTTATTTATTTATTAGATTTTTGTCCTGCCTGTAAGGACCCACCCCACTTTGCATCTTAAGAAGACAGAACTCTTGGAATAATTCCTCCAACAGGCATCTTTTATTAAGAGAAAATGGTTGAGGCGTTCTAGACAGGATTTGGGGTCCAAGCTCTCCCATTCAAGGTTTTAAGGGGTTCCCCAGTAGCCCCACGCAATCACCCCCTTCTTTCAGTGACAGTCTCAGGCATTACACTCCCACCCCCTTTTCCTTACTGCCGGCTGGATGGAGACTTCAGAGAGGAGTACATGAAAGGTAATAGCAGTATATGAAAGGTAATAGACCCATTCTTATGGTTAGTCCTTTTGGTGATATCCACATTCAGTCCCTTTGAAGTGTACTGAAGGAAGTGAGGGCCATAAAGCCCCTTTGTTCACCCCCTTCCCTTCACTGTATGACAGAATCCAGAGATGGCAGAAATGGGGTTTTCTATAGTTGATAACTGGAGATGAAATATAATTGGATTCTGACATCCTGCCCCCTTAAAAAAAGACAGAGCCACCTGAAAGAAAACAAAACAGGTATAAAAGTTAGTCAGGTTTGTTAGGATACTCTGTGTGAAACTTCTTTAATAGCTTCGGGGCTCTGACATGACGTTTATGGACCCACTCGTTTTGTGAGGCAGGGAGGTGTTTCCAGGCAACTAGGTACTGAGTCGCTCCATGATATCTCCTAGAGTCAAGGATTTCCTTTATTTCGAAATGTTGTTCGCCCTCCACCATGACTGGAGGTGGTGGTGGTGGAGATTTTTGGCCGTAAAGGTGACTGATGCTCTCCTTTTAGCAAGCTGCAATAAAAAATTGGGTATATGTCAGAATCCAATTATATTTCATCATGTCAGAGCTCCGAAGCTATTAAAGAAGTTTCACACCACAATTATTCTTTCTCCCTGGTAAATGTTTGAGCTTAAATTGGAACTGGTGAAAATGCTGGGACCAGTGGGCTTGTTTGGGATTGAGCTTCCTGTGCGCTTTCAGGGCTTCCAAATTTTTGTGATCAGTCCACACCTGGTAGGGGATTTTGTTGCCTTCCAGGAACTGTCACCACGTGAGTAATGCCCAATGTATCCCGTATGCCTCTTTCTCCCATACGGGCCAGCGCTGTTCTGTTTCTGTGAGTTTCTTGGATGTATATGCACAGGGTTGCAATACTCCATCATTGTTTTCTTGTAATAGAACATCCCCCACTGCCACATCACTTGCATCCGCCTGTATTATGAAGGGCTTATCCATGTCTGGGTGCCTTAGTACTGGTTCGGCAGAAAAAAGTCTCTTTAGTCTCTCAAACGCTGCTTGGCACTCCATTGTCCATGTTAGTGGCTGGCTAGGTTTTACTGAGGATGCTCCCTTCGTTTTTAGTAAGTTAGTGAGGGGCAAGGCTATCTGGGCAAATGAGGGGATGAATTGGTGGTAAAAGTTTGCAACGCCCAGGAAACTTTGTAGTTGCTTTCTTGTGCAGGGTGGTGCCCAATCTAATAGTGCTCTGACCTTCTCTGGGTCCATTTCAATGCCCTGGGGGGATATGCGATAACCTAGGTAGTCTATCCTTTCCTGGTGGAATTCGCATTTTGAGAGTTTGGTATATAGGTGGGCGGCTCACAGTTTCTTTAAAACCGCTCTGACAAGGTTGACATGTTCCTCTTTTGTTTAGGTGAAGATAAGAATGTCGTCCAAGTAAACAAGGACCCCCTTAAACAGGTGCTCCCTTAGAACGTCATTGATTAATTTCATAAAGACTGCAGGGCCCCCTTGTAATCCAAACGGCAAGACTTTGAATTGATAGCACCCCATGGGGCAGTTAAATGCGGTCTTCCATTCGTCCCCTTCCTTAATTCTCACACGATAGTAAGCTTCCCTTAGGTCTAGTTTAGAAAAAATTGTGTCTTCAATATGTCGATCTCTGCTTCCTCTGCCAAGACGTACCATTCCTCAAGTTGGTGTGGGTCCCCTCGGGGCAGGCAAGCGTCACATAGGTCATAATTTAGTCCGTCTTTGAAATGGCTATGTCTTCTGGCCAGTTCAGTTTGCTGGCAATGGCCCGGAATTCTTGCGTATATTCAGCCACCGGGTGTTTGCCTTGCCCTTCCCTTCACCGTATGACAGAATCCAGAGAAGGCAGAAATGGGGTTTTCTATAGTTGATAACTAGAGATGAAATATAATTGGATTCTGACACTGCCTTTATTATTTTTAAAGTAACTCAAGGTGGTGAACATACATAATACTCTTCCCCCCCTCCTATTTCCCCACAAGAACAATCCTGTGAGTTGGGTTGGGCTGAGAGAAAGTGACTGGCCCAAAGTCACCCAGCTGTGTTTTCATGCCTAAGATGTGGTTTCCTGGTTTCTAGGCCAGTAATTCAATCACCACAGCAAACTGGTTCTACATATAGATTTATACTTGTATGGAAATATTTTTTAATTGTTTAATTGCTTATAGAAAAATAAAACCTTTTAAAATGCACTCCTGAAAAAGTGCCTCTTAAAAATATTGACTAATAAATTACTTTCTAACGTACAGAAAAAGTATCGCTGGCATGCATCTTCTAAAAGAGGCTCTTTTTCTGATAAAGGAAATGTGTATTCCATACTGGGGTGAACTGCTAGAAAAAAAATCATTTAAAAGCAAGGAAAACATATTTTGCTATCAGAACTACTATTGTTTTTTACGCTTATGTGAGATTAATCATTGTCTTGTGTTAAGAATTTATCTAAGCACTTAAATGATTAACTTCAGATAAACTAAGATTTTTCTTCTGTTCTAGAAAATCCACATTCCATAGTATGTATTTGTTTGTTTAGAATGTGCAGTGTAATCATAGATTACTTTTCAGAAGTCAGTGTCAACTGCTTTCAGTTCATATTACTCTCAGAATAATTTGCATAGGCTTGTGGTCTCAATCTCATATAGTACCCACAATCACATCACCCATAATTGCAATAGACTGAGAATAAAAAGTATTCTGGAGTTGCAAAATGAACATACTTTGTTTCTTTAAACTGCTATGTCTTGTCTTCAATTTCCATAAGTTGTGCTACTTAAGTTGAGAGACAAAAGGTTGCCAATAGTAATAATATTCTACTGAATATGTTTCAGTGGCCTAAAAAAGAAAATGATGAAAAGCAGAGATGATTTATTTTTAATTCTCCTTAAGCAAGAAAAAGGATACCCTAAAACTTTATTTCAAAGAAAGACAGGCTGAGTTGGGCTTAAATCTGAAAGGGAGGCAGAGTTCTCTTTCTTTTCTGCAGCAGATTGTGTAATGCTATGGATTTTCCTAGAAATGTGACAATTGCATTAAGTATTTATTGCTTAAGCTTCATCTTATGTCAGATTGTGTAAAATAAACTTGAGGTGGAAAAATGCTGGAGGTTGAATCTGGGACTATTCTGCCTTTAAACTATGTACCTTACATTAAACTTGTTGTAAATGTATTTCATTATTCTGGCTTTTGGACAAAGCAGCCACTGAAATATGGTCTTTGCATTATGCTCCATTTTATGTTCAAAATTTCTCAACATGTGAGGGATGAAATAGCCTTTTTATAATTTGCAACTTCTATAGTTTGTTTAAAGATTGGTTTCTTTTCTTTTTATTATTATTATTATTATTTTTAAGAGAAGTTAATTTGTTTAATTAAATTTTAGATAAGAAGTTTAGATATAAGTATTTAGTTTAACTAATTAAATGAGTATCCAGTCCTAATGGTATAATGAATGTTCATATGCTTATTTTTGTGTTTTAGAGTAAAGAAAGAGGGAGATTAGATTAGATTTTATAGTGTAGGTATAGATATTTAAAGAAAGTAATGTTCAAATTGGTGTTTTGGTGATTCTTTATAGAATGATGGGTAATAATATAACTACAATATTAGAAAAGGTTTAGAGTATATCATAATATGTGTTTAAAGCTTGTAATTATTATCTTTTAGAGAAGACAATTTGTTTAATTTAAGGTATTTAGATTTGTTTGGATTTATATGTGTTTTAAGTTTTTTTATTTCTTATCTTTTTTGAAAAATTTTAATTAAGCCTGTACTCAGCTCTGGGAAGGTTGAGGGAGGGTATGGGAGGTTTGGGGAGAGGGGGGAGGGTATGGGAGGGTGGGGGGTTTGGGGAAGGGATTTATTTTGTAAAATTCAAAAACTTTCAATATAATTTGCAACTTCCTTGCTAAGTTAGAATCCAATCATATACATTCAAGCAAAAGAATTGCTATGAATTATAAGTTTGAGCTTTTGAACATGGACAGCACCAACACATCATGAAATCTGTAGTGACTGCAGTCATTAGAAAGTCTATTTAGTATTTATATTATCTAGCTCTGACTCAGCTTTCCTCAGAACAGGATTACAATCCCATTCTTAATACGTTAATATGATCACCTTTGTCATGAACAAAACAAGAAATCACATTTTTAATAGTAGAAAGGAGTCCCTGCATCTTGTTAACATCTGGAGTTCAATCACAATTCTGGCTTAAAAGCTGCAGAATGCCTCAGCAGGACATAAATCTCACCACTTGCTGAAGTTGCCATACATGGGATCCAGATGGGAAGAAGAGAATTAACATTCACTTGTAACACATATGGGTGTCAGCAACATAGAGTGAACCCTAATTAAAACTTGCTGAACAAATGCTGCAAAACCACCCCACCAAACTCTGCCTCCTTTCCATGCATTGGCAAAATGCTTAAGGTGTTTTTGGATTCTCTTCAGAAATCTTGTTCCATGGTGCTGCTTATGCACCACTAGTCTGTCCTTGACTGAGTTTTAAGAGCAGAAGCTCCTAAGTGAAATTTCCATCTTTTTGTACAGCTTCTTGAGCGACAAGTAAGAATCTAATTTATCTGCTTATTGGTCTTCCACATCTCTTATAAAATGCTTACCCTATTTAGATAATTGCCCAGTGGGACTACAATAACTCTTTGCTCAGTGTTTTGTATCTTGGTATGTGTTGTTATGTCTATAATCCTTCAATCTTCTGCTCTTAAATATCATCCACTATAGTTCATTCCATGCTTCCCAAGGGCTCCTAATGTCCAGCTTTTTTTGTGATCCCGTTGTTCTCCATTATGTAACTTTTAATAGTCATATCTAAGAATTAAAGGACAGAAGTTTGTAATACAGAACATGACATTCTTTCTTCATAAATAATATATAAAATGTGGTGGCATAAGTGAAATGGGTATCAATTGGATATACTCATATCAGAACTCCAAGTTTGTCATCCACTTCTATGTTACTGAGATTTGAATTTCAGCCTTACCTTGAAGAGTTCAACTTAATTTTTAAAAATCTTTTTTTTTAAAGAAAGCAGTTTTGAAAAGTATATATACTGTGAAAAATGAAAAACATATAAGAATAATAAAATAGCAAAATACAATGATTTTAATATAAGTACAGGTGAGGTCTGAAATATTGTGGAGATTACGGATTTTCCCAGTCATCTAGAAAGTTATCACATTCTGTATGCAGTGGTGGGATTTAAATATGTGAACAACTGGTTCTCTGTGTGGATGCCACTTCTGAATGTCCATTCTGGGCCTGGGCAACAAAAAATTAGCTACTGGTTCTGCCAAAGTGGTGCGAACTGGCTGAATCCCACCACTGTCTGTATGTCAAATCACTTTTTAGAGGCAAGTCTAAAAGTTAGGGTTAGGGTTCATTCAGCTTTTAAACTAAAAATACCTGGTTAGCAGTATCTACCAGTACAACTCACTAACTGGAATTATGGATTGTGATAAATTAGCTCAAAACTGGGAATATAAATTCTTATACAGTTGAAATAGGAAATCTAAAGGTAAACATCACCTCCCCCCACCATTTGGGTTATGGTACAAATTCTTGTAATAAATTGAATTCAATTCAAGAACAGTTTCCATAGAATTGAATTCTATGTAACGTTTACTTTTTAAATGTGAAATTATTTTAGAAATCAAAGCATAGTCCTGTAATTTGATTCTTCATTCTTTCAAGGAATGAAATGAATGTCCTTTACAACAAGAAGCATAAAATATCTTTGCTGCAGTTGACATATACGAACTAGCTCAATATATTTGGTAGAAATAAATGGTTTAATAACATTTTTTAAAAATATATTTGTTTGCAAATGGAATTCAGTTTTAACAACTCACTTCATTCCGATATGAATCATTTTCCCAAAATTGACAAGTTTTACTACATTGCTTCCGGTGGTGCTGCGTTGCCGATGGCGGCTACTTTGTAGCCGTCCGTCTGAGACAGCGTTAAAACCGCAGAGGACAGCAGACATCAGCTGTTCCGCGGTTTGAAACTTCTTTCCTGGGCAAAAGGAAAGAGGTGAGTTTTTTTTACCCTGAATAGTGGTAGAGCCTCTGAAACCCTAAAGTGTTTTTGGGGGGGCGAAGGGTGAGCTCCCATGGAGTTCAGGGCATTCTCCGCTCCTCAGACGCCTTTGTCCCTTGTTGTTTTGGGACAAAACAAGATGCTGCTTCCACATCTGCAATTAAAGTAAACTTGTGAGGTAATTTATAAGCGGACAGAGCTAATCAGTGGATTGTATTTTTATGTTTTAATTAGACTTTAACTCCAAAGAATTATACTTTTTTTACAGTGAGGGAAAGTAAAATGGCGATGAGAGGTTTTCCTCCCCTTTTTTTTTAAGTACGGAAGGAAAGTGAAAGGAATTTTCTTTTATTTCATTTTTTTGTTATAATAGTTTTAGAAATTTTTTTGGGGGGGGATTTTGGGTATTTGTAAGAGGAGGATTTTATTTTCTTATAGATAGAAAAGGTTTTTTTTCTTTTTCCTTTTTTTTGATTTTTTGGACTCTTTTTAAGAAGGAGGAAAACTTTAAAAATGGCTTCTAAGCGTCAAGCGACCTCTGCTGTGCCTAAGGTGGCTTCTTCTCCAGCAATATTACCAGCACAACAATCCAAATCCAGATCACCACCACCCTCTCCGCCTGCACCACTTACGGTAAAAGACCTTCAAGAAGTCATGGGAAGTGTTGTATGCCAAATTAGAGGAGAAATGAAGGAGCTTTTAGTAGAGAGAAACAACATCTTGAGGGAGGATATAGTTTTGGCTTTAAAAGGACTTGCTTCTGTCGTTGAAAAGCTGGACTCTCGTATTGAGGATGTTGTAGACAAACTGGATTTATTGAAGGATAGGGTTGAAAGTGTGGAGAAAACGGTGGAAATTTCACAGGATGAAATTGTAATGTCTCAGTACAGAGAGATGGAGTTCGCTTTGAGAATCAGGGGTCTGCGGGAAAATATGCAAGAAAATCTGAGAGACGTGGTGGCAAATGACATCGCTGTGATTTTGGAGAGGGATCCAGAGGAGATACTTAGAGAAATTGAAAAAATATTTAGAGTTAATTCTTGGATTGCAAAACAGAGAAATTTGCCAAGAAATGTGGTGATTTATTTTGGGAAAAGATCTTTACACAATGAAATTATACAAGCATTTTACAACAAGAGATTCCAGATTGCTGCTCAGGATGTTATAATTTTAAAGGAGATTCCATCAAAAATTTTAAGAAGGAGAAAGGATTTTGCTTTTTTATCAGATGAACTTAAAAAACGACAGATGCCATTCAGATGGGATATTCCATTTGGAATTGTGGTGAGCTACACGGGGACACGTTACAGACTTAATACTGTTTTTAAGGCAAGAGAGTTTTATATTTCGGTCCTGGGAGCGCGATCATCACCACCTATAATGTTCAAAGCTTTGGAAGTGAAGGAAGGAGAGCAGTTGGCTGAAGACGCTGTATCAATGAAAGTTGGATTACAGGCTGAGTTATTACAGCAGTCTGAGATGAAAGAACAGAGAATAACTCGAGCAGCACATAGACGAAAAGAAAAGGAACAACAGAAGAAGGAAATTAAAGAAGTTATGCAAGAATCTGCTTCTGAGTCTGTGGGAGGAGCAAGACCTAAGATATCTTCATTGGTTCAATCTTCAATGGCAGATCTTCAAGCAGTCTTCTCTAGGCTAAAGGATGGAGGAGATGGCAAAGCTCCTGACCTGGAATGTTAATGGCCTTAATTCTCCACAGAAAAGGAAGAAAATATTTCATTATTTGAAGCAACATAATAATGACATCGTTTGTTTGCAGGAAACCTATATTATTTCAAAGGATCAAAAATATTTGATTAACGTTTGATTGGGTTCTCATTTTGTATCATCTGCTCTTGGGAAAAAAGGGGGTGTTGTTATTTATGTTAAGAAAAATATAACAGCTATATTAATTGATTCTGATCCTCAAGGGAGATATGTTATGATTGAAGTAGGAATGTATGGGAAGAATGTAGTGGGTTTGTATGCCCCTAATCAACAACACCCCTTTATGGATTACTGCCTTGTCGTGGCAAAGGGGCTTGCATAACTCAATGAAGCTATAAGCTATGCCGTGCAGGGCTACCCAAGACGGACAGGTTATAGCAGAGAGTTCTGACAAAATGTGATCCACTGGAGAAGGAAATGGCAAACCACTCCAGTATCTTTGCCATGAAAACCCCATGGACAGTACTAAAAGGCAAAAAGATATGACACTGGAAGATGAGCCCCTCAGGTCGGAAGGTGTCCAATATGCTACTGGGGAAGAGCAGAGGGCTAGTACTAGTAGCGCCAGAAAGAATGAAGCGACTGGGCCAAAGCCGAAAGGACGCTCAGCTGTGGATATATCTGGTGGTGAAAGGAAAGTCCAATGCTGTAAAGATTTTTTCTCCATAGGAACCTGGAATGTAAGATCCATGAATCAAGGCAAGCTAGACGTAGTCAAAAAAGAGATGACAAGACTGAACATCGACATCTTAGGAATCAGCGAACTAAAATGGACAGGAATGGGTGAATTTAACTCAGATGACCATCAGGTATACTACTGTGGGCAAGAATCCCTCAGAAGAAATGGAGTAGCCTTCATAGTCAATAAAAGAATAGGAAAAGCAATACTGGGATACAATCCCCAAAATGACAGAATGATCTCAATTCGAATCCAAGGCAAACCATTCAATATCACAATAGTCCAAATCTATGCCCCAACCACTGGTGCTGAAGAGGATGAAATTGACCGGTTCTATGAAGCCCTACAGCACCTTATAGAATTAACACCAAAAAATGATGTCCTTATCATCATGGGGGATTGGAATGCTAAGGTAGGAAGCCAAAAGATAACCGGAATAACAGGCAAGTTTGGCCTTGGAGTACAAAATGAAGCAGGGCACAGGCTAATAGAATTTTGTCAAGAGAATACGATGGTCATAACAAACACTCTTTTCCAACAACCCAAGAGACGGCTCTACACATGGACATCACCAGACGGTCAACATAGAAATCAGATTGACTATGTGCTCTGCAGCCAAAGATGGAGAAGCTCTATACAGTCAGTAAAAACAAGACCAGGAGCTGACTGTGGCTCAGATCATGAGCTTCTCGTTGCAAAATTTAGGCTTAAATTGAAAAAAGTAGGGAAAAGCACTAGGCCACTCAGGTATGAACTAAATCATATTCCTGATGAATATACAGTAGAGGTGACAAATAGATTTAAGGAATTAGATCTGATAGACAGAGTGCCTGAAGAACTATGGATGGAAGTTCGCAACATTGTACAAGAGGTAGCAACTAAAACCATCCCAAAGAAAAAGAAATGCAAGAAAGCAAAATGGCTGTCTGAGGAAGCTTTGCAAATAGCTGAGGAAAGAAGGGAAGCGAAAGGCAAAGGAGAAAGAGAAAGATACACCCAATTGAATGCAGAATTCCAGAGAGTAGCTAGAAGAGATAAGAATGCCTTCTTAAATGAACAGTGCAAAGAAATAGAAGAAAACAACAGAATAGGGAGGACCAGAGATCTCTTCAAGAAAATTGGAGATATGAAGGGAACGTTTCATGCAAAGATGGGCATGATAAAGGACCGAAATGGCAGAGACCTAACAGAGGCAGAAGAGATTAAGAATAGATGGCAAAACTACACAGAAGACCTATACAAGAATGAGCTTAACATCCCAGATAACCACAATGAGATGGTCACTGACCTCGGACCAGACATCCTAGAATGTGAAGTGAAATGGGCCTTAGAAAATCTGAGCAACAACAAAGCTAGTGGAGGTGACAGTATTCCAGCTGAGCTATTCAAAATCTTAAAAGATGATGCAATAAAAGTGCTACACTCAATTTGCCAGCAAATTTGGAAAACTCAACAGTGGCCACAGGTCAGTTTACATTCCAATTCCAAAGAAAGGCAATGCCAAAGAATGTTCAAACTATCGCACCATTGCACTCATTTCACATGCTAGTAAAGTTATGCTTAAAATCCTACAAGCTAGACTCCAGCAGTATGTGGATGAGAACTACCAGAAGTACAGGCAGGATTTCGAAGAGGCAGAGGAACTAGAGATCAAATTGCCAACATACGCTGGATCATGGAGAAAGCTAGGGAGTTCCAGACAAACATCTACTTCTGCTTCATTGACTATGCAAAAGCCTTTGATTGTGTGGATCACAACAAATTGTGGCAAGTTCTTAAAGAGATGGGAGTACCAGACCATCTCATTTGTCTTTTGAGAAAACTATATGCGGGTCAAGAAGCAACAGTGAAAACTGGACACGGAACCACTGATTGGTTCAAAATTGGAAAAGGAGTCCGGCAAGGCTGTATACTGTCGCCCTGCCTATTTAACTTATATGCAGAGCACATCATGAGAAAGGCAAGGCTAGATGAATCAAAAGTTGGAATTAAGATTGCCGGGAGAAATATCAACAACCTAAGATATGCAGATGATACCACTCTAATGGCAGAAAGTGAAGAGGAACTAAAGAGCCTCTTGATGTGGGTGAAGAAGGAGAGTGCAAAGGTTGGCTTGAAACTCAACATTAAGAAAACCAAAATCATGGCATCCGGCCCTCTCAATTCCTGGCAAATAGATGGGGAAGAAATGGAGGTAGTGACAGATTTTATTTTTCTGGGCTCCAAGATCACCTCAGATGGGGACTGCAGCCAAGAAATTAAAAGACGCTTGCTCCTGGGGAGGAAAGCTATGGCAAATCTAGACAGCATACTAAAAAGCAGAGACATCACCCTGCCAACAAAAGTGCGTATAGTCCAGGCCATGGTTTTCCCAGTTGCAATGTATGGCTGTGAAAGTTGGACCATAAGAAAGGCTGAGCGCAAAAGAATTGAGGCCTTTGAACTATGGTGCTGGAGAAGACTCCTGCGAGTCCCTTGGACTGCAAGGCGTTCAAACCGGTCAGTCCTAGAAAAAGATCAACCCGACTGCTCTTTAGAAGGCCAGATCCTGAAGTTGAAACTCAAATACTTTGGCCACCTAATGAGAAGGAAGGACTCACTGGAGAAGGGCCTAATGCTGGGAAAGATTGAGGGCAATAGAAGAAGGGGACGACAGAGAATGAGATGGCTGGATGGAGTCACTGAAGCAGTAGGTGTGAACTTAAATGGACTCCAGAAGATGGTAGAGGACAGAAAGACCTGCCTCTGTTAGGTCTCTGCCATTTCGGTCCTTTATCATGCCCATCTTTGCATGAAACGTTCCCTTCATATCTCCAATTTTCTTGAAGAGATCTCTGGTCCTCCCTATTCTGTTCTTTTCTTCTATTTCTTTGCACTGTTCATTTAAGAAGGCATTCTTATCTCTTCTAGCTACTCTCTGGAATTCTGCATTCAATTGGGTGTATCTTTCTCTTTCTCCTTTGCCTTTCGCTTCCCTTCTTTCCTCAGCTATTTGCAAAGCTTCCTCAGACAGCCATTTTGCTTTCTTGCATTTCTTTTTCTTTGGGATGGTTTTAGTTGCTACCTCTTGTACAATGTTGTGAACTTCCATCCATAGTTCTTCAGGCACTCTGTCTATCAGATCTAATTCCTTAAATCTATTTGTCACCTCTACTGTATATTCATCAGGAATATGATTTAGTTCATACCTGAGTGGCCTAGTGCTTTTCCCTACTTTTTTCAATTTAAGCCTAAATTTTGCAACGAGAAGCTCATGATCTGAGCCACAGTCAGCTCCTGGTCTTGTTTTTACTGACTGTATAGAGCTTCTCCATCTTTGGCTGTAGAGCACATAGTCAATCTGATTTCTATGTTGACCGTCTGGTGATGTCCATGTGTAGAGCCGTCTCTTGGGTTGTTGGAAAAGAGTGTTTGTTATGACCATCGTATTCTCTTGACAAAATTCTATTAGCCTGTGCCCTGCTTCATTTTGTACTCCAAGGCCAAACTTGCCTGTTATTCCAGTTATTCTGTTTATATCAGGTTATTGGAGGGATGGGATTTATTATATGGATGGCATGCCTATTTAATTTATAATAAAAAGGTGGATAGGGTTTTTAAGTCCCATATTTTGAGAATTTCTCTATTGCGAGTTTGGAAGAAATATTATAGATCAGATTTTAGAATACCGTTGTGGGGAATTCCAGGGCATGCAATAGAAGGGATAAGGAAAGGAGTGAAAATGGAGAGCATTTCTTATAAACAATTGCTTCATTGGGATGGGAATAATTGGCAATTAAAATCTATGGATGAATTAGCACAAGAAAATATTAATTATTCTTGGTTTCAGTATAGGCAATTATTAGAAAGGTGGAGAATAGATCAAAAAGTGGGTTTTATTAGGGAGGATGTGAATTTGATGAAATAAATTAAAGATCAAAGTCGATTTCATATAAAAAGAGTTTATAGTGTATTAGTGGAATTGGATTCAGAAACAGAATTAGTTAAAGATTGTATGGTTAAATGGGCTCAAAATTTTGATGAGCCGATTTTATTAGACATATGGGAGATGATTTGGGTGAGGAATGTTAAATTTACTCAAGCTCAAAATTTACGAGAAAATTTTTACAAAATGTTTTATAGATGGCACCTTGATCCACAAAAGATGTCTCGTATGTATCCAAATGTGCAGTCCAAATGTTGGAGATGTGGTTGTTTGGAGGCAATGTATTATCATATTTGGTGGTCATGTAGAAATATAAAGGCTTTTTGGATCAAGATTTGGTGGAATATTCAGAAGATTTTTAATAGAAGGATAAAATTTACACCACAATTGTTTTTGTTAGGTATTATTGATGATTGTGATGGTAAAGTGATTATTTTAATGTTGAATTTAATTACGGCGGCAAGGTTATTGATTGGGCAATATTGGAAGAAGGATTTTTTGCCTAGTTTAGAAGAATGGTTTCTTAAAGTTTCTTATTTATCTGAAATGGCAAAAATTTTGGCTTATCTGAAAGACCAGTCGCAAGAGAGATATATTTTGGTGTGGAAAAGATGGGTGAATTTTATACAGAATAAATATGATATTAGAAAGTATTATTTAGCTTTTGAATAATGTATATTTAAGGGTAAGCTTTTGAATAACCTATGTTTAAGGATGGTAATTTCTGTTTTTATGTACTGGAGTTAAAGTGTTTAAAATTTTGTTTTTTGGATGTATGTATAATTGTTTGATGTTCATTTAAGTTCTATGTTTTTTTTTTGTTTTTAACACTGTATTTAGCTCTGGGAAGTAGGGGGGAGGGGGTTGGGGGATTGGGAGAGGGGAGTATTTTATTGTAAAATTTTATAAACTTTCAATAAAAAAAAAGTTTTACTACATTGTCACCAAATGTGAAACAATGATTCCATTTGCTCACTGCACTTCCAATACTTTTTAGAAAAAGAATTATACATTTTAGCAACCAAGACTGCAATAATGTACCAATGATATAACATCTTGTACCAATTTTTTGTGAGTATAATATTCAGAGTAAATTCTTTCATTGAAAATCTCATTGTTGTATCACTGTTACTATATAAAATTCTGCATCCATTTAATCATGGAATTTTCAGCCAGTTCCAACTAAGTCATATTTTCCTAACAGTTTATAAATTAAACCCAATAAAATGGCATGTTGTAAGATTTTCTAATGCTGTCAAATCTATAAATTTTTCTACAATTCTTTTTGTGCTGAAATGAATAAAACCAGTCAGGTAGACTAGACCATTGTGCAGTTAGAATCTCAGAAGACTTTATCTTCAGCTTGTGATTAATTTAGACCTGCAATGTGAATGAATAATGCCTTTCTCCTGAGTTTGGGGTATACTCCTCCTCATAAAAATAGATATCAAATAATGAAATGAATTGGAAAATTATGACATCATTTTTCTATATTTATCCCAAATATTCAGTATATTATTCATTATTACATGGTTTCTTATAAATTGTTTATTCCTATCTGTGTAAATTCAAAAATATTTGCAAACCATAAGGAAGTCCTGTCCTTTCCATATAGGTTACAGAACCATAAGGAAATATAATCCATTTTAAGATCCATATTAAACTGTACTACTAGGATGGTAATACAGTTTAAAATTTGGAGCTGCCAATCCTTCTTGCTTGCTGAATCTTGCAAAATTTTGAATTTAATCCTTTTTTATACTGGAATTATTTGAAAAAGAAAGCTGAATCTTGATAGAATGTTCAAGAGTCCAGCTTTATCACAAGACCTGATATGAAAGTTGGTACCATTAGAACTATGCTCAACTCCACACTCATAACTAGTTGAAACAGATGCCAACAATATCAATCTGGAATGAATTTATCTTAATCCAGCAGCCCATATTTCTAGACAAAATGTAGTTCAATGTTAAGTTGAGCGGCAAAATTTACACTGGAAATTTTTTTAAATATCTCAAATCAAGATATTAGATGAGAATTTGCCAGCTGCACTTTCCATATGTAAATAGGATATTTTTGGTGCCCAAAAGGCATGAACAAGAGAACATGAGTCTGCTTCACACATGTGATTTCTCCTGACACAAAACATCTGTCATACTTCCAGATGCTCGTCCTGTTGCTTGATTTTCTTATAGAACCAGATCTATGTGGGAGAAACTCTGAAGAATAGAAAGCTTTTCCCCACCCCAACAATTGACTTATTTCTATTTTATTCTTTTCTATCCAACAGAATATGAGAAAGAAATTATGTCAAAGGAACCCTATCTCTCTGCCTGATAACTCTTCAAAAATTAAACAGAAAAGGACCAAATTGGGTATATTGAGGACTAGCTGACAAAATAGAGATCAAGTTTGGGAAAAAAAATTAAAAATTTAATTTTTTTTTTTAAATTCCCAAATGCATCAATTTGAGAAGTGGATAGGCCCTAGAAAGGGTTTGTCAAAAACAGATCATGCCAAACCAATCTTATTTCATTCTTCGATACAGGGACTAAATTAGTAGACCAGCGAAACGCTATAGGCATAGTATACTTAGATTTCAGTAAGTCATTTGATAAAGTAGACCACAACCCGCTGCTTAGTAAGCTAGAAAAACGTGGGACAAACAACATCACCACCAGATGGATCTGTAGCTGGCCAACAAACTGTACTCAGCAAGTAGTCCTCAATGGTACTACATTCACATGGAGAGAAGTAAGCAGTGGGGTACCACAAGGCTCCGTTTTAGGCCCACTACTCTTTAATATCTTCATAAGTGGCCTAGATGAGGGAATAGAAGGGGAACTCAATAAATTTGCAGATGACACTAAACTGGCAGGAATAGCCAGGTCAGGATCCAAAAAGATCTTAACAAACTTGAAGAATGGGCCCTATCCAACAAAATAAATTTTAATGTAGAGAAAAGCAAAGTTTTGCATTTAGGCAGGAAAAATCAAAGATATAAGTACAGATTAGGCAAGATCTGGCTCAAAAACAGTAACTGTGAGAGGGACCTTGGAGTCCTAGTGGATGATCACTTGACTATGAGGTAGCAGTATGCAGCAGCATTAAAAAAAAGCGAATACAATCCTGGGTTGTATAAAGAGAGGCATAGAATCAAGATTATGCAGAGTATTAGTACTGCTTTATAAAACCCTAGTAAGACCACGCCTGGAATACTGCAACCAATTTTGGTCACCATGTCACAAAAAAAATGTTGAGAGTTTGGAAAAAATTCAGAGAAGAGCAACTAAGATGATTAAAGGCCTGGAGACTAAAACATAAGAAGAATGGCTGCAGGACTTGGGTTTGGTTAGTTTAAAGAAAAGAAGAAACAGGGGTGACTTTATAGCAGTATTCCAGTATTTGAAGGGCTGCCACAAAGAAGAGGGAGTCAAATTATTCTCCAAAGCACCAGAGGGCAAGACAAGAAACAGTGGTTGGAAACTGACCAAAGAGAGAAGCAACTTGGAATTAAGGAGAAACTTCCTAACAGTGAGGACAATTAACCAGTGGAACAGCTTGCCTTCAGAAATCATGGGTGCTCCATCACTGAAGATTTTTAAGAAGAGGCTGAGATGGTATAGGTCAGTGATGGCAAACCTTTTAGAGACCGAGTGCCCAAAAACTGGTCCCGCCCTCGATCCACCCCCTGCCCCACCCCTGCTCTGCCTCCTATCCCCTGCCCCGCCTTCCCACAGGGCCACTCACCGCCTCCAGGGCCTGCCACAAATCGCCCAGGCAGCCCAGCAGCACTATGGTGGTCATGCTCTCTGCCCATGCCCTGCAACATCAGCTATGCACAATGGGGTGTGAGGGCAGAGTCTTGTCTATGCTGCCTGGCTGCCATGTCCTTGGCTGCGCTGCTTCGCGTGGGCCACACTCAGGGGTGACTCTCCTTCAGGGGGAATGCTGGAGAGGAGGGGGTCATGTGGGGAGGCGAGGCTGGGGCAATGGCACATGTGCCCACAGAGAGGGCTCCGAGTGCTGCCTCTGGCACCCGTGCCATAGGTTCGCCACCACTGGTACAGGTCTTCCTGTTTGAGTAGGGGATTGGACTAGAAGACCTCCAAGATCCCTTCCAGTTCTATTCTATTCAAACTCTGTTCTAAGTCCCCTCCCTCCCAGAAGAGAGTATATGCAATTGTATATGCACGTACTCATATCACACAAGTACAACAGACAAGAAGAACAGAAGTAAACCCAAGTATGTGCATGTATATATGTACACATATTTTTACAAAAAGAAAAATATAGATTTATCTTATGGTCCAGCTAGAAAATGGATGTATAGAGTTTCATCATTACTATGGTAATATATGGAATGGATTCAGTCATTCCATCTCATATTTAGTATTTAAATGGGATAGAATATTGTTGCCCTGAGAACTGCATGCTGGCTTTTTTCCTAGCTGGTTATTCTTCATCTTACCATTTGTTATTTTTCCAAACAAGAATGCCAGTGAAAAGGGAATAATAAAAAAAACCCTCTCCTTAATTGGAAACAGTAAGCTTATAGTTGTTTATTTTTGGTATTTGTAAAATTAAAGTTAAATAGCGGTAATGTAGCAATTTCCAAATTCCCACAGCTATATCCATTAGAAAGGGAATATATCCCAGATTGTGAGGGAGGGCACATTTAATTATTAATATACCAAGGTTTACAATAAAGCACTTTCAACTTTATAGGATATGCCTAGCAAAGACTGTTGTCTGTGTCTAATCAGCAAAATTCTCACAATAGCTTTTTCTTTTATTTTTCAAACTTCTGAGCTGACTTGGAGGATTTATTTATTTTCAAATGTTCCATGAGCTGGAATTTGTAAGGAGGCAGTTGCCAGGGAAATCAGGTGCTGGTAGAAAAATAAAATCTTAATCCAGCAATTTCATCATAGAATATCATAGAAATTATGAAATAGAAGGGAATCTTACAGATCTTCTTGTGCAATCATCTGCTTCGGTCAACGTGTCTAAAACTACAGATGTTCTTGAAGTGAGCTTGATTCCTGGTAACCATATCCATACAATTTACTTGGTAGTAGCTGTAATGTATTGGGTTAGTCATTAATAATTGTTATGATCAGTTGTTATGTATGTTTGAAAAGAGTCTCCAACTGTCATGGAGCAAACTGCTAGCCTGCAATTTAAGCGGGAAATTGTTCTTTAAAATGATTGGTCGCCGCCTAGTGGCAGCAATGTATAAATAGATGTCAAGTGGTTATCAGAGCTAGTTCTGTGTTTTCAGCAATAAAGAATAGTTGTATTACATCGGTCTGGTCTATGCCTCAATGAACTCAATACACAACAGTGGCAACGAAGTTGGGATGCTGCTAAGGAGAGAGAGAGCTGAAGCACTTAGCCAGAAGTCACTAGGGTGTGAGATCAGGCACAAGAACCCTGGTAGGGACCACGTTCCCACCCTGCCTGCCAGTAAAGTCACACTAGAGGCACAGTCTTCCTGAGGGATCCGTCCCCAGGATTCACCTTGCAACTCCTAGCAGCAGAAGGCGTTGACCAAGACATCATGAGTATCAGCTATGCCCAGAGTGGGCAAGCTGAACGAATTTGATGTTTCTCACCCTGAACAATGGAGCTCCTATGTCTTCAGGGTGGAGAACTGCCTGTGGGCCAACCAGGTGAGAGACGATGGGCTGAAGGCAGCAACTCTGCTCTGCGTGTACAGGCAGGCAACCTTCAACATCACGGAGAACATGATTGCCCCAGCCAGCTTAGAATCAGTCATATACACTGATCTGAAGAGGAGGCTAAAGGAACATTTTGAACCCAGGCTGTCTGTTATTGCTTGGCGGCATGCATTTGAGTGAAGAGAGCAACAGGCAGGGGAGTCAGCAGCAGAATTCATGGCTGCACTAAGACAAGCATCAAGATTCTGTGAGTTTCCTGACTTAGAGCAAGGCTTTTCAACCAGTGATACGGGTACCACCTGGTAGATGGTATGCGACCATCCTAGAAAAGTGGTAGCGGGGGAGGGGAATGAGCTGAACCAGTGGCAGCACCGCACAAGCCTGAGTGAGAGATAGCTAGAGCTGCAGGGCTGTCAGGGCTCAGCGGAAGCGTCATGATCAGCACCAGGCTCCAGCTGGAGCTCGGCGCTGATCCTAGTGCTTCTGAGGCCAGAAGAAGTGCCGATCAGCTGGAATGTTGCAGCATCTCCAGGGTCTTGTGATTTACATTCAGATGCTTGGCAATTGATTCATATTTATGATGGTCACAGTGTCCCAGGTCATGTGAAGTGACCAAAACCTGCTGCAACCACACAGCAGATGGGGGGAATAAGAACCAAACACCCCCACCCCACCCCGCTGCCAATCCTCAACAGAAATGCTCACAACAATGAAAACTTCGGACAGGAGGGAGAGTGTGGCCAACAGGCAGGCAGGTGTCTTGCTTGGCTGTGGCTTGGGGGGGCACTTTTTTCAGTGCCATTGTAACTTCAAACAGTCACTAAGCAAACTGTTGTAAGTTGAGGACTACCTGTACTTCATCACTTTTTTCCTTTTTTTTTTTTTTTGGTCATCAAGTTTTTGACACCTTGCTAGGTGACTGGTGGTACTCGGATATTGCCATATCCTAAAAGTGGTACAATAGGTGAAAAGGTTGAAAAACCCTGACTTAGAGGATCGACTCAGAGACAGACTCATGTGTGGCTTGAGGAACCGAGATTTGCAGCAGAGGCTTTTCAAAAATGAAATGCTGACGTTCCAGGATGCATTAAAGGAGGTCATGGCAGACGAGGTCGCCAGTGGAGCAATGAAGGCTTTACGACCTCAGAAGACTCCCCTCAGCCAGACAGCTGTGCACCATGAAACTACAGAAATATTGGAAGACCCAGACGAAGGTGATAAGATCGACCGGTTACAGAAGCAACCCATCAGATGGCAACATCCCATTGACAAGGCAGTTTGATTCCCTAGCTGTGCCAGTTGCAGTAAGCAGCACAAGAGGTCTGAGTGCAAATTCCACACTGCAGCGTGTCGTGCTTGTGGCAAGCAAGGGCACATCACCAGAGTCTATAAAGGTCGCCAGAGAGAAGTTCTGCCTGAAGACATCCCACGGAGAGGTAAATGGGCCCTGGGACAGAACAGGGTCGGTTACTGCTCCGGAAGGAGAAACATATTAAGGACAGGAGCCCAACACCCTCTCAAAGAGAAGCTGAGACTTAAAGTCAGATTGCAAGAAGTCCTTTGTTCTATGGAACTAGACACTGGGTCAGCCCTGTTCATAATCTCTCACAAAATGTTTAGCTACATCTGCAGACAAGGCAGGAAATGAGTTCAACTCAAACCATCAAGCCTTGTTCTGACAGACTTTCAAAATTGCCATGTAGTGGTGAAAGGCGAAGCCACAGTAAGAGTCAGTTTCAAAGAGTTCGAGGGTCCCCTCAACGTCGTGGTCGCTGAAGGCCAGTGCACCAGTTTGATTGGGCTGGACTGGTTTGATGCCCTGGGTATCCAAATAACCGGCATTAACCACACACAAACAGCTAACCTAGCAGCTATGTGCCAGGAATTTGCTGATGTATTCAGCCCTAATTTAAATCAATACAAGGGGGCACCAATTTCCCTTAACCTAGATCCAACAGTGACTCCTATCAGGATCAAACCTCACAGAGTGCTTTTCACACTAAAGCCTAAAATAGAGGTAGACAAGTTAGTACAGCAGGGAGTGCTTCAACCTGTAGATAGCAGCATGTGGGAAACCCCCATAGTAGCCCCAATGAAGCCCAATAGGGACATTCGTATTTGTGCTGACTACAAATGCACAATTAACAAAGCTTTGCAGCAACATGCTTACCCAGTTCTAGTGCTAAGCCACATCATGGCATCACTGCAGGGACGTTGTGTATTTGCTAAACTGGACCTCACACAGACATATCCGCAACTGCCTATGGATGATGCCACTTCAGAGGCTCAGATAATAGTCACACATAGAGGAGCTTTCAGGGTTCGTCGCCTGCAGTTTGGGGTAAGTGTTTCCCCAGGGTTGTTCCAGAGTGTAATGGAACACACACTTAAGAATATTCCAGGTGTGTGCCCTTATTATGATGACGTTCTAATTGCTGGGGAATCCGCAGCAGTCTTAGCAGAATGTCTCAGAGCAGTTCTTCAACGGTTCTGGGAAGCGGGGTTGAAGTTAAAAAGAGACAAGTGCCAAATTGGTGTGAACTCTACCGAGTTCCTGGGATTCAGGATAGATGTTGCTGGAATCCACCCTTCTGGCTCTAAGCTTAAAGCTATACAAAAGGCTCCCAGATCTCAGTCAAAAGGGAGCTACAGGCATTTTTAGGGCTATTTAATTTCTACTGTTCTGATCATGAATCAAAATGCCTCTATAATCCAATCTCAGACAGATAAATTTAAATAAAGATGATTCCAAAACAGATATTTATTCAGTCAAAAAACAATACTTGCTATTTGTAGATTCCGTCTGGATAATGCAATCTGTCCATCTTTATTAGGTAAATTCATTAGTTCCTCCATATTCACTCGTATCTGATTACATTCAATGTCCAAGCGTGCTGCATGGTTGATTTGCACAAAGACAAAGGCATTCCAAACTGGCCCCTGGCCAGGATATCCTGAGATGAATTTTAGTGGCTCTTCCTTTCCTCCTACTACTGACCTATTAACATGGAATAGCTTACTAGCTAAAACTACATGACCCATAAGCCATCTCTTAAGGAGACAGCACTTAACCCAATAAATGCAGAACATTCTAACATACAGATCTACATGATCCAGAACATGCTCCACTTGGAAATTTAAATTTCCACTACTAACTAACCGAAATAAGCAAAAAACGTAGCATTAAAGCATGTGATTCTCATTGCTAACTAACTAGTGACTAAATAGGTAAAACATGGTATCAAAACATGCATAACTATAAGGTGAATATAAAACATACACAATTATAACAGAAATAAGCAAGTGTTACATCAAATAATGCATAAACACAGTACATAGTTTGAGGTTCGATCTTCTAGTGCAGTCTTCATCAGCAACGGGACCCAATCGGTGATCAGCCTGGTACAAGAGTCTTTGAGTCACGCTCTGACTCACGTGGCTTCATGATCTGGACCTCAGCTTGGCGAACTGGTTCATCAAAACTGAGTGGGGCCCGGTGCACAAGTCCCATGGGCCAATAGTTCTGGTATGCGTTCTTGTCTCTCAGCAAGACAAGGTCTTCTTCCTGTAAAGGAAACTGGAACCAAATCTGGAACAGAAAAACTGGAACCCAAAATTTCACAGGAACAAATGAACTGGATCCACATGATGCTCAGGAACCGAAGAACCTGGAAGTACAGGAGACTCAGAAACTGCAGGAACTGGAAATTCAGGAACAACAGGAGCTGGAGAATCAGGAATGTGAGCAGGAGCTGGAGAATCAGGAACGTCAGCAGGAGCTGGAGAATCAGGAGCAGCAGGAGCTTGAGAATCAGGAACAGCAGGAGCTGGAAAATCAGGAATGTCAGCAGGAGCTGGAGAATCAGGAACAACAGCAGGAGCTTGAGAATCAGGAACAGCAGGAGCTGGAGAATCAGGAACAACAGGAGCAGAAGACTCAGGACACTCAGGAACCAAAAGGTCTGGATCCACCGGTGGAGGGTTGAAGATGGCTGCTACTGTTGTCATGAGGGTAGTGAAGACTTCATGTGTGGGCATGGGTGTCTTTGACAACATAAGAGTCCATGATTTTGTGGGTACGCCAATCATGCTCTCCCACGCTTCATCCATGTGAGATGCATGGGAAGGGTAATTTTTGGCCTTCAGACATTTGTCAATCACTGGATCATGAGAAACATTTTCAATAGTCTGTAAGTCCTTGCTGGCTCCTACAAAGCTAATTCTTGGGATGCTAAGACAAGTGATCAGGACGATCAAAATTATGCCCAATCTCAGGTGTCTCCACTTAGAGGAGGGTTTGAAGCTGATTGGTTAAATTTACTGGGTGCCTGAGGTTGAATGTTGGCATGTTGATCTGGAGCTGGAAGCATATAGCATTTTGGTCTCTGTGGCATCAGGCTGTTTGGACAAACCAAAAACTCAGGACCTTTTAGCCAGATCAATTCTTTCAACTGTGTGGCAAGGCTGGGCCATTTAACTTGGTTCACAAGGTTCTTATCTGTTGGCACATGTTGCCATTGTTCAGGGCTTAGAGATGTTTCAATCTTTTCTACTCTATTGTCTACATAGACGTAAAAGTGTCTGCTTTGTTTGCAGATGTAGCTTGACATCACCATGCTGTCTGCATAGAAGGCGGTAGACTGTAGTTCAAGGCACAACGTCTTCACTGTCAAGTTTGTGAGCTTTACAGCCAAAGTGGTACCACATAGTTCTAACCTAGGTATTAGTCTCGCTTTTCCAAAGAAGACACCGAGACTGCAGCTCTTCCAGCTGTAGACTCTGAAGTATCTTATGGTTGTAATCAAAATGATGTAAGTGTGGCTCTCCCCGCTGTAGACTGTGATGCATCTTAAGGCTGCATTTACCTTCATTGGCACATCTGAGGAAGCATACAATTCTTTCCTTTGTATGGTGATGGGTGAGCTGGAAACATACGTGCGCTGTACTTGCATACTCTGGAGACATCTTGGGAGTACACTCCATGACTCCCAGTCTTGTTTCTATTCTGGTAGACGCGGCTCATCCCAGTGTGTGGTGCTCAGGGAGAGCGTGCGTAGCTGCAGACATTGTTTGTCCTCTATGGAGAAGGCAAAGTTGTTGTAATTCTTACTGGTCTGGAACACTGTTGCTTCCAAAACAGGTTTGGTTGTCACAAGCGTGCAGTGTTCTAGGTGTGGTTTTAGGTGAGGTGCTCTTCCATTACTGGGAATGGATGTTTTTGAGATGCTCATCTGGGTTGGGGTGTGTGGTTGATCAACACAAACTGTCCCTCCTATGGCCCATCTGAGTTCCATCTTAATGGCTACTGGGGTTCCTGGTGGACCTTTGATTCTTTCATCGGAACCAATGGACTCTGGGGCGTCTTGTCCTACTATGAATAGTATTTCAGCTTCAGGATCTAGAGGGGGGATTAAATCGGCTATATGCACTAAGTGGGGTATTTTTCTTGCTGCCTCTGGTGTTGAAATTTTGCTGCGAACATCTGATAAGGTCTCCCATTCCAGCACTGAAGATAACAGGAAATGTGAACTCCCATCTATTGATTCTATGCATAGACCAGAGATTTTCCTCCCCACTGTGTGCATTGGTACTGTGCACGTATTTATTGTGAAATGCTTTAGTTCACTCGGGAGGTCGAAGAGATCAAAAAAGGCGGGCTTAGCTATTGTGACATAAGTCCGAGTTCTTCCCCAGAGTGTAACCTCTCTCCACAGAGGGCTTGCTTGAAAAGATGCTTCCACACTAAATAGTCCTTCCCTGGTTTGTCAGAGAATTTTTGCACGCCTCTGGATGCCATGTCTGACTTTCTTTCACCAAGTGTTGGAGGATACATTGATCCCATGTATGGGCTGTAGTCTGGTGGAGGTGATGCATCGCTTCCGGGAGCGGGGACGTGCGCCATGTCTGGCTGGTAACTTTCTTCAACGTGTTGTCCGCTGAGGGTATCTTGCCATGTCACGTGCGAGGGACCTTGTTGGCTTGGTCTGAATTCCTCTCCTCTGGCATTGAGCTGAGAGGACCTGAGTTCTTGCGTGGTTACTTGTTGGAGGGTTTCTTGTCTTTCGGGTGGTGCGTAGCTGGTTCCCTGGTAGGCTGGCACAGCTGGTGGTCAAGATTCTCCTCTGTGGTCAAGTCTGGTAGCAGTTCCTTGGGATGCTGCCTCCTGTTGGCACAGCAGGGACTCTAGTCTGGCTCAAGTTCTTGCAATCTCTGTTGTGATTCCGTGCCAGCCTGTGCTCCCAACAGCTGAGTCTGAGGAATCTGAAGAGGAGGTAGAGGAGGCATTTGAAGGGCCATCAGGGGCAGAGGGAGGCTCTGATGAATTACAGGACTCACGGTTTGATGCAGAGCCTGGGCCCTCCAGTCGTGTTCCTGATGAAGCTCAGCTGTGTGAAGAGAATGAGTCAGACTGGGATGGACATGCTAATTGATGATCACACACGTCGTCAATTAGCGAGAGTAAATCAGCAGCAGTCAATATGGCAACTCCAGGGTAAAAGGAGAAGGCAATGAGAGGCAACGCCTTGGGAATGCTGTATAAAAAGAGGAGGTGAGGGCGGTGCTGGTTGCTGAAGGCAACCGTTTGCAAAGTACTTCTTGGTATCCTGGGCTGTTCATCTTGCTTGTGACTACTCTTCTGTTTGCATTGTGTTTCCTGTGGACTATTTCCTTCATTTGGATTGAGTTTTGCTGTTTGTGTTTTGGACTATTTGGCAGGTTTGTCACCCATATTAAAAGGGATTTGTTTTGTTTTAAAGTCTCCAGCCTATTTTATCAACAGGGGTTTGGTCCTTGTGCCTTTAACAAGGACAGCTATAGGCTGAGATAGAACAATCTCATCCCTGAGCGGCAGCTGGTTCTGCTGTGGGGCCGTCGCTGCTGTAGTGGACCCATCCGGTTGCCATCAGTGGTATGGTTCATGGGGTTCAATGGAGCAGCAACGGTGGGAAGATCTTGTGACCTAGTTGTTGTGATGTCAACTCTCTGGCTGATCGGCACATCTGACTGTTAAGATTCTTCTCTTCGTCTACTCGGTCTTGGGGGGCTTATGGATGGTTGTGGCACTCTCACCTGTTCACTTTGAAACATGCTTTGGTTGTCCACATAGGCCTGTACACGGCTATGCCAATCTTCATTCTCTAGATGTTCCCTATTGGGCAAGAAAGTGGTGTGTTGGAGTGTTCTCTGAAGGCCTTTCGCTCTTGCCGTTTTGTCTGCCATTTCTCATTGGCTTTGTACAAGCTCAAGCTCTTCTTGAGTGGCCTTTATTTTGGCCTTCATTTTAGCTGCTGCAGCTTTTTGTTTGGCCTCCATTTGAGCTGCTTCAGCCTCCATTTGAGCTACTTCCACTTTTTGTTTGGCCTCCATTTGAGATGCTTCAGCTTTTTGTTTAGCCTCCGTTTGAGCTGCTTCAGCTTTTTGTTTGGCCTCCATTTGAGCTGCTTCAGCCTCCATTTGAGCTGCTTCAGCTTTTCGTTTGGCCGCCATTTGAACTGCTTCAGCTTTTCGTGTGGCCTCCATTTGAGCTGCTTCAGCTTCTAGTTTGGCCTCCATCTCAGCTTCTTCGATTTCCATTGCCGCCAATTCCTTCTTTTTCTGCTGCTCCTCTTGTAACACGTGAAAGATGGTGTTGGCAGCTTCAGCATTGATGATTGCTTGCTCTGCCTTTGAAACTCGGGATGCTTGGCTATGACGAGAAGACGCTTTTGAATGACGGGAGGCACCTGTAACATGAGATTGTTGTGACATGCTGGAATACACCTGGGCTTGTGGTGAGTTGTGGCAAAAGGATGAGGCTTTTCCAGAGGCATGAGATGGAGCCACATTTGATTGCTGGGATGGTGCATGCGAATGGCAGGGAACTTCGGACTCGGCCCTCTTGACTGGTCTGTCTTTTGTTAGGACCCGGATTCTGGGAGCTGTTTGGAGCTCTCTAGAAACTTTTTACGCTCCTTGTTTTTTAGCTTGAGGCTTTGCATCTCGCTGTTGACTGTTGGCTCTCCTAGTTCCATCTGAATCTCTTCAAGATGGTGTGTGAAGTCTGTCCATTGTCGGAAAGCATCTTCCTTATCCTCTTCTAATGAGGGTGTGCATTCGGGAGGAAACCTCTCTTCAGGCATTTGGTAGAGTCTCTCCCAGGTTCTCTCATGGCAGTCGTAAAATGACTGCCATCTGTCTGTCAGATACGACCGCATGGCTTCTGTAGTCTTTCTTTGTTGCCTCAGGTCATAGGGACCCTGAGACGTCATTGGCCTCACTGAGGTTTGAGTATCAACCTCTGTGTACAGGTCAAGGTTGGCTGTTTGCAGCATTTCTTCTTGGCTGACTGGTTGGGGTGTCTCATCTAGGCTGGTTGGTTGCACCCCTTCTTCTAAGTCAATGGGACACTCTGCCATGACTAGGACAGGTTCAGTACACTTCCTAGCTATTTTGAAGCAAATTTGATGAACTCTCTTTGACCACTAGGGGTCGCTACTTGCAGATCAGCTACAGGGGTGCTGTCTGTGGATGGAGGCACCACTGGGTTGTTCTCCTGTGTTCGTGGGTACTTCAGTGCAATTCACTCTTTCACCACTAGGGGTCGCTTCTTGCGGGTCAGTTACTGGGGTGGTCTCCCTTCAAGGTTCACCCTTTGTCCACTAGAGGGCTTTCTCTGTGCACGATTAAAGGCTTGCGTGTAGTTCCTCCTCTAACCACTAGGGGGCATTTGGAGAGAGGCCAGCCAAAATTCTTTTTTACTACCATGTTACCCTTAATGGCCACCTGGGAAATTACTGAGCTCTACTAGCTCCCATAACTCCCACCATGGTCATTAAGTTGCAAGCTGGAGACTGCTTGGGACTCTAAAATCCGCTTGGTCGTCAGCTTTGTGATAATAAGCAAGGTTAATTGCTGCCTTTTCTTCTCCTTAATTTGCCCTCAGCATAGTCACCACTAGAGATGACTGCTTGCGTGAGTGATTACTTTGGGTGAAGTTCACCCTGTGCCCTCTAGGGGGTGTTGGTAGCTTTGGATGAATTCAGGGTAACTTGCTCCTTACCTATCAGAGATTCACTGCGCAGTTAGAAAATTACATTCAGTGAAGTACCTTCTTTCCCCTCTAGGGGGTGGTCTTAACTTGTGTTGATGCGATTACCAAAGTGGAGGGTTTGTCTTTCCTTCAGCAAGGATAAATTGCTGAATAGAGTTGTGTGCAGATTGGCCACCAGGGGATGCTGCTACACTGCTATTGGAGCCTCTGAAAATCTCTTTCCATTGACATAGCTGGAATTCCAAGGGGAGGGGGTAATTTAGACTTCTCTCATTAGTGTTGAGTTAATTGAAGAGGTAAATTACTTTATTGCTGGCTGGTTGTGCTGGGGCCCCTTCTGGGGTGTGGAATTCCAAGCAACATGCAGACAAAGAAAATGTGATTTGAAATTCTTTGCACAAGGCATGCAACATATTTATTTTCATTTTAAATCCATGATTTGCATCAGTCAAGCTAAGGGGAATGCTCTGTGGTTCTTCCCCTTTTAAGCAGTTAAGAGTTAATTGCCTGCCTCTTGGCTTCAGTTCGGAAGAATCTTTAAACAAAGTGAGGCTAGGTTGCATTCCAATCTCTCCCCTTGGCTTTTCAAGCAAACGGGCTTGGTCTCACAAACATTCATTTGGAGCAATTCTCTCACGTTGTTTGAATTGCCAGCAAAGAAAAGGGGTAGCTACCCAACGCTCCTTTGTTCTTTAGAACTGCTTACATGCAGGAGATTCTTACAATGAGATGCAATAAGCAGGAACATTGGGGGGGGGGCAGATTGCACCCAATGTTTCTCTGATTCATAAAAGCAGTCTTTGCATGCAACAATGGCTAGCAAACAAATTCCATAGCATTTTAGAACAAGTATATTTGCAATCCTTGGGCTGCTAGCAGATCTTCAAAACAGTCACTTTATAACTTTACTTATAGCAAAGCTAAAAGGCAGATGGAGACTTCTTGCAGAGTTACAGGAAGATTAGCCTTACAGAAATTTACTTTTCTCACTCTAAGTCAATGTGAAGATAAAACTAATGAATTTACTGTTCTGATCTTGAATCAAAATGCCTCTATAATACAATCTCAGACAGATAAACTCAAATAAAGATGATTTCAAAACAGATATTTATTCAGTCAGAAAACAATACTTGCTATTTGTAGATTCCGTCTGGATAATGCAATCTGTCCATCTTTATTAGGTAAATTCATTAGTTCCTCCACATTCACTCGTGTCTGATTACATTCAATGTCCAAGTGTGCTGCATAGTTGGTTTGCACAAAGACAAAGGCATTCCAAACTGGCCCCTGGCCAGGATATCCTGAGATGAACTTTAGTGGCTCCTCCTTTCCTCCTACTACTGACCTATTAACATGGGATAGCTGACTACCTAAAACTACATGACCCATAAGCCATCTCTTAAGGAGACAGCACTTAACCCAATAAATGCCAAACATTCTAACATACAGATCGACATGATCCAGAACATCTACTATTCATTCCTGCCACACAAGGCAGCATTGGTAGAGCCACTTCATCAGCTTCTGGATAAAAAGGCATTGTGGGAGTGGATAAACACCCACGAAAAAGCTTTTAAAGCAGTCAAATCATTGCTGTCATCAAGCTCAGTACTAGCTCACTTCAATGAGAAATTGCCTGTCAGTTTAACATGTGATACTTCATTGTATGGCATAGGAGCAGTTTTAAGCCATGTAATGGCAGATGGGTGCCAAACACCCATCACTTACTATTCTAGAACATTATCCCATGCAGAGAGGAACTACGTGCAGATAGACAAGGAGGCTTTAGCCACTGTAGCTGGAATTTAAAAATTCCATGTCTTCCTATATGGGTGCTCCTTCACCATTTTCACGGATCATAAGCCTCTCTTAGGACTCTTCACAGCAGACAAGCAGACCCCACAGATCCTTTCTCCTAGGATGCTGCGATAGTCAATATTCATGGCTGCCTATTCTTACAGGCTATTCCATAAGCCAGGCAAGGAAATGGGCCATGCTGATGCACTCAGCCGACTGCCTTTGCCTCACACAGACCCTGAGCCAGCACCTGCAGCTTGCATCCTGACAATCCAGGATCTCCCTAAGACTCCCGTTCATGCAGGAGATGTGGCTGCTGAAACTGCCACTGACAGAACACTCAGTCGTGTTCTGAACTGGGTCTTGAGGAAGTGATAGAAGACCAGATCCAGAATTTCATAGTTTCACTAGCAGAAAAGATGAGCTGTCAGCTCATGAAGGCTGCGTGCTATGGGGAAGAAAGATGATAGTCCCACCCACATTAAGAGCCAGAGTTTTAGAATCTCTGCATGAGAATCATCCAGGCATAGTTAGGATGAAGGCACTTGCTAGGAGTTACTTGTGGTGGCCTGGCCTGGATAAGGATATAGAGGCTCAAGTAAAGAGCTGCCAGGTTTGTCAGGAGACCCAACCTGAAATGCCTCAAGCACCAGTGCATTGCTGGGAGTCCATGCAAACTCCTTGGTCTTGCGTGCACATAGACTTTGCAGGACCCTTCCAAGGACAGTTGTTCCTCATTGTTGTGGACAGCTACTCTAAATGGCTAGAGGTAGCACCTGTCCCATCTATGACTGCTGCCAGGACCATCCAGGAACTGCACAGAATCTTTGCCATGCACGGCCTGCCAGATGTGATTGTGTCTGATAAAGGGGCACAATTCACACCAGCTGAGTTCCAGTCCTTCCTGAGGACCAACATGATCTGACATGCTATCTCAGCTCCCTTTCATCCAGCTTCAAATGGTCAAGCAGAATGAATGGTCAGAATGACCAAAGAAGCACTGAAGAAATTAACGACAGGTGACTGGCATTATCGCTTAGCAGATTTTCTACTCTGCCAACATACTATTCCTTGCACTGCTACAGGCCGCAGTCCAGTGGAACTGAGATGGGGACATCAGCTGACCACCAAGCTGGACCATCTCTGCCCTGACATGGCTGTTGCAGAAACATCACAACCCAAGCCTCCAAGAAGTTTGCAGTTTGGTGAAAAAGTATGGGCAAGTAACTACCGGCTGGGGGCACTTTGGGTGGCAGCTGTGGTTTCAAAGGTGTCAGGGCCACTGTCTTATGGAGTGGCCCTGGACAATGGTCGTGTGGTTTGATGCCACATAGACCAATTGCGTCAGCGTCAGGCTAGCCAGAGCCTGGCCGCTGACAGAGAAGAGATTAGTGGGTTGCCTGGTGACCGGGCCATACCTAAGCCACCCAGAACTTTTAAGACTATGCCTGCCGAACTGGGGTCGCCAACGAACCCTGTTCCGAGTCCATCAAGCAGTATCGCAAATGAAGACAGTGGCACTGGTCTACCCAGCAATAATGGACATGGCAGCACCGGTCTACCCAGCCAGAATGATTAACAAGGTACTGGTCTTCCCAAAGCAATTGGACCAAGGGACCCTGGTCTACCCAGCCAGAATGATCAACAAGGTACCAGTTTTCCTGAAGCAATCAGGCCAAGGTACCTTGCTCTACCCGGCCTAACAAGGAGGCTTGTAGATCAGGGACCTCAAACAACAATGCCGCACTCCGAATGGACACGGAACTCACCTGCATATTAGAGTAATTATGTTCATAAGTTGACTTATCCAGGGGGAAAGAGTGTACTGTATTGGGTTAGTCTTTAATAGTAGTTATGATCCGTTGTTGTGTATGTTTGAAAAGAGTCTCCAACTGTTGCAGAGCAAACTGCTAGCCTGCAATTTAAGTGGGAAATTGTTCTTTAAAATGATTGGTCGCTGCCTAGTGGTGGCACTGTATAAATAGATGTCAAGTGGTTGTCGGAGCTACTTCTGTGTTTTCAGCATTAAAGAATAGTTGTATTACATTGGTCTGGTCTATGCCTCAACGAACTCAATACACAACAGTAGCACAGATGTGTTTTGCCTGGAAGTGCTTTCTTCCAGGGCAGTTTTTAAATCTCCCAGTCTAGCTCACAGCTTTGGAATTCCAAAATGCTTTCTTCTTGATCTGCTACATGCTAATATTAACCAGTAGTGATCTCCTTAACTTTTGACATCAATCAGAGTTGAGTAGGTGCTGCCACCTGTTGAGGGTAGTAGAACAAATATCAACTGTTGTTTGAAAGCCAGTATGATACTGTATAGTGGCTAAGTTTTGGGGTGACCTGGACAGACCTAAGTTCCATGTACCCTCAACCATAGAAGCCCACTGAGTTACTTTTGGACCATTTGCTCTCTGACCCACCTCCTCATAGATCAGTGGTTCTCAACCTTTCTAATGCCGCAACCCCATAATACAGTTCCCCATGTTGTGGTGACCCCCAACCACTTATACATCACTGGGGTGCCAGGGGCGTGGCCAAAGAAAAGGGGGAAAAAATGGCGGTCAGCCTTGTTTGGCGACCCCCGTGAAATGGTCGTTCGACCCCAGATGGGGTCCCGACCCACAGGTTGAGAACCACTGTCATAGATAGTTGTGGCAAAAAAATGGAGCAGGGAGGAGTAAATATGTCATATTGATCTCTTGGACAAAAAGCAGAATATAAATGTAACAAATAAAATAACTAATGACTTTTTTCCAGCAAAGAATTAAACATATTTGGCTAAAGAAACAGATATCAGGGCCTTGAAACTCAATGATGGTTACTGATGTATAGTCATATTTTCCTGTACCAGCTAATGGGCAGTCAGTTGACAGATGGAATCATCTGAAAATACTGTAATGTGGTTGAGCTCTTATCCCCAATAGATGTTTGATCTCTTAAAGTCTTTTGGCATTCTTTGCATCACACCCTACATATTTTCTCTACTTGAGCCTGTAGTTTGAAATGAAACATATCCTGTAGGTTAACAATGGGGTAGTTGTGGATACCATATCTCTCACCATATTACAGATAGCAATAGCATTTAGACCAATTCACAGTGCTTTACAGCCCTCTTTAATGACAATAATGCACACACACATACATATAGTATAATATTCTTAAAAATGGTTGAATTCTTGAAAAACTTGTGAAATACTGAGCAAGATCTGCAAAGACTCATATAATAGTAGTAGTAATAGTAGTAGTAGTAGTAGTAGTAGTAGTAGTAGTAGGTACCTTAGGTGTAATCCCAAAACAACTGGAGCACCACTTGAACACCATTGGCACTGACAAATTCGCCATTAGTCAATTGCAAAAGGCGGCCTTACTAGGAATTGCTTCCATCCTGCGACAATATCTGTACTACCAGCAAACATCCACATCTGCCTAGCCCAGGTCCTTGGTAAGGATTTGATAGGTAGACAAAATACCAAATCCAGTCTAAACATCTGGCTGACTGTGCGATATCAATAATAATAATAATAATAATAATAATAATAATAATAATAATAATAATAATAATAATAATAATAATAATAATAGAGTTGGAAGTGACTTTGGAGATCTTCTAGTCCAACCCCCTGCTCAGGCAGGAAATCCTGTACCATTTCAGACAAATGGTTGTCCAGTCTCTTCTTAAAATCTTCCAGTGTTGGAGCATTCACAACTTCTGGAATTGATTTCAAGGCTTGTTGATCAAATCTGACAAGCAATTTTATGACATTTTAGTTATCTTCATTTCCTCCTCCTCTCCTCCTTATTTGTTCCATTGTACAAGTTTGCATAATGGCACTTGGAAAGGTTGTTGACCCATGCAAATTAATGAAAAAACTTATTGTTTTGCAGATCATATTATTGTAGTAGTAATAGTAGTTAATCCAAAAGCATCTCTTTTCAACTACACACCAACCTTTTTATATTGGAAGCGTACTTAAGACCACAGCTTGTGCCCTTTTGGTAAAATATACATTCTTGATTCTAAAGCAATTCTGATGATTGCCCCCAAGTTCAGAGAATTTTAGATTTTAATTTTACAAATGTTAGCATAGCTGTTCTGAAGAAACTTGGGAAATGGGATAGTTATGACTAATTGTTTAGAAACTAAAAGAAATCTAAGGGAAAAGTTCATGTTCACAAAATAACATTTGCATACAATTTTGTTTCCTCTCTGATCCTTAGCATAGTTCACTCCTTCTCTTGGCCCTTCCTGTTCAGTCAGTAACAGAAATTTACAGTAAAAGAAAGCCCAGAGGCTCAAAGCAAACAGGACAGTCTCTTTTTTTCTAATTTGTACCCCATGCTTTGGATGAAAATCAGAGCATTGCTTACTATAGTATTTCCTCTGTGAGACTGTGAGTCTGCCTTTTAAGAATGTAGATTTCAATGAATTGCTGCACATATTTTCAGAGACAAATCCAAGCAATGAATATGCTTGCTCAAAGAATGAATTATTTTATAGAACCTCCACCTCTACTTTCTCTCAGCCATCCAGATGTGATTACCCTGTAGCCAAGAAAGTCTGCTCTTTATTTCTTAGCACAGCTAGATCTTATTGGTTTATTACCTCTCATTCCAGATTGGTTCTCTGAAGAAGAGCAAACCACATGGCAGTAATTGTGCTAAGAAAACAAACTAATCTCTTTAGAGAGAGAGAGAAAGTTCCTTAACAGGCAGTTGTTGAGCAATTGGCACTGAGGAAGCAAATCTATATAGATGCAGGAAAGGGAAATGGAAAGACTGCATCACAATTGAAGGATACTAATTTTTAAAGTATGAAAATATATAACTCAATAAGTTATACACCAAGTTGAAAATAAAGAAGTGAACATAATTCTGTGAATTTTGCAGCCATCTGCAATGGATAATTCACTGATATGGAATATAAAATTGCCAGAATTATAGCACTCAACTATATGGTTCCTTAGTGTGATGCTAAATGAGATTTACAGTATGTTTGATGAGGGATGGAGAGGGGCAGCCATCTCTTCTACTACTAGTAAGAATGTCACATCATACTGTGCCATTCTCACCTCCTTGGGCCATTCAGAACACATAACACAAAACACAACCTGCTTGGTTTTACTTACTACAGAGGCTTGGTTTACTTTAATTTTTAAAAAATGAAAACAGAAGTGGAATGATGGCCCACCAACTTAGGAGAAAAGCTGCCATGTTTCCAAGATCTTGTGGAACTTCTTTGGCAAGTGCCTGTCCTGGATGGTATGAAAAAAGCAAAAAGCGAGCAAGACAAATTAGTGAAGAATGGGCTTTGCTAGGAAACCAATTTGGCTAAATAAAGTACTTAAAGGGAAAATAAGAAATAGTGATTCTCTCTCTATCTCTCTTCTCTATGCAACCACATAGTATGTTTAAAATGTGTGCCTTCCCTAACTTGAGTTATCTGAAATTTATGGTGGGAATGACTAGGATGTATAAAATTAAGACTTCTTATTCTGACCCAAATTTGAAGCGTTATATTTCAAATCCAGTCAGATAGTTAACTCAAAAGAAATGATCTTATAATAAACAAATATATTTTAATGAGAAAGATTACTTGCGTTCACGTTGAGATTGGTGCTGCTGGAAATACATATTTGTTCATCTTTCAGATCCTTTCCTTAGGTAAGAAAATGTTATTGCTCTTCATACCATCTTTATGTTTATGGGGAGACCTTCTATGGCCCATGCTTCTTACAGACAAAGAGATTCCCATGTGGCTTGTGTCCAGGAAGTCTCCCAAGACCTTTGGAACTCCTCCCACTGACCCATCCACATACCTAGCGTTTAACCCAATAATTGCCAGACCTTCCAACATAGAGCTGGGCCATAGAGCTATATGGGCCATAGAGCTATGTGGGCCAGAACACTCCCCGCTTGGAAATTTATATTTCCACTATTAAAAAAGTAAAAACGTAGCATCAAGGCATGCAATACTCATTGTGGTTAACTTGTGACTAAATAGGTAAAAACATGGTATCAAACATGCATAACTATAAGGTAAACATAAAACATGCACAATTATGAAAAAGGCAAGTGTTACATCAAACAATGCATAAGACAATACATAATTTGAGGTTTAATCTTCTGGTTCAGTCTTCATCAGCAATGGACCAAATCGGTGATCAGCCTGGTACAAGTGTCTTTGAGTCACGACCTGACTCATGTGGCTTCATGATCTGGATCTCAGCTGGGTAAACTAGTTCATCAAGTGGGTGGGCCCGGTGCGCAGGAACCGTGGGCCAATAGTTCTGGTATGTAGTCTTGTCTCCCAATGAGACAAGATCTTCTTCCTGTGAAGGAAACTGGAACCAAATCTGGAACAGAAAAAACTGGAACCCAAGCTTCTCGAGAATGAGGGGAACTGGATTCACAGAATACTCAGGAACTGAAAAACCTGGAAAGACATAAACAGCTGGATCTGGAAACTCAGGAACAGCTGGGGCTGAAGAATCGAGATCAGGAACATCAGGAAACTCAGGAACAGCTGGAGCTGGAAACTCAGGATCAGGAACATCTGGAAACTCAGGAACAGCCGGAGCTGAAGAATCAGGAACAGCTGGGACTGAAGGGTCAGGAACAGCAGCTGGAAGTGAAGAATCAGGAACAACAGCTTGAGCAGAAGACTCAGGATACTCAAGAACCGAAGGGTCTGGAGCCACCGGTGGAGTACTGAAGAGGACTGCTACTGTTGTCGTCAGGGTGAGGACTTCATGTGTGGGTGTCGGTGTATTTAATGACATGGAGTCCATGAAAGGCGGTAAGTCCTTGCTGGCTTCTACAAGGCTAATTCTTGGGGTGCTGAGACAAGTGATCAAGACGATCAAAACTATGCCTAACTTCAGTTGTCTGCGCTTAGACAGGGTTTTGAAGCGGATTGGTTGACGTTTACCGGGTGTCTGAGGTTGAAGGTTGGCACTTTGATCTGAAGCTGGAAGTGCATAACGTTTTGGTCTATGTAGCATCTGTCTATTTGGACAGGCCAAGAGCTGAAGACTTTCTAGCCAGATCAGTTCTGTTATCTGTGTGGCAAGGTTGGGCCACTTTACTTGGTTGACAAAGTTCTTATTTGTTGGCACATGTTGCCATTGTTCAGGGCTTAAGGATGTTTCAATCCTTTTCTCTCTGTTGCTTACATGGACGTAGAAGTGTCCACTTTGTTTGCAGATGTAGCTTGACATCACCTTGCTGTCTGCATAGAAGGTGGTGGACTGTAGTTCAAGGCACCATGTCTTTGCTGTCAAGTTGGTCAGCTTTACAGCCAAAGTGGTGCCATATAGCTGTAACCTTGGTACGGTGTGGCCTTCTTGTGTTGTTAGTCTTGCTTTTCCAAAGAAGACACCAAGACTGCAGCACTCCCCGCTGTAGACTCTGATGCATCTTATGGTTGCAAACAAGATAACGTAAGTGTGGCTCTCCCTGCTGTAGAGTGAGACGTATCTTAAGGCTGCAGACACCTTCGTAGGCACATCTAAGGAAGCGTACAACTCTTTCTTCTGCACTGGGGCCGGTGAGCTGGAGACATACATGCGCTGCACTTGCATGCTTTGGAGACATTTTGGGAGTATACTCCATGACTCCCAGTCTTGGGGGCGTTGTTTGTCTTGTTTGTCCTTTATGGACAAAGCTAAATTGTAGTAAGTCTTGCTTGTCTGGAACACGGTTGCTTCCAAAACAGGTTTGGTTGTTACAAACGTGCGATGCTCTAGGTGCGGTTGGAACACTGTTGCTACCAAAACAGGTTTGGTTGTCACAAGCATGCAGTGTTGTTCTAGGCGCGGTTGGAACACTGTTGCTACCAAAACAGGTTTGGTTGTCACAAGCATGCAGTGTTGTTCTAGGCGCGGTTGAAACACTGTTGCTACCAAAACAGGTTTGGTTGTCACAAGCGTGCAGTGTTGTAGGTGTGGTTTTATGGGGTTCAATGGGGTAATAACGGTGGAAAGATCTTGTGGCACTCCCCGCTGTGCAGTTGTTGCCATCAGGTTCAATGTGGCAGCAACGGCAGGAGGATCTCGTGACCTAGGTGTCGTGTCATCAACTCTGTGGTTGACCAGCGAATCAGGTTGTTGAGATTCCTCTGTTTGTCTACTCGGTCTTGGGGGGCTTGTGGCTGGCTGAGATGCTCTCACCTGTGCGTTCTGGAATTCACTTTGGTTGTCCACGTAGGTCTGTACGCAGCTACGACGCTCTTCATTTTCCAGTTGTTGCCTGTCTGGCAAGAAAGTGGTGTGCTGGAGTATTCTCTGAAGGCCTTCCGCTCTAGCCATTTTGTCTGCCATAACTCTTAGGCATTGAGTAAGTTCAAGTTCTTCTTGGGCATCCTTTCTTTTGGCCTTCATTTTGGCTGCTATAGCCTTTCGTTTGGCTTCCATTTGGGCTGCTTCGGCTTGCATTTGGGCTGCTTCGGCTTGTAGCTTGGCCTCTATTTCAGCTTCCTCAAGTTCTATGGCTGCCAACTCCTTCCTTCTCTGCTTCTCCTCTTGTGCCATGCGAAAGACAGCTTCAGCAGCTTTAGCATCTATGATCATTTGTTCGATTTGTGAGATTCGGGAGGTTCGGCTATGACGGGAAGATGCCTTCGAAAGGCGGGAGGCGCCTGTGATATGCGGTTGTTGGGACGGTGTATGTGAATAGCGGGAGACTTTGGACTCGGCTCTGTCGACAAGTCTGCTTTTCTGGCGAGGCTTGGGCTGTGGGGAACTCTGTGAGCTCTCTAGAAACTTCTTGCGTTCCTTGTTTAGTGCCTTGAGGTTGTGCATCTTGCTATCGATTCTTGAGTCTCTTAATTGTTCTTGAATGTCCTTGAGTTGCTGTTCAGAGTTCATCCATTGCACATAGGCGTCTTCCTTATCTCCTTCCACTGCGTGTACCTGTTCTGGGGAGAGTTTCTCCTTCTGTTCGTGGTAGAGTTTGTATAATCTCTCCCAGCTTCTTTCATGGAGCCTGTGGATGGTGTGCCATTTCTCCATCAGATGTAAATGCATGGCGTCTGTGGGCTGGTTGATGTATCTCAACTAGGCTGATAGGTTGAACCCCTTCTGCTAGACCAGTAGGATGCTCAGCTATGGCTAGGATAGGTTCAGTATCCTTCTCAGCTATTTTGAAGAGAATTTGAAGAACTTCTCTCTTTGACCACTAGGGGTCGCTACTTGTAGATCAGCTTCTGAGGTGCTGTCTGTGGGTGGAGATGCCACTGGGTGCGTTCTCCTGTGTTTGTGGGTACTTCAGTGCAGTTCACCCCTTCACCACTAGGGGTCACTTGCTGTGGGTCAGCTACCAGGGTGCTCTGGCTTCGAGGTTCACCCTTTGTCCACTAGAGGGGCTTCTCTGGGTGCGGTTAAAGGCTTGCGTGTAGAGCTTCCTTTAACCACTAGGGGGCGTCTGGAGAAAGGCTAGCCAAATTCTTCCTATTACCACGTTACTGCTAGTGAGCCACTGAGAGAATGTAGAGGTACAAACTCCCACCTGGTCAGTTGCAGGCTGGAACTCCGGGTCATCAGCTGTGATAATAAGCGAAGGCAATTGGCTCTTGCTTCCTGTCTCTCAAGCTGGGACAGCTTAGCCTTCAGCTTGAGTGAGTGAGTGAGTACTTTTGGTAAGTTCACTCTGTGCCCTCTAGGGGGTGTTAAAAAGGCTAGCCAAATTCTTCCTATTACCACGTTACTGCTAGTGAGCCACTGAGAGAATGTAGAGGTACAAACTCCCACCTGGTCAGTTGCAGGCTGGAACTCCGGGTCATCAGCTGTGATAATAAGCAAAGAGACTTGGCTTTGATTTCTTCTGCCTACGTTCCCTCAAGCTGGAACAGCTTAGTGCTCAGCTTGGGTGAGTGAGTGAATGCTTCTGGTAAGATCACTCTGTGCCCTCTGGGGGGTGTTGGTAGCTTGGGATAACTTTAAGTAGCTTGCACTTTAACTAACAGATTTGCTCTGTTGTGTGCTGAATTAATTGTGGCTGTTGTGACTCAGCTAGAAAAAAAAATTGCATGACCACCAGGGGGTGCTTCTGCGATGATTCCTCCTTATAACATTGGCTGAAATTCCGAGCATACCTAGGGCTGTCACTATGGCAACAGATGAGTTTATTGAAAGGCAATAAATCTTGCTTTTGTCTGAACTTTAGAGGCAGTCATTAAACAGTTCTTTGTTTCAGGCTGCGTGATTCACTGGCAAAGAGGGGAGGGGAAAAACCCAAGCTCCTTTTGGTGTTAAAATTCAAACTTTTCATGCAAGGAACAAAGTGTAGATTTTGTTTTTCTTTCTCCCCGCTATAAACGTTAATTTGAGAACAGGTCCAAAGTAATTCTGAATCAGATACAAGGCACTTTTCACTTTGAAGGTTAGCTAGCAAGCGAATTAGCATAACAAAACTTCTGAATCACTCCTTGAAAGCTGTCTCTTACACAGACACGCTGGCTTTGCTTTGCAGGCTTTTACAAGCATCAAGAGAATCTTTACTTCCTTGAAGGTTTATGCAGAGAAAGGGCTAACCAATTTGATTCTCTTTCTTCAAACTGTTGCAGCTTTGAGAGGAGAATTAATCTTTGCCAATTTACTATTTGCTTTCAAAGATGGCACAAATTATGATAACATTTTCTTACTATTCTGACCCAAATTTGAAGCGTTATATTTCAAATCCAGTCAGATAGTTAACTCAAAAGAAACGATCTTATAATAAACAAATATATTTTAATGAGAAAGATTACTTGCGTTCACGTGGAGATTGGTGCTGCTGGAAATACATGTTTGTTCATCTTTCAGATCCTTTCCTTAGGTAAGAAAATGTTATTGCTCTTCACACCATCTTTATGTTTATGGGGAGACCTTCTATGGCCCATGCTTCTTACAGACAAAGAGATTCCCATGTGGCTTGTGTCCAGGAAGTCTCCCCAAGACCTTTGGAACTCCTCCCACTGACCCATCCACATACCTAGCATTTAACCCAATAACTGCCAGACCTTCCAACATAGAGCTGGGCCATAGAGCTATATGGGCCATAGAGCTATATGGGCCAGAACACTTCTGTTTCCTTTTCTGTTTTCCTTGTCTTTGTGTATATATGTTTGTCAAAGTCTTTGTGTGTGAGGTAAATGTGACTGTTAACTGTTTCAAATCCAAAAAGAGAAAAGAATTTTAAATTCTGTTAGAAATTTTGCTTAAAATAAGCCAAAAGAAAATACCTCACTCTGTTTGGCCAACAAACAAGGTGAAGAAAAATGTGTTTGTTTGTTTTTCTTTTCCTCTTTCTCTCTGTGTACTCTTAAGAACAGCCCAAAGTTAGCAGGAGAAAATGTTTTAAGTTCATCTGCTAGAAAGGTTTCACTCTTGCATTTAATAATATATAATAAAGTTGGAAGGGACCTTGGAGGTCATCTAGTCCAACCCCCTGCTCAGGCAGGAAACCCTATATGAACTTTATCAAATGCCTTACTGAAGTCCAAGAAAATTATATCCACAGCATTCCTCTGGTCCACTAATTTTGTAACTGGGTCAAAGAATGCAGTAAGATGTGTCTAGCATGATCTGTTTTTGACAAACCCATGTTGGCTTTTAGTAATAACTTTGTTTGCCTCTAGGTGTTCGCTGATTCTTGTTTGATTATCTTTTCCAGAATCTTCCCAGGTATTGAGGTCAGGCTGATAGGTCTTTAGTTTCCTGGATCTATTTTTTCCCTTTTTTTGAAGAGGGGAACTACATCAGCTCTTTTCCAGTCTTCTGGTAGTTCCCCAGTGCTCCAGGATCTTTGAAAAATATAGTTCAGTGGTTCTGAGATCATATCTGCCAGTTTCTAGAGAACCTTGGGGTGTAATCCTTCTGGTCCTGGTGATTTGAACTCGTCTAGGCTGGATAAGTGCTCACTTACAATTTTCTTGCCTGTCTTAACTTGTGTTTCTAATCTATTTTTTATGGTACCGTTTTTGATAAGTTGGTCTGTTTTTTCCCCTTTTTGTAAAGACAGATGCAAATAATAATAATAACAATAATATTGAATTAAATAGTTCTGCTTTCTCCCTGTTGCTTGTCACTTTCTTGCCACTTTCCCCCACTAACGGACCAATCATTTCCTTAACTGTTTTCTTGTTTTTTACATGTTGAAAGAAGTTTTTTTTTATTATTTTTGACTTTGGTCACAAGCCTTAGTTCATTTTGAGCCTTAGCTTTCCTCACCTCATCTTTGCAGGCTCGGACTATTTGCTAATATTCTGCTTTAGTTATATGCCCCTCTTTCCAATTTTTATACATGTCCCTTTTATCTTTCAATTTATCAGAGAGTTCTTTATGCAGCCATGCTGGTTTCTTTTGAGAGCTATTATTTTTCTTCTTTGTTGGTATTGTGCTAGACTGGGTTATTTTTTAAAAAAAATTCCCGAACTTCTTGTTTTCCCCTTAAGGATTCTCATCCATGGAATCCTTCCCAAGCCGTCTCTAAGTTTATTGAAATTAGCTCTCTTAAAGTCCAAGACTCTAGTTTGACTGTGTTCTATTGTCATGTGCTTCCTACATACCTTAGTTAACTGACTAGCAAAAAGTTCATCTATTTCCCCTTTTATATTGGCCCAAATGCATACAAGACAGTTTTCATCATTGTTGTGCCCTATTTCTGTAGATATGTAGTTATTTCTTATAGAGAGAGCAACTTCGCCTCCTCTTTTATTTGGTGTCAGAATCCAATTATATTTCATCTCTAAATATCAACTATAAAAAACCCCATTTCTGCCATCTCGGGATTCTGTCATACGATGAAGGGAAGGGGGTGAACAAAGGGGCTTTATGGTTCTCACTTCCTTCAGTATACTTCAAATGAACTGAATGTGGATAGCACCAAAAGGCCTAATCATAACAAAGGGGATTATTACCTTTCATGTAGTTTTCTCTGAAGTCTCCCTCCAGCCGGCAGTAAGGAAAAGGGGGTGGGAGTGTAATGCCTGAGGCTGTCCCTGGAAGTAGGGGATGATTGGGTGGGGCTACTGGGAAACCCCTTAAAACCTTGAATGGGAGAGCTTGGACCCCAAGTCCTGTCTAGAATGCCTGCAACCATTTTCTCTTAATAAAGGATGCCTGTTGGAAGAATTATTCCAAGAGTTCTGTCTTCTTAAGATGCAAAGTGGGGTGGGTCCTTACATTAGACAGGACTTGCAAAATTAATCCACCTGGAAGGGAGACCCTTGCCGGGGGATTTTGCAAAAATTACCATGTCAGACAATGGAGCAAGAAAGGGGGAAAACTCCCTGGAAAGAGAGCCGCTGACCCAATTGGAACCTTGCCAGATGTTGGGATCCGAGAGGTCAGATTCCTCAGGAGAAGAAGTGGTGGAGACACGGGACCACAAGCCTCGCTGGTCAATGGGCCAGAAAAGCGAGTGGGGAAAGGAATCAGGAAAGGTGACCCTGAGACGGGGGGCCAAGCAACCAGAATGGAAGCAGGAGATGGAGAAATCCCTGCACACAAATGAAGAGGGAGAAAGCTGGGCACCGTACTCAGACTGGCTCCTAGAGAAAGCTATTGACCTGATGAAGAGAACTCTCAGCTCCCTAGGAGAATCCTGAGCCCTACGGCCGCCCCAGCGCCTGGAGCCACAAAGGGAGAGACACCGAGGGGGAAGTGGAACCTGCAGCCCCGGGGACATCTGCTGATCGAGTAGTCCCCACCCCCTACTGAACCACAGATGGCGATCTGGATGGAAGACACTACCACCAACAACGGAGGCACTGATCCATTCCAAGACGTCTGCTGCTGCAGGTGAAATTCAAAGGGGAGCCAACACGCTTAGGGTTTTTCCTAACCCAAGTCCTCAGCTACATGGAGGAATACAGGCGGGACATTCCCAGCGACAAAGCCCGCATCCGGATCGTGCAATGTGCCCTGGACGGACTGGCTGCAGATTCGGTGGTGTACTTGCACAACTCCAATGCCCCAGAACTTAACGACTTCAACCGTTTCATGTCCTCTCTGAGAATACGATTTGAAGACCCCCTGGCTGATCACAAAGCCCGCGAAAGGATAAAAACGATGAGGCAAGGCAAACGCCCGGTGGCTGAATATACACAAGAATTCTGGGCCATTGCCAGCAAAATGAACTGGCCAGAAGACATCCTCCTTAGCCATTTCAAAGACGGACTAAATTATGACCTCTATGATGCTTGCCTGCCCCGAGGGGACCCACACCAACTTGAGGAATGGTACATCTTGACAGAGGAAGCAGAGATCGACATATTGAAGAGACACCGCCGAGGAAAACAATGGAGCTGCTCCCCGCCTGAGTTGACACACGAACCAGTGAAACCATTGGCTACAGCCAAGAAGCAAATGGGGTGTTTCAAGTCCGGAAGAGAAGGGCATCGAGCTGTAGAATGCCACTTCAAAGCCCCCCAGCACAACCCAGACAGATCCCCAATCAGCAAATCTGGAAAGTCTTCAGCTAAGCCAAAAGAAACTGCCATGAGAATGATGGAAATCGCGGAACCCCCCACCTCTGCTCATCAGGGGGAAAGAACTCCAGCCTACACTGCAGGGTGTGTGGACGCCTCAGATGACAGTTCGGAGGGCGAACCCCTGGTAAGTGGATGCATCGCACCCATCTTCAAGACAGTGACTATATTAATTCCCCACATGCCTGAAGCCGTGAAGGTGAAAGCCTTAATAGACTCTGGCTGCACCCGATGCCTCATTAGCCCGACACTAGTGGGGAATCTGGGCATTCCATTGAGGAGACTGGAAAACCAATCTCATTTGGCCAGTTAGATGGATCCATAGCAGGGGGGGTGCCAGCTACCCTAGCCACTCTACCATTACACCCCTCCCTGGGCAAACATGAGGAGGACATAACGTTTGTGGTGACCCCAGGCATGGAATGCCCAATGATCCTAGGGATGGAATGGTTAAAAAAAATGGAACCCCTGGGTAAATTGGAGGACGACAGAAATCAAATTCCCGAAGGGGGACCCTATGGACTTAAAATCCCAAGGGGGGCTACCAGAATCAATAATAGAAAAAGCATCCATGGGAGAGGAAAAGGGACTAACAGAAATACCAGAGGAATACAGAGACCTTGCTGAAGTTTTCAGTGAGGAGAGGGCGAAGTGGGATGGGTCCTTACATTTGGTCTGTTTCTTCTAAACAATTGAAATCCCTCTAGCTGGGTGTTTCATTTGTGGGTTTTATCCCGCAATGTTTCCATAATGACAACTATATCATATCTACCCTCATTTACCTGAATTTCTAGTTCACCTTGTTTACTGTTCATACTCTGTGCATTGGTGTATAGACATTTGAGTCCTTTATGACTGACACCTATGTGGTGCCTGAGTTCCCCTATTTTCTTACCACCTGTTTGGTTAATGCACTTTGTGTGACACTCGCTATTAAAAGCTTGATTTGGCTTGATAGCAAGGTTGATATTCTTGTCCACACACACATATATGTTACTTGCACTGCTAATCCTGTAATTTTTTGATTTCTGGGGACAGGGATGTTCTATATCAATTAACTCACTGTCCCTTGTTTAGTTTAAATATTCCTCCAGAAAATCTGTGAGTTTATTGCCAAGTAACTCAGTCCCTTTCTTTGATGGATGCAAACCGTTTCTTTTATACATTGTTTCATTGGACCAGCTACAGACATTATGACCATTCAGCATGAATCCCTGGCTAGCTAGACACAATGGTCCTCAAATATACCCTTTCATGGTTCCCAAAATTGTCATTTCTGATTTTTTGGTCAGTGTCTGTTGGGTTAATTTCCTTCTCAATTCTGTCTAAAAGGTGTTAATTTTGTTCCAGGGGAATCCAGTGTTAAATTATTTTATTGTTGTGTACCTTTTGGTGTTTCTATTCCAATTCTGTCAATTCTAATTGCTGTTAGCCAGTTCTGCATTCCTTATAGCCAGTGTGTGTTAAGTGTTTGTTTATTTAGCCTCAGGCTGCCGCTGAGTCAGACTAGTTTGTATTGGATTCTTCCTGTATTTGCCAAGGTATTTTTTTTCTTTGGGGTGAGGAGAGGGTGTCCTGCCTGCTGGGTTCCTGCCCCAAGCTCTGGAAATCATTCTGCAATGTGTTGTAAATGGGTTTTATCTATCTATCCTTTTCCTGAAAAATGTGTGTCTAGCTACAAGACCCTCCTGCAGCTCAAGTTTGCTTGTGTAGGGAAATAATCTTCTTAAGTTACTTTTGTTATCCTATCACTAATTGGTGAAACTACTATGAAGGTTTTCTGAAACATATAAGCATTTCTCAATCTCTAAAACAATGTGGTCTAGTTTAGAATAAATGTTAAAGGCAGATTCTCCTGCCCCTGGAAAATTGCATACCTTAAAATATTAGGCTTTTAAAAATATTTGGAGCTTTCAGCATTCTCAAGCTGCCTAGGATTTTTTTTTTCAAGTTGCAAGTCCTTCTCTTTAATATGTTGCAAATGTTCAAGTTCATAAATGAAACATTTCATGTATGTTCTCTTACCATAATCCAGGGTTTTTTTGTCCTCCTCTGTGATTGTCCTCATTTTGTCTGCCTATCTGTTTCTTTAACAACTGCAGTATTAATGCCCTTTTTAAACTCTGCCTACAAGCTAACCCCCCCCTCCCAATTCTTTTCTTGCCCTTTGTTCTCCATACCTTTTGTCTGCCTCTCCTGGGACAGTCCACCCAGAAAGGGGGGCAGAATCTTATTCTTATGTCTTTCAGCCCTGCACAGATGACCCCCCAACCTTTGGAAGCAGAGCACACAGACCCAGATGCTGCCTCCATCCATTCAAGTCATGGAATTGGGTTTTGAATCCAGCCATCCACTAAAAAGCCACCATGCAACCTGAGTGGAACATCTTCCCAAGTCCTACCATTCCCCCAGATGCCTGTGAAAAACTACAAAGCAGAAGGAAGAAATCCTGCAGCCACTGGTGCTATGTAAAGCCTCAGAAGAGAAAATCAGAAAGACTGGGGGAGAGTGGAAAGTCATTGTAAAGCTTTTCTTTCTTGCCCCATGAATGTATTTTTTGCCAGTTGAATGTATTCATGGAGAGATGGCATTTGGGAATAGTTGGCACAGCAAGTACTGAACACCTTGGACTTCTATCTGGTGGAAGGGAAAATTTATCCAGAATGTTTGTATTGCCTATTTTGTAGAAGTAGCTGCACACACACACACACACACACACAATCACACTTGAGTCTCTTTCACCTACCTTCAGTAAAGTTCCCCAGGCTGATTTTTGCTCTATTGCTCCAAAGCTTTGTAGGCACAACTACCAGCAAATTCCAAGGTGGAGGGAACCAGGCCCCCTCAGGTGATTTGCAGTTCGTATGCCCTGACTGAGGAAATAGCAGGAAAGAGATCCCCAAAACCTCAGCCCTGAATATCTTGTACTGGTGGACTCAGATTGGGAGTACTAGAGCTCACTATGTGCACTTTAAGAAAAAATGTGATCAATTGGACATTACTAACCTGGATGCACCGAACTAAGAGCTAAGGCAGGAAATAACCCTTGAAAATGGGCAGCTGAGGAAAACTGAGGAAAACCACGGCTGTGAAGAATTTTGGGAGGAATGTGTAAACCTGACTAGAAGCTAAAAGTGACATCCAACATTTGAAAATGATTGGCACAGAATATTGGACACTATAAATTTCTTTTCCACCTAACAACATTTTTGCCCTGACTTTTAGAACTTTATGGGTTGGAAGCTCCCCTTTTGGGAGCCTCTGAATGGATCCTTTTCTCCTGTCTCCATTAATGTCTTATTTTTTTGGCTTAACAGTTTAAAAGCTTGTCTACCAAGTCTCCCTGACCAGATCAATTATAATGTTGTGCCAGTAAATCTATCATTCTCACACTTAAGGCACAAAATGGGGATTGAGGGAAGTCAGCTCCCCAGAGAAGGAAATATTAAAAGGGCAGAAAAATATATTTCCTCAAAAGGATTTTTAAAAGCAGAAACCAACCCTGCCCCCAAATCTCTGTCCCAAGCAGGAGCCAGCCCTATACAAATGCAGATGTAACCATCAGAAAGTTGGAGCCAGAAACTCAAGAAGACAAAGAGACCTAAAATCTGCATACCCCACCCAAACTCTAGAAGCCATTAGCCGCATCACCAGGGAAGCAGGATATGATAATAGGATTAAACCACAGATACCAAGGCCCATAAAAGCACACTCAGATTCAGTTCAAAGTTCATGCCACAGGAACAGGAAACTATTCCAAACAAAAGGCTAGAGAGGGTATAAAAACCTACTCTCATGTGCTCAGGCCCTTCTCTTCTCTCGTCTTTCCTGCAAGAACCATCTTTCTGGCTCTTTAATAAATTGCAACCTTCTTCCCAAAGCAGTTGTCATGTTGTTTACTTATCCCCGGCTTGGATGAACCAGGATGAAGACTTTTCTTTCAACAGTAGGGACAATCATATATATTTACAGAAGAAAATTTTTTGCTGTGATTACTAACAAATGCAGATCTATTTGGAAAGGCTGTTAGAGAAGAAAAAAAACTGTTAATGCTTTCATCTTTTTTTTCCTGAATAATATACACCAATTCTATATTCTCCCATCTCCAAAGTATGAATTTCAAATCCAGTATTGTTGGATTAGATCCAGATAAAATATCACCACTACTTGCATGATGATCACATTAAGCTCCTCCATTCATTTTTAAGAAGTGAATTGAATAATGCCAATGATTTATAAGAGGAATTCTTCTTCTGCCTGCTGTTTATATTTTCCTAGAACTTCTGGAATATTCCTTTTGAAATGGGTATTGTAACACACTCTTAAAAATAACTAATTGCAGTTTCCTTACAGTTAATTAACAGATCTATTTCACAACAAGTACCTAACTATGCTATGAGTTATAACAAGCCTGCTGTTTGTTATTATAATGATTTTTATAAAACTATTTCTACTATAATGGCTATTTTTATAAGCACATAACTTGAAAACTTCAGTCTTCAGGAGTGACTTCCACTCAGTGTTTATTAAGGGGAAAAAATGATCCCTTCAGTACCTTTTGAGTTATGAGAAAATAAAGAGACAAAAGAAATTCTTCTGCACAAGCACTCAGAATATAGAAGCAAAGTTTCCTGTCTTTGCTAGTCTGAAACATGACCCAGCTATAGTCTTTAGGGACTCTACTCTTAGGGCTATCTCTATTTATCACTTGTCCGGCACTTTATGATAATTGTCTGCACTAAATTTAGGTAAACTTTTTATTCTTCTCATTTTGAGCATGACTGGCTGGAGGTCACACATAATCCACAGTATGCATTGGAAGTTTTCCAAAAGGAGTTCAGTTTATATCTCAGTGGTACTATGTTAGAAATGTGCAAGTTAACATTGTGATATTCTCAGGCTCACAGTTAGATATTTGTCCAGTCACTCAGAATTTTTGTTAGATGACCAAGCAAGATAGGATACTAGAAACTTGAACTTCGTGGCTAATGTAGTTGGCTTACCATCAAATTTTGGAGTTTGGCCATTATCCACCCCAATTTTTTCCAGCAAGCTTCAGTACAATAAATAGGATTTCCTGTAAACTCCATCTCTTATATTCTGTCATCTCTCTCTCATTTCACTGGAGTTTTTTGCCCCATGTAGTAACAATTTTAATTTCAAAATATCAATTAAAATTTGCAAAAACCTGAATTTCAACTTCGTCTACCCAAGGACATAAAGCTGGAGCAGGGTGCCTTAAAAGTATAGATAAAACTACCACCAAAGTTTTGATGTGATAATGAGTGCTTATCTTTCAAAGAAGTTGTTGCAATGGATTTCTTGCATTAAGAAACTGTGCCTGTATTATCTTTAGATCCTTTCAAACTAAAAGCTTCAATCTTTCAAGGTAGGCCAAGTCAGGAAATAGACATTGCAAGGATTACAGGAATCTTTCTTTATTGTCATAGGATACAGTAACAGAATCTTGAAAACCTGCTAGAGCAGGCATGTCAAACTTGTGACATCACATGACATCGTGCGACGTATCACAACTTTTTCCCCATTGCCGGCAATGGGGTGGGAGCGGTTTTGACGTGATGCATCCGGTCCGCAGGCCGGCAGTTTGACATGCCTGTGCTAGAGTTTCCATATGCCCCCTCTTATACCACACAGAATCAAGGTTATTTTGAGTTTTCCACACTCCCTTTTTTCCTAGGTTTAAATTATCATTTGTGTGAGTTCATTTTTGACTCCTGGGATTGCCTGGAGAAATCCCTGTAGTTCTCTTGTGAAGATTTTGGAAATGTTTTTTCTTTGCCCCTTCTTAGGGTTGAGATAGTATGACTGGCCAAAGGTCATCCAGCAGGCTTTAAGTCTCAGATGGAACTAGAATTCATGGTCTCCCAGTTTCTAATTTGATGCCTTAATTACTACTACTCCAGATCTTCTTATCATTTAGTTTGTATTTTACCATCTTAAAATATTCTGATAACAGTTTACATATCTTTTGACAATATTGCTCTACACAGATTAATCTGTTATCCTCAGATTCAAGTTTTTCAACTCACTGGCTTAAGCTAAAGCACACATCTAATGAAATTTTATATTGCAGAATACAGGGGTAAATATAGATTATATCTGGCTATAAGAGTGTGGTACGAGAGAAAGATGTTCCCTGCTTCAAAGGAACAAATACAGAAAAAGTTTCAACCCCATGTATTTCTCCAGATATATGTACATTTGTAGATTCACAGCAGTATTTTCTTATTGTAATGATGAGTTTTCAGCCTGGTTCCCAGTGTTCAGGAATGGGATTGGGAGGGGCGGGGGCAATAAGAGAACTACTAATCTAAAAGAGATACAATAAGTTCACTCACTCCATTTTATTTGAGTAAATGGGATTTCTGGAACATAGCCATTAGGTCAAATAAAGATTAAGGAAAAGATTGAACTAGATAAGCAAGCAAGAAGCAAAAAAGAGATTTTAAAAAGAAAGCGATGAAGCCAAAGATGGAAAAAACTTTGATTTAGCAGGGGAGAGGCTCATATTCCAGCACTGGAGTGAGTGACAATATATTCTGGGGCCAGTGATGAACCTAAAATATGAAAAGGTAGGGAACAATTAAAAAGAGAGTTACTTCTTTTTTGGGTGAAGATGGAGAAAGACAAAGGAAAGTAATAACATCAAATAAGATGTAAGCCTAAGCCAATTACCGTACTTGAATCCCTCCATTTCATATCAAAATGTTGAAGAGAATTTCATTGCCTAGTCCATACTTTGTATTTCTGGCACCAAAACATCTGGTGCAGCAGTGGACTGTGAAGGACCACGAAAACAGCGCCTTTTCAATTCCTCCCTTCCAGGTGCCAGGACTATTCAGAAATGGGGAGAGAATAGGAGAATCTGGGGAAGTTGCAGGAACCATCTCATATGTTTATTTTTACATCTTTTGAGTTCCATGGGTGGAAATCTTAGAGGGAAAAACTGTACAGGAAGATTGGGATGCTCTGCAAATGAGATAATAAATACCACAGAGAAAGAAAAACAAGAAATTCCAAACTAGACCGACATGGTGGCACAAACAGCTCTCTGACAAACTGAGGGACAAAAAGGACAAGTATAAAAAATGGAAAGACAGGCATATAACTAGAGCAGAATACCAGCAAATAGCTGAATCTGCAAAGATGGATTCAGGAAGGCTAAGGATCAGAATAAACTAACAATAAATAAGAAATAAATAAATAAATAAATAAATAAATAAATAAATAAATAAGAATAAATAACAAAACCAACCCCTTTCTTTTAATATGTATGGAGCAAAAAGTAAATAGTCCATTAATGAGAGAAGATGGTAAGAACTGCTTAATTCCTTATTTGCATCTGTTTTTATGCAAAATAAAAAATAAAAAAAATAGCCCTGTTATGTATTAAACCACTTCATAAGATCTGTTATAAAAACGGTTAACTAATTGTTCAATTTGAATCATAGACTATATGTCTGTATATACTTTAAACCTTTGTTTTAGGCAGGAATGAATACTTTAAATTCATTGGCTGCCGCCTAGTGGTGGTCCGTATAAATATGAGTCAAGCAGCTGCTAGAGCTGCTTTTGTAAGAACTTAATAAAGAGCTGTTATTTCAACTCCGTGTCTTCAATGCCTCGCTGTTCCCATTACACAACAATGGCGATGAAGGTGGCATTATGTTGCTGTAAAACCAGGCATCAGCGCCCTGGTTGGAACAGTGTTCCCCCCTTCTGCCTGCCAGTACGCAAACACTGGAGGTATCACCTTCCTAAGGGACCCATCCCTGGGAATCTCACAGAAGCCCTAGCAGCATAAGGCACTGGAGACACAGTAACAGCCAGCCATGGCCAAAGTTGGCAAGCTTTCTGAGTTCAACATGACGCACCCCAAACGATGGAGTTCGTATGTCTCAAGAGTAGAAAACTACCTTAGAGCGAACCAGATCAGGGAAGATAATTTAAAAGCTGCAATCTTGTTGTGCATGTGTAGCCAAGCCACTTTTGATATAGCAGAGAATCTAGTTGCTCCTGCTACCTTGGAGTCAGTTACCTTCACTGACTTGAAACAAAGACTCAAAGAACACTTCAAACTGAAACTATCCATTATCGCATGGAGACACGTGTTTGAGCAGAGGGAGCAGCAGCCAGGTGAGACTGCTGCTGAATTTGTGGCCACCCTATGTCAAGCGTCCAGGCTTTGCGAATTTCCTGATCTAGAGGATCGACTCAGGGACCGACTGGTATGTGGCCTGAGAAGCAGAGACTTACAGCAGAGATTGTTTGCTAAAAAGACCCTGACATTCCAGGACATACTAAAAGAAGTGATGGCAAAAGAGGCCACAGGTGGAGCCGTCAAGGCTTTACATCCCTCAAAGAATTTCCCCAGCCAGACGGCTGTGCATCATGAAGAGTCAGAGAGAACAGTGACCCAGACGAAGACACTGAGATCGACCAGGTTCAGAAGGTCCCAGGAAGAAGGCAGCGGCCGCTTGACAAGCTTCCCTAGCTGTCAGGGCTGCAGAGGATGACACCTGCACTCAGAATGCAGGTTCTGTGCAGTTGTGTGCTGAGCATGTGGCAAACAAAGCCACATCACTATCATCTGTAAAGATTGCCAGAGGGAATCTCCACATGAAGACTTCCCCAGGAGAAGTAATGGAGCCCCGGGGCAGAATAGAGTAGGATATTGCTCCAGAAGGAGGAGCATTCCCAGAACTGGAGCCCATCGCCCTCTAAAAGAAAAACTTAGACTAAAAGTTAAGCTACAAGGAGTTCCATGCTCCATGGAACTGGACACTGGGTCAGCTGTGTCTATAATGTCTTATAGGACTTTTAACTACATCTGCAGACATGGCGGGAAATGATTCAGAATCAAGCCATCAGATTTAATTTTGACAGATTTTCAAAATTCCCGCGTAGCGGTTAAAGGCAAAGCCATGTTAAAAGTAAAGTTCAAAGAGTTTGAGGGTCCCCTCAACATCGTGGTGGTGGAAGGCCAGCGAACAAGCCTGATCGGCCTAGACTGGTTTGATGCCCTGGGCATCCATGTGACTGGCATCAACAGAACCCAAATAGTGGATTTGGCAGCTGTCTACCAGGAGTTTGTGGACGTATTCAGCCCCAACTTAGGGAAATACAAAGGAGCACCAATTGTTCTCCACCGTGATCTAACCATAGCCCCAATCAGAGTAAAGCCTCATAGAGTGCCTTTTGCCCTTAAGCCCAAGATTGATGCAGAGTTAGACAAGCTCGTTCAACAGGGAGTCTTGCAAACTGTTGACAGCAGTGTGTGGGAAACCCCCATAGTCACACCAGTCAAGCCTAATGGAGAGGTGCGCATCTGAGCTGATTATAAGTGCACTATTAATAAGGCACTGAAGCAGCATGCGTATCCGGTACCTGTAGTTAGCCACATCCTGGCATCTTTACAAGGAGGTCATTTATTTGCAAAGCTGGACCTGGCAGAGGCATATCAGCAACTGCCTGTGGATGACGCCTCTGCCGAGGCTCAAACCATAGTTACCCTAGAGGGGCATTCAAGTTTTGTTGCCTGCAGTTTGGGGTCAGTGTAGCCCCAGGGCTCTTTCAGAGAGTGATGGAACGCACATTAAAAAACATCCCAGGTGTGTGTCCTTATTTTGACGATGTTCTAATTGCTGGGGAGTTTATTTATTTATTTATTTATTTTATGAGACTTATATACCGCTTTAAGTGCAAGCACTCTCTAAGCGGTGTACACCAGTAAGCAATGTGTATATATATATATATATATATATATATATATATATATATATATATATATATATATATATTTACATTGCCCCCAACAATCTGGGTCCTCATTTTACCTATCCCGGAAGGATGGAAGGCTGAGTCAACCCTGAGCCGGTGAGATTTGAACCGCTGACCTGCTGAACACAGTCAGCTAAAGTGGCCTGCAGTACTGCACTCTAACTGCTGCGCCACCTCAGCTCTTCTTAGCAGAGTTAGCAGAAATACTTGCAGAATGTCTAAGGGCTGTTCTTCAGTGCTTCCGCGAAGCAGGGCTGAAGCTCAAAAGAGAAAAATGTCAGATAGAAGTGAACTTCACAGAGTTCCTCGGTTTCCGGATTGATGCTGCGGGAATACATCCCACTGATTCAAAGCTTAAGGCTATTTTGCAGGCTCCCCGACCTAAGTCAAAGGGGGAACTGCAGGCATTTCTGGGGTTACTTAATTTTTACCATGCCTTCTTCCTCACAAGGCTGCATTAGCAGAACCTTTACACAGGGTCCTAGATAAAAGGGCACCATGGCAGTGGACTAGCGCCCATGAAAATAGTTTCAAAGCAGTCAAATCACTGCTGTCTTCAGACTCTGTGTTAACACACTTTAACGAAAAACTGCCTATCAATATTGCATGTGATCCTTCAGGATACAGGATAAGAGCAGTTCTGAGCCATATAATGGCAAATGGGCAGCAAGCTCCCATAGCTTATTACTCAAAGACACTTTCTTCCATGGAAAGAAATTACGCACAAACAGATAAGAAGGCTTTAGCCATGGTTGCAGGAATAAAAAAATTCCATGATTTCCTTTAGGGTCACCCATTTACGGTCTTTACAGACCACAAGCCCCTTCTAGGTCTGTTTACTGCAGACAAGCAAACCCCTCGGATCCTTTCTCCAAGGATGCTGAGGTGGTCAATCTTTATGGCAGCCTACAATTACAGGCTAGTCCATAAGCCTGGCAAGGAAATGGGTCATGCTGACACACTCAGAAGGTTGCCCTTGTCTAATTTAGAACCAGACCCTGCACCTGCTGCACACATCCTGTCACTTCAGGATTTGCCAGAATCTCCCCTTCATGCAGGGGATGTGGCTGCTGAGACAGTCACTAACAAAACATTCAGCCATGTTTTGAACTGGGTGCTGAGGGGGTGGCCAGAAACCAGTCCTGGAGCAGAGTTTCAGAGTTTTATTAGAAGACAAGATGATCTATCTGTATACAAAGGATGCATTCTATGGGGGAGTAGGGTTATAGTCCCACACACATTAAGGGAAAGAGTCTTAGAATCTCTGCATGAGGGACATCCTGGAATAGTAAGGATGAAGGCACGCATGAGAAGCTACCTGTGGTAGTCAGGGTTGGATAAGGATATTGAGGCTCAAGTTAAAGGATGCCAGGTTTCCAACAGACCAGACCTGAAATGCCCCAAGCCCCAATATATCGCTGGGAGACTACACAAACTCCCTGGTTTAGGATTTACATTGACTACACAGGACCCTTCCAAGGACAGGTGTTCCTCATTGTAGTGGACAGTCACTCAAAGTGGCTTGAGGTAGCACCTGTCCCTTCTATGACTACTGCCAGGACCATCCAGAATCTGTGCAGAATCGTTGCCACACATGGCTTACCTGATGTAATCGTATCAGATAATGGGGCACAATTTATTGCTGCTGAATTTCAGTCATTTCTAAGGTCTAATATGATTAGAAATGCCACTTCTGCCCCATTTCACCAGGCCTCTAATGGTTAAGTGGAAAGGATGGTCAGGATGACCAAGGAAACACTTAAAAGAATAACAAAGGGCAATTGGCATCACAGGTTGGCAGACTTTTTGATCTGCCAAAACACAACTCCGTGCACTTCAACAGGTCATAGCCCAGCGGAACTGAGATGGGGACGTTGGCTGACTATGAAGCTGGACCGTCTCCATCTAGACTGAGTTGCAACAGAGACAGCGCAGCCCAAGCCCCCAAGGAATTTGCAAGTCGGTGACCGAGTTTGGGCAAGGAACTACGGTCAAGGGACACTGTGGGTAGTAGCTGTGGTTTGCAAGGTGTCAGGACCACTGTCATATGAAGTGGTCTGGGAAGACAGGATCCTTTTGCACCGCCACATTGATCAACTGCGTTGTCGGCAGGCTCATCAAACCCTCGCCGCCGACCAAGAGGAGAGCCGAGGGCTGCCTGACAGCTGCAGTACGCCTGAGTCTCTGGAGTCCTGTGAGACTCAAAGAGACATGCCAGATGATTCAGTCATGGTTGAGTCGCTACCAACCGAAGGAACAGTGCCTGCAGATCAGAACTTGCTGGAGGACTTATTTCCCAGCCTTTCCGGGCCTGCTCCACTCACTGATGTGTACTGGTCTACCTGGAGACACCAGGCGAAAGGGGACTGGCCTACCCAGCCAGCAAAGTCAAACAGAGACTGGTCTATCTGACCCGAGCAGTCAAACAGACTCGGGTCTACCCAGTACTAGCGGGTCGTGGAGTCCTGGTCTACCCTCTGGCAGAGATGTAGTGATCAGAATGATTGTGAAAGCCGCCTACCTATCTAAAGGACTATGTTCATTTTGTGGATATGTAATTGATTTAGGGGGAAGGGGTGTTATGTATTAAACCACTTCATAAGGTCTGTTATAAAAAGGGTTAACTAATTGTTCAATTTGATTCATAGACTGTCTGTATATACTTTAAGCCTTTGTTTTAGGCAGGAATGAATACTTTAAATTCATTGGCTGCTGCCTAGTGGCAGTCCATATAAATATGAGTCAAGCAGCTGCTAGAGCTGCTTCTGTGAGAACTTAATAAAGAGCTGTTATTTCAACTCCGTGTTTTCAGTGGCTCACTGTTCTCACTACACAAACAAGCCCAATCTATCAAAAGCAGCACTTTGGGAAACAGAATAGGAAAGCAGGTCAAAATAGGCAAAGAATTGATACGAGAACACCTACTTGCTTTGGATGAGTTCAAATCTCTGGAACCAGATGGTTTACAGAATACAGAAGGAACTGGTAGATGTGATCTTGGAACCACTGAACGAAATCTTTCAGAGCTCCAGAGTTTAGGGGAAAAGAGCTAATGTGGTTCCAGTCTTCATAAAGGGGGAAAAAAGTAGACTCAGGAAACTATAGACCAGTGGCTCCCAACCTTTTCTATACCTTGCACCCCTAGAACACTTCTGAAATATTCTTGTACCCCTTACGAAAGTTCAGAATAACGGCAATGAATTATGCATATTCACAATAATTTTGAAAACCCAGATTTTCACACCCCCTGGAATATTTGTCTTGCACCCGCAAGTGGTACGAGCACCCATGGTTGGGAACCCCTGCTATAGACCAATCAGCTTGACATCAATATTTGGGGAAATCCTAGAAGTTATAATCAAGCAGAAAATTTTGAGCCTCTATAAATGCACAAAGTAATTACTGGAAGCCAGCATGTGTTTGTTAAAAACAGATCATGCAAGACAACACTTATAGTCTTCTTTGAGAAAAATAAGGTCCTGCACTCAGACAGGAAAAAACAAATGTATTGGTACAGAATAGGAGGTACCTGGCCAACAGTAATAACTGTGAGATGGATATAGGTATCCTGGTCATCACTTAAATATCAGTCAGGAATGTGCTGCAGCTGAAAAAAAAGCCAATGCAGTTCTAGGCTGTATCAACAGAAAGATCATGAGAAGTGATAGAAGCACTTTATACTGCAAAAGAACTGCCTTCACAAACAAATAAAAAAGGATGGATCTAGGGAACCCAATTTGTCGTGGGTAATACAACAGGTTCAAAAAGTATTATTTACATTACACCAATTGAATATTTCCATTCAAAATTTGACCGCTTATCAGAGACACTTTCAACAGAAAACAAGCTTGCCTCCGTCTCTGGTATATTATTGGGCATTACCAGACAAAGCATGGGTGGCACCAGTCCCTGGACCCAGTCCCAGAAATGGCAAGGGTGACACTACAGATGGCACAGCAACCAATCCAATCCTGACATGCCAGGCAGCCAGTGATGTGGGGAGATGTAAAGAACTTGACCCCCGAGAACCTGTGCACTGCCATTTTTGCGGTTTTAACTGCAAATTCCTTATCCATCATTTGTTTGTGTCTGATCGTTAACATCTGCCCTTTGACAACAGCAACTATCATCCCACCCAAACAATCATTCGAGCAACGAATGAAGTAAAATCTAACACCACACAAAATGATGTCTTTTGTTTATCTGAAGCATATGACATGGAAAATTTGCTTTCTACACATTTAGTCCTTGTTTGCACCCCTTCTGCAGTAATTCAAAACTTCACTGACTATAACAGATTTTTATTCAATGGGAACTTTAACTATAAAGCTATATCTCTAGTGGGCATGCCAGGACTTGCTGTCCATGCTCACTTCAACATTAATGCTATTTCTTCAGCTATTTCAGCAATCAACCATGAACTGCAAGATTTGAGAAAGGCTATTTTACAAAATTGTGCTGCAATTGATTATTTGCTTCTGCACCAGCATTTGGGTTGTGAAAGTTTTGAGGGAATGTGTTGTTTCAATATTTCTAATAATTCACGAACCATCCAGCACCAGATTAATATTTTACACAATTTGGCCTCTGATTTGAAAATTGATACTTTAGGATCTTGGTGGATGCTGTTTTATGCAATGTATTCCTTTCTTTTTGCAATATATGTACCAGAGCTTTTTAACCCCAAATTCTCTCCCACATTGCCTCAGGGTCAGGTTTTGGCCCTATATAAACAACTGCCAGGATGCTCCTCTCCTGATTATAATCCTTTTATTAACCCCTCTTATGACGATATTTCATTTAACAAAACAAAAAAGAGTGAGATGTAGAGGTGGGGGCCAGGCTGAGGTTGTGTGCAGAAAACCGCCCCTCCAAAGCCTGTGTGCCTCTTCTTTTCTAGATCTATCTCCTCCCTTCACATCACCATGGCGATGGGAAAGTGCGCAGGCTTGTATCACCTTGCCTGCCTGATATCAGCTAGCTCACACCAACAAGATGTTATTGCCAAATTGCTCCCTGTTTTGGGCCTCTGGCTTCTATATTCTGGTAAGGAGTGTAGCCAATGAAATGCTATTGCCATGTAGAACTTTTGCTGCTTGTGAAACTGTATATAAACAATAAAATGCTGCATGCAAGCAGCCATATTTGCACTCTGCAATGACTGAGCACTGATTACTACAGAAGTCGATCAGGTTTTTAGAGTTAATTCAAATTATGCAAGAAGAAATAAAGTGCCTAGGGAGGTCCATGTTAGATTTAGTAAAAGAGCAGTACGAGATGAGATCCTGAAAGCAGTAAGGGATCAATCACTGAAATATAAAGATAAAGAACTGGTAGTTCTCAAACAGATTCCAAGAAGAATTAGAGAAGCTCAAAGAGAATATCAATTCTTAACAAGGAAATTGATTAGCAGAGGAGTGAATTTCAGATAGTTGATCCCAGAAGGATTACTAATTTTTTGGGACTCAAAAAGATATAGAGTGACTACTCCACGCCAAGCAGAGGACTTCTTTGACAACCATAGAGCCTTCTTGGAAAAAGGTGAGGGGGAACCTAAGAAATCAGAGGAAACGACCTCAGAAACATCAAAACAAATGGAGGAGGAAGTGCCCAAAAGAACTCATCAGAGGAAGATGTTAGACCTAAGGATCAGAGACAGATAAGCTCTCCTAGAAAATTGAGATCCCAACATAATTGAAACCATGGAGGAAATTGGAATTTTTTCAACAAATATAAATGGTCTTAACTCCCCATCAAAAAGGAGTAAAATATTTCATAATTACAAAAGCTAAAAATGGGCATAATTTGTCTCTAGGAGACACATATTCAGATACAACATTCTAGAACCCTTGAACAACCAAAACTAGGTAAATTCTATTTCTCTTTGGCATCACAAAAGAAAAGAGAGATAGCTTTATACATAAAAGAAAAGATGAACCCAAAACAAATTTATGTTGATGAAGAGGGAAGAATATTAATGGTGGAGATCACATGGAACCAAAAACAAATACTGGTGGTTGCGATATATGCTCCCAATGAGAAACAAGATCAATTTTTTCAGCAATTACATGATAAACTTGTGGACTTAAATTATCATAACTTGTGTATGCTTGGAGACTTTAATGCAATTGTTGATCCAGTATGGGACTACAAAAGTCACAAATAGGGGAAAAAAGGAAGTAATAATTTACCTAAACCCTTTCTAAAAATGAAAGATGAACTTTGTATACAGGATACATGGAGAGAGATGAATCCAGAAAAAAACACAATATACTTTTTACACCAATAGACACAAATCCTGGTCAAGAATTGACATGATATGGACTTCTCATGACCTAAACACTATGATACAAGAAATTGAAATAGAACCGAATATCTGGGCAGACCATAACCCAATCAAAATGACCTGGAAAGGATCTAGGAAAAGACTGAGATGGTCTTTGAATAAATCAGTATTGAAGGAAAAGGAATTTCTACAATTTGCAACAAAAGAAATGAATTTTTTTTAAATTAACAAAAAAGAAGAAATTTCTATTCAAATTGTATGGGACACGGCAAAAGCATACTTTAGAGGTTTGGCTATAACTTATCTTGCCAAAAAGAATAAAGAAAAGAAACATATATAGCATATATTGAAAGAACAACTTAATATTTTGGAATCTGAGTTACAAATGGATCCACAAAAGAAAAAGCTGAAGATACAAATGAAATTATTAAAACACAAATTAAATCTACTTGAGATGGATTGTTGTTGTTGTGGTTAATTGCAAAGTCGTGTCTGACACATCGCGACCCCATGGACAACGTTCCTCCAGGTCTTCCTGTCCTCTACCATCTTCTGGAGTCCATTTAAATTCACACCTACTGCTTCAGTGACTCCATCCAGCCATCTCATTCTCTTTCGTCCCCTTCTTCTATTGCCCTCAATCTTTCCCAGCATTAGGCTCTTCTCCAGTGAATCCTTCCTTCTCATTAGGTGGCCAAAGTACTTGAGTTTCAACTTCAGGATCTGGCCTTCTAAAGAGCAGTCGGGGTTGATCTCTTCTAGGACTGACCGGTTTGAACGCCGTGCAGTCCAAGGGACTCGCAGGAGTCTTCTCCAGCACCATAGTTCAAAGGCCTCAATTCTTTGGCGCTCAGCCTTTCTTATGGTCCAACTTTCACAGCCATACATTGCAACTGGGAAAACCATGGCCTGACTATACGCACTTTTGTTGGCAGGGTGATGTCTCTGCTTTTTAGAATGCTGTCTAGATTTGCCATAGCTTTCCTCCCCATGAGCAAGCGTCTTTTAATTTCTTGGCTGCAGTCCCCATCTGAGGTGATCTTTGAGCCCAGAAAAATAAAATCTGTCACTACCTCCATTTCTTCCCCATACTTGAGATGGATATAATGGCACAACAGATTAAACAATCAAAACAGAATTTCTTTGAAAATACCAATAAACCAGGGAGATGGCTTGCATATAGATTGAAAAAAAGAAAGAGAAAAAAGATTAATAAGTAAGCTACAGGACTCAGAGGGTGAGCTACACTGTCACAATGATTTAATGAAAAAAATTACGAAGGCTTACTATGAGACACTTTATAAGGTGGAGATGGTTTCCAAAGAATTATTTGGTTTCCAAAGGATTATTTAAAAGAAGCAAACCTCTCAAACGTTCCTGAGAATATGGGGCAGAGGCTGAATGAGAATATATCAACGATGGTGATTACAGAGGCAATAAAAAAAAAACAAAAGAAAGATAAAACTCCAAGATCTGATGGACTTCCTGCAGAATTTTATGTAGCACTACAAGATACTATAACTCCAATCTTGAAAGATTTATGTAATGAAGTCTTCATACAGACAAAAATACCAGATTCATGGACTGAAGCTAATATTACTTTGATACCTAAGGAAGATACTGATCTTACACTAATTAAAAATTATAGACCAATATCGCTACTAAATGTGGATTATAAAATTTTTGCTGCAATAATGGCAGAAAGAATGAAAAAAATTTTGACTGAATTTATTCACTCAGATCAAAATGGTTTCCTACCAAAAAGACAGATAAAGAACAATTTGAGGATTATTTTAAATGTCTTGGAATATTATGAGATCCATCCAGGGAACCAGATGGCACTTATATTTCTTGATGCACAAAAAGCTTTTGATAATTTAAATTGGCAATTTATGTTTTAACAACTTCAAGAAATGGATTTTGGTGAGAACTTTAATAAAGCAATTCAAGCAATCTATAAGAAATAAACAGTAAGAATACTTTTAAATGGAGATTATACAAATGGATTTGACATTAAAGAAGGTACCAGACAGGGATGTCCACTGTCTCCCCTGTTATTCATTCTTACACTAGAGGTACTGGCAAGAAATATTAGACAAGATACAGAAATTAAAGGACTGGAGATTAAAGACCAGAAATATAAACAACAGGCTTTTGCAGATGATCTAGTTTTTATTTTAGAGGAGCCATTGGAAACAGCTGATAAACTCTTGCAGAAAACTGAGCAATTCGGAGAAGTGGCTGGATTGAAAATAAATAATGAAAAGACTAAAGTATTAACAAAAAAACCTAACAGATAAACAGAAAATCCAACATGCTAAAATGACAAACCTTCAAATAGTTAAAAAAGTTAAATATTTGGGCATTTATTTAACTGCAAAATATACTACATTAAAAGAAGATAGCTATGAGAGATTAATGAAACAAATAAAAATAGACCTGGAAAAGTGGGAGAATCTTCAACTATCACTCTTAGGAAGAATAGATGACAGGGAGAGAGGGAGGGAAGGAGGAAGGGACTCCTCCTCTCCTAAGCTTCAAAGCACGATCGGCTTCCCAAGGGCGCCACAATCCTCACAAAAGTGGGGGGCAAAGTGGAGAAGCAAAGGGGGCGAGAAAGCTCGCAGCGGGCTCAGAGCACCTGTCAGCGTTGATGATGAGAAATTCTCCACAAACCCAGGGAAGGGGTGGAGAAAATGAGCCCCCTTTGGGAGGAAACCACCATCTTCTTCTCCTTGGCTTTGCACTCTTCTGTTCCTTGACAGGCAGGCAGGCAGGCTAGCAAGCCTCTCCTGGCTGGAACTTCCTTTCCTTCCCTCCCTCTTGGTCTCTTCCTCCTTCCCTCCCTCTCCCATTGTCCCTTCCTTCCTTCCTTCCTTCCTTCCTTCCTTCCTTCCTTCCTTCCTTCCTTCCTTCATTCCTTTCACCTCCCTCTTTGTCCCTCCTTCCCTCCTTCTTTCCCCTTGTCCCTTCTGTCCTTCCTTCCCTCCCTCTTGTCCAGGATCCGGGCAAGCCTCTACAGCTGATCCGCACTTCTGCAGCTGTAGCTGCTCTCCTTGGCTCCTGCCCAGCAAACTTGCTCGAGCTTTGCTAGAATATATAATGCTAATTTAGCAGAAGCGTGAATCAGCTGTAGTCCGCCGCTGATCCTGGAGCTTCTGCTAACTTAGCAAGCGGCACGTCTTTCGGCGAAGATGAGCAAGTGAGCTGGGCGGAGCTCCCGTGTCTCTGCCTGTGCACAGGCAGGTTTGCTGGCAGCAAAGCTCCCAGCCACTCTGGCAGCCTATCCCCCTCCCCTTGTCCTTTCCTGGGCATGGAGGGGGGGAGGAAGGAAGGGACGAAGAGGAAGGGAAGTAAGGAACAATGAGAGAGGGAAGGAACGAAGGAACAGTGGAAGGGAGGAAGGGACAAAGAGGAAAGGAAGGAAGGAAGGGACAAGGGGAGAGAGGGAAGGAAGGAGGAAGAGACTAAGAGGGAGGGGAAGGAAAGGAAGGAAAGGAAGGAAAGAAGGAAGGGACAAAGAGAGGGAGGGAAGGAGGAAGAGACTAAGGGAGAGGAAGGAAAGAAGGAAGTGACAATGGGAGAGAGGGAGGGAAGGAGGAAGAGACTAAGAAGGAGGTGAAGGAAAGAAGGGACAATTGGAGAGAGGGAGGGAAGGAGGAAGAGATTAAGCAGGAGGTGAAGGAAAGGAAGGAAGGGACAATGGGAGAAAGGGAGGGAAGGAGGAAGAGACTAAGGGAGGGGAAGGAAAGAAAGGAAAGAAGGAAGGAAGGGACAATGGGAGAGGGAGGGAAGGAGGAAGAAATTAAGGAGGTGAAGGAAAGGAAGGAAAGAAGGAAGGGACAATGGGAGAGGGAGGGAAGAAGGAAGAGACTAAGAAGGAGGTGAAGGAAAGGAAGGAAAGAAGGAAGGAAGGGACAATGTGAGAGAGGGAGGGAAGGAGGAAGAGACTAAGGGAGGGGAAGGAAATGAAGAAAAGAAGGAAGGAAAGGACAAGGGAAGGAAGGCAGGCACCCACCCCAGTCCCATCCCAGAAACCTACAGATTCCCCCCCACAGGCACTCTGCAACCTGAGTGATCAGCTGGCCACGCCCCCTGGCCATTGATCACGTGACCCTGGGACACTGTGAATGTCATAAGTATGAATCAGTTGTCAAGCATCTGAATGTAAATCACATGACCCTGGGGATGCTGCAACAATCATAAGTGTGAAAAATGATCATAATTCGCTTTTTCAGTGCCGTTGTAACTTCTAACAGTCACTAAGCAAATTGTTGTAAGTTCAGGACTACCTATACCAGTGGTTCTCAACCTGTGGGTCGGAGCCCCATTTGGGGTTGAACGACCATTTCACGGGGGTCGCCAAACAACGCAGTCCGCCATTTTTTCCCCCTTTTCCTTAGCTGTGCCACTCCCTTTTATTCTATTGGCTTTTGAAAGCCAATAGAATAGACTCTCTTGAATAGAGTCTAATTCTATTGGCTTTCAAAAGCCAATAGGAATTGTCCAGGCTGTCTCTGCCCTGCTGAGCCCACCAAAAGTCCCATTCTGCAAACGGTGCTGCACCAGTTGAGTAGTCCTCAACTTACGACCGTTTGAGTAGTCCTCGACTTACGACTGGTTGGGGGTCACGGCATTAAAAAGGTTGAGAACCACTGACCTATACTTTCCCATTTTTTCCTTTTTTTGGTCAAGTTTTTGATATCTCCCCCTCCCCGGCCAGCTGGATGGGGGGTTGGGGGTCACCACAACATGAGGAACTGTATTAAAGGGTTGCGGCATTAGGAAGATTGAGAACCACTGGTCTAGGGCTTTTCTAACTATTGGCCAGGTGTTTTGGAATTGTTCCATCCATTCTTTCAGTGATGGGATCGCCGGTGCGTTTGGAGTTAGTTCTGGCGTGGGATTGAAACTTTGACCAGTAGCTATTTGAAAAAGAGTGTAACCTGTGCTGGAGTGGACTGCATTATAGTAGGCAACTTCTGTGAAAGGAAGTAGGTCCGTCCAATCCGATTGTTGGAAATTAATAAAGCATCTTAAATATTGCTCAAGTACTGAGTTAGATTTCTCTGATTGACCGTTCACCTGAGGATGATGACTAGATGTCAGTCCCCGAGTGGTCCCTAAAAGGGATAAAAATTCCTTCCAAAATGCAGACGTAAATTGCACTCCCCTATTAGATATGATGCGTTGGGGTGCCCCATGCATTCTGTAAATATGCTGGACGAAATGTTTTGCTAAGGCTTTTGTGGTGGGAATCTTTTGGCAAGGGATAAAGTGCACCTGTTTGGAAAACAAGTCCATGACCGTCCAGATGACAGTATTCCCATTGCTTTCTGGTAATTCCACTATAATATCCATGGCTATTTCCCTCCAGGGGGCTGAAGGATTTTCCACTGTTTGTAACAGTCCAGGAAATTTCCCTTGCAACCTCTTTGCAGTTGAACACTTTGGGCAGCTGGCCACATAACTTTCTATGTCCTTTTTCATGGATGGCCACCAAAATTGCCTTTTAATTAAGGGTAATGTTTTTACAAATCCAAAATGTCCTGCTGATTTTGTATCATGGCAAAGCTGCATGAATGTGACCCTCTGCGTGGTTGGTATATATAACTTTTCCCCCAGCCAAGGCAGCCCGTCTTTCATTGTGCACACGTGTCTATTTTTCTGGAACCATTCATCTGTTTCCAAACTTTTCCAGAATTCAATTCCGATTTGGCTGCCCAGCTGCAGTTTTAATTTAGTTTGGTTCTGGTAGTTACTGGCACTGCCAGTTGTGATTCTGCGATAAGTGGTTTAGAATCGGTGGCTTGTGTGCTATTATATTGGGGCATGCAAGATCTGCCAGGAAGTTCTTTCCCCCCCAGCAAGTGCTTGAGCATAAAGTTGAATTGGTGAAAATGTTGGGACCAGTGGGATTGCTTGGGGTTGAGTTTCCTGGGTGTTTTCAAGGCTTCCAGGTTTTTGTGGTCTGTCCACACCTGAAAAGGGATCTTATTCCCTTCAAGGAGTTGGCGCCATGTAATTAATGACCAATGTATCCCGTATGCCTCTTTCTCCCACATGGGCCAGTGCTGTTTCATTTCCCTGAGTTTCTTGGATGTATACGCACAGGGTTGCAATACTCCTTTGTCGTTTTCTTGTAATAGTACAGCCCCCACTGCCACATCACTTGCATCTGCCTGTATTACGAAGGGCTTATCCATGTCTGGATGCCTCAGTACTGGTTCAGCAGAAAAGAGTCTCTTTAACCTCTCAATTGCCATTTGGCATTCCATTGTCCATTTTAGTGGCTGGCTAGGTTTCACTGAGGATTCTCCCTTCATTTTTAATAAGTTCGTGAGGGGCAGGGCTATCTGGGCAAATGAAGGAATGAATTGGTGATAAAAGTTTGCGAAGCCCAGGAAACTTTGCCTCTGCTTTCTTGTGCGAGATGGTGCCCATTCTAATACTTCTCTGACCTTCCCTGGGTCCATTTCAATGCCCTGTGGGGTATGCAATAACTCAGGTAGTCTATTCTTTCCTGGTGGAATTCGCATTTCAATAATTTGGCATATAGGTGGGCAGCTCGCAGTTTTGTTAAAACCGCTCTGGCTAGGTTGACATGTTCCTCTTTGGATTTGGTGAAGATAAGGATGTCATCTAAATAAATCAGGACCCCCTTAAATAGGTGCTCCCTTAGTACCTCATTGATTAATTGCATAAATACTGCATGATCCCCTTGTAATCTAAATGGCAAGACTTTGAACTGGTAGCACCCCATTGGGCAATTAAATGAGGTTTTCCATTCATCCCCTTCCCTAATTCTAACATGGTAATACGCTTCCCTTAGATCTAGTTTAGTAAAAATTCTTCCTTTTGTTAGGTGTGATAATATGTCCTTCATGCGGGATAGGGGGTATAGGTTGCTTTCACTGATTGTATTCAATAGGCAGTAGTCTATGCACAAGCATAAAGAGCCATCCTTCTTCTTTCTAAAGAGGACCGGGGCGGCCACTTTAGGCTTGGCAGGTTCGATGAACCCCCTCTCTAGGTTTTTCTTTATGAATCTTTCCATTTCCTCCTTCTCCTTCGGGCTCATTGAATATAGTCTGGGCTTCGAGAGTTTTGCCCCGGGCTTGAATTCTATGGCACAGTCCGTAGCTGGTGGGGGGGAGCTCATCCGCCCTCTCCTCACTGAAAACTTCAGCAAGATCTCTGTATTTCTCGGGTATTTCGGGCAGCCCTTTTTCTTCTCCCATATATGCTTTTTCCATTCTTAATTTTGGTAGATCCCCTTGGGGTTTTAAGTCTGTAGGGTCCCCCTTCGGGAAATTGATTTCTGCCATCCTCCAGTTTACCCAGGGGTTCCATTTTTTTTATTGTAAATATTTATTAAGTTTTTAAAATTTTACAAAAACAAAACAACCCATCCCCAAACCTCCCCAACCCTCCCATTCCCTCCCCCGACCTTCCCAGAGCTGAACATAGGCTTAATTAAAATTTCTTCAGATAATCTATAAGAAAATATAAACCATAAATAAATCTAAATACTAAATACATTAATTAAACAAATTATAAGATAATTAACAATAATATATGTATAAGAAAACATAACTACCAAAAGAATAATACTTGAAAGAAAAAAGAATAAAGGAAAAAAAAGAGAAAAAGATAAAAGAAAATATAATAAAAATAAAAAATAAAAATAAAAAAGGAATAAAATCTAAAAAATATTTTAAATTTTAAATATAAGTTATTGAAAAGCTAAATAATATTTTTTAACATCCAACTTATATTGTATAAAATCTATCCATTTTTTCCATACCGCAAAATACTTCTCCTGCGATTGATCCTTCAAAAAAGCCGAAATCTTTGCCATTTCCGCCAAATAAGAAACTTTTAAAAACCACTCTTGCAAAGTAGGCAGAGATTCCTTCTTCCAACATTGCCCTACTAGCAGCCTTGTGGCTGTAATTAAATTTAACATTAATGTAGTCTCTTTAATATCACAATCGGTAACAATACCTAATAAAAACAATTGTGGGGTAAATTTTACCCTCCTTCTGAAAATTCTTTGAATATTCCACCATATCTTAATCCAAAAGGCTTTTATATTTTTACACGACCACCAGATATGATAGTAAGTAGCATCCAAACATCCACATCTCCAACATTTAGGCTGTAAGTCAGGATACATGCGAGACATTTTTTGTGGATCAAGGTGCCATCTATAAAACATTTTATAAAAGTTCTCCCTTAAGTTCTGGGCTTGTGTAAATTTGACATTCCTCACCCAAATAATTTCCCAGGTATCTAGTAGAACTGGTTCACCAAAATTTTGTGCCCATTTGATCATACATTCTTTAATTAATTCTGCCTCTGAATCCAATTCTACTAGCACCCCATAAATTCTCTTAATATGAATTCGTCTTTGATCTTTTACTTGTTTAAAAAGATTTTCATCTTCTCTAAGTAAACCCACATTACAATCTAACTTCCATCTCTGCTTCCTCTGCCAGGATGTACCACTCATTGAGTTGGTGTGGGTCCCTGGGGCAGGCAAGCATCATACAGGTCGTAATTTAGGCTGTCTTTGAAATGGCTAAGGAGGATGTCTTCCGGCCAGTTCAGCTTGCTGGCAATGGCCCAGAATTCTTGCATATATTCAGCTACCAGGCATCTGCCTTGCCTCACCGTTTTGATTCTTTCACGGGCTTTGCGATCATCTGGGGGTCTTCAAATCGCCTTCTCAGAGAGGACATGAAATGGTTGAAGTTGTTGAGCTCTGGAATTGTGCAAATTCACCACCCAATCTGCGGATGGTCCATCCAGGGCGGATTGCACGATACGGATATGGGCTTTATCATTGGGGATGTCCCGTCCGTATTCTTTCATGTAGCTGAAGACTTGGGTTAGGAAGAACCCCAAGCATGGCAGCTCCCCCCTGAATTTCACATCCAGTAGCAGCAATCTTTGAATGGATCGGTGCCTTTACCGCTGATGGTATTGTGTCCCCTCCTGATCGCCATCTGCGGGTCAGCGGGGAGTGGGGGCTGCTGAGGTGGTAGCTGCTGTTTCAGTGGATGTCCCCAGGACTACAGTTTCTGATTCCCCATCCATGTCTCTCCAGCTGCAGCTCCAGGTGCTGGTGTGGCCGTGGGGTTCAGGTTTCTCCTTCCCTAGAGAGTCAAGGGTTCTTTTCATCAGGTCAATAGCTTTCTCTAGGATCCAGTTCGAGTGCTGTGCACAACTTCCTTCCTCTTCACTAATGTGCAGGGATTTCTCCATCTCTTGCTTCCATTTGGGTTGGTGGCTGTCCCATCTCAGGGTCACCTTTCTCATTCTCTTTTCTCACTTGTCTATCTTGCAATGCCCATCAACCACTGAGGTTTGGGGTCATGCATTTCCACCACTTCCTCTCCTGAGGAGTATAATGTCTTGGATCCCAATAGCTGGTGGGATTCCAGTCAGGGGGAAGGCTCCCTTTCTACGGGGTTTTGTCCCTTCCCTGCCTCATTGTCCAACATTGTAATTTTTGCAAAGTCCCCCGGTAAGGTTCTTCCTTCCATGTTGACTATTACTGCAGATCCTGTCTAATGTAAGGACCCACTTCTTAAGAAAGCAGAACTCTTGGAAACAGTTTCTTCCAACAGAAACTTTTGTTAAGAGTAGTTGATAGCAGGCATAATAGACAGGATCTGAGGGATTTCTTTACAGATTGATTACTTTAAAGTGTACCTAAGCAAACCCCACCCCACAGTTCATCTGGACGATTCAGAGTGGCCAATCCCCAGGTATTAAGTCCATCATGGGAAAGGGGAGATAACATCAATCTGGCTCTGTTTGTAGTGTGATGTTCCAGAGCTCTTCACACCTCCTTTTGAGAATGGAGAAATAACCCAGGTTCCGGAGGTTTGTACTTCTCCCCCCCCCCTTTTTTTTTCCTAGCTGCCTGATTAGGGAGAAGAAGGTTCAAAGAGATGTATAGTGCAGGAGGCAATTTGTTACATTGTAATGGATAGTAGATACAGTGTCAAGAAACACAAGGTTACATTGTAGCAAATAGAGGAAGTGAAAGCAATAAACTCATATGCATATCCCCCCTCCCCCTTGGAAGTATGGCAGAATCCAGGGAAAGGTGAGATTTGATTTTAGATCAGAGGAGATAGATAGAAATGAAATATAACTGGATTCTGACAGCCATGAGTAAATACTTTCAGATTGTTGGCTACATCCAATTTGTTCTATTTTCTAATAATTTATTGTTGTTGTTGTTCTTATTATTTATTTTATCTGTATTTTACAGTTGGGAATTGATTTGCTGAACGATCATTTATATATGATGAAATAATAATCAATGATTCAAATGATCAATCATAATTCATCATTTTTAAAATGTGTGTTGTTAAACTGCCAGCTTGAGGGCTTTTTCTTTTAAATAAAAGTGCTGTTTTGCCATTTTCTTGAAAAAAATGATTGAGGGGCTATCTCTTTAAAGTTTTCTTTCCAATCCCATCCTGACTCCTCTTTGCATAATCTTTCTAAATCATTTTAAAAAGTTCTGGCATTAAACTAAAATGAGAAAACAAGCAACAACTGAGCCAAACAAATCAAAGACATTTATGTATATAGTAGGAACTCTAAATTTTGTGGTCTTCTTTTGAGAAGAAAAATAGAGGCCTGGCATTGGGCATCTACTTCTTTTCCTTTTCAGATGCATTTTCCCAACTGTACATTCTCTGCACAAGCTTCTTTTGTTCACTACTGTGAGCCAAATCTCCATGTTACAGCAGTTGCCCAGATGTTCCCTATCAAATTCAAACTCATGCCAACAAACTTTGGCACACATGAAAGTACACTGAGTAATAGGCTTCCACAAATACTGTTTCCCTCCTCTGATTTCTGCAAGCATTTTAAAATGCTAATGAGTTCCACTCAGCTGCAATCTGAAAAAGACTGCAGGGCAGGGCTTTGAGAGTGTCCAGCAAATTAACAGTTAAGGTCGAGGAGGCGCCTTGATGATGTGGTGCCCTGGGGGTCTTGTCTAGAGTTCTCTAACCCTGAACCACTGTCACTAGCTTTCCTGCTAATAGCTTTCCAACAACTGAGCTAAAGCTGGATGGTTTTGCTTTCCAGAGTGAAACTGAACTCACTCTATAGTTAAAACTCCATTTTCCTTCTCTTAAACTGCAAAGATTGACAGGGGTCATGGCAAGATATTCCTAAGCAGAGCCATAATTATGTAATGGAACATGCACATTCTGACATTAAAGGATAACATTGGTTGGCAGTCAGCTTAAGAGAATACCTCTTGCTGGTGAATGGCTTGGCAGAATAATCCTAAGGAGTCCACCATATTGGCCTAATGTCTCCCACATGGCCCAGCATACTTTTATTAGCTTAGTACCATCTCCCGTAGCTCATTTCCATGCCTTTCAAAAGTAGCAGAACACATTGCAACCCATGTTTTCCCCACCCTGCCAGGTATCTTTCCCTTTCTTTAGTGTATCCTCAGTTTAGGATCTCTCCTGACCACAACTGTGGCATGAAACAAGTAGAGATGGAGTATTCCTATAAGTTATACAACAAGATCACCTTAAAGATTTAGCTATGCCTAAATGTGCAGAAATACTATGTATTTTAATTTATATCAATACAGGCAAATTTAGAAATAAACATGAGGAATTGTTTAAGCTTTTATAGATAAGTTGCCTTAAAATTAGTAACTATTGATGGGGCCTGAGACAATAATAAAACCAAGCGACACAAAAGTAAATTGATCAGATAAATATTCAAGGCATCAGGGAAGACAGGTCACCAGAAGTATAGCAGATATGGGGGAACGACTAAATCAGCATGAGATTTTGAGGCATGTCCCCTTCTGTCCCATCCCACCCCACCCCCAAAAATGTTCTCAGGTATTAGTATAACTTTATGGCAGTGGTTCTCAACCTTCCTAATGCCGCGACCCTTTAATACAGTTCCTCATGTTGTGGTGACCCCCAACCATAAAATTATTTTCCTTTGTACTTCATAACTGTAATTTTGCTACTGTTATGAATAGTAATGTAAATATCTGATATGCAGGGTGTATTTTCATTGTTACAAATTGAACATAATTAAAGCATAGTGATTAATCACAAAAACAATATAGCAATGCTCGCTGGAGAAGCTTACTCTTCCTTGCTCAAAAATGTTGGGAGGGAGGGAAGAGGAAGGAAGGAAGGAAGATTGAAGGGGAAAGGAAGGAGATGGAGAAGGAAGGAGATTGAAGGAAGGAAGGAAGGAAAGGAAGGAAGGAAGGAAGGAAGGAAGGAAGGAGAGATTGAAGGGAAAGGGATGGAGATGAAAGGATAGAAGGAAGATTGAAGAGGAAAGGAAGGAGATGGAGAAGGAAGGAGATTGAGGGGGAAAGGAAGGAAGGAAGGAAGGAAGGAAGGAAGGAAGGAAGGAAGGAAGGAAGGAAGGAAGGAAGGAGAGATTGAAGGGGAAGGGAAGGAGATGGAGAAGGAAGGAGATTGAGGGGGAAAGGAAGGAAGGAAGGAAGGAAGGAAGGAAGGAAGGAAGGAAGGAAGGAAGGAAGGAAGGATCTTTGGAGAGTCATGTTTTTCCAGATGGTGATGAACTGCAACTCCCAGCATTCCCCACTCTTCCACAGTACTTTTTAGGGCTGCTGGGGATGGTAGTCCAGTAAGGTCTGGAGACACACACAGATACCCTCCGACGGTGAGGGAGGCGGGCCCGGTGGCTTGGGGGAGGCTCCAGCGTGGCTCAGACGGTGGACGAGCAACCAGGAGGCGTGGGGACTGGCTCAGCACCTCAGCTCAGCTCAGCCAGCAGCAGCAGCAGCGCGTTGCTAGAGCAGGGCGGGAAGAGAGGGGGCAGTGGTGGCAAGTCATGAAAGCAGCATCCATACTTTCAGGGTGCAAACGCCTTGCACAGTTTGGCTCCCCCACCCCTTTATTTACTGATCTGCCACAAGTTCGTGCAAACAAGCTCCGAGGAGTTCTAAACGAGTGGGTTTTTTTTTTTTTTTTTTTTAAAAAGCTTTAAGCAACGAGGCAGAAAGGGGAACTCGCTCACAGCTTTTTTTTTTTTCCCTTTCTCGGCGACTGGGAAGGCAGCAGCCAGAGATGCCGCTGCACAAAGGGAGGCGGAGAGAGGGGTGAGGGGGAAAACTGCACTCAACTTTCACCCTTATCAGACCTGGTTCCCTTCTGATCAACCCCCACCCACCCACCCGCCCCCTTCACCTCCCGCTATATATCAACGCTACCCCTTGGGAGTATTTTGCCAGGCTTTTTTTTTTACCTTGGCCCTGCGCTTCTCCCAGACAGAAGCCAGGCAAGAGGACCTGAAAGACGTTGAGCAGGAGGTTCATAGCCATGGCGACGCAGCAGTAGCTGCTCTGCGCAGCTGCTGAGGTGGCTGCTTTCCTGTCTGCCCGAGCTGGTTGGCAGAGCTAGCCTTGAGCAGAAATTCTCACTAGTGTCTCAGTTCCTAAGACCATCGGAAATATGTGTTTTCCGATGGTCTTAGGCAACCCCTCTGAAAGCGTTGTTCAACCCCCAAAAGGGTTGCGACCCACAGGTTGAGAACCACTGCTTTATGGTGACTGATGAACACAACCCTCAAAAGATCTCTGCATTTTTTTTGACATCAGAAATCACTTTACTCAATATTTCATTAAAAATTTAAAGTCTAGATCTGAATTCAAGAAAAATTATTATACTAAGACAGAAGCATAATTTGTTGTACATATCCATTCCCAAGATTTAAGAGTTCCATCAGTGGTTCTGTGAACACAGTGATATTTTCATCCTTGTCATCTGAAAGGCCACATTATCACCAAGTATGAAATAAACTCTTGAAAGAGTCCTTAAATTTTCCATTTATAAACACGGTGAATGGTATTAGGTAACATTTCACACATGGTCTGATATAAATATTTACAATAACTGGGAATGTGATTGATATATGTGATTCAATTATACCAGAGGAATTTTTCTAGCAAAATTTCAAATGAATGCAGCTTCCATACTCTTTTCCAGAGTTTTATTATTTGGGGTTTGTGTTGCAGCTCTGGCAAGTCATAATCAGATGGAATTGCATGAATTTTGAAAGCTCTCATGCTGGCAAGAACGGTTCCTGATTAAACAACAAAAGTAGAGGGTGATAAAATAAATATCCGGAGAGAACTCTATAACCATAGTTCCTCTGTGATCAGTATTTGCTCAGTGATTTCATTGAACTTCTAATTATGTTATTACGATTCATTTCATTTCATTTCATCTCATTAAAACAAAGGTCACCACACAGGATGAAGTAAAACACATTTTTATAGCATTAATTTGTATGACGGTTTCACGGGAAAACTTCCTGAAGAGCTAGTCCACAGTTTGTTCATGTATTTCACTTGAAAAAAAAGTGTCATTTGTGATTTGTCTGAGAATAAAAAATGCCATCCTCTTGCTTTTTGGTCATAATAGTCTGACACTAATTATGTGGAGAAAAACTGAATAATTGACATGTTGATACTGTTTTGTGTTCCAGCCTGCTACCTGGATTGGGCTAGGTCATTTCGTAGTTCTTAAGTCAACTGCTGCAAAAAAGATAATAAAATCAGGTTGATCACATGGTTGCCCCACTTTATGACTGTCACGTTTTACAACTGTAACAGGAAGACTCCATTGCAATCATAAATTGAAGACTACTTGTACATAACTGGCATTTTAACTACTAATGAATTTTGCTTATATGTTAATGTAAATGAAATGAAATTTAATTTTGTCCAAGCAACGTCCACCATTTTTTGAAATAGAGCCCCTTGGTTTTCTACTCAAAGATTACGAAAAATCTTAAAGATTTTGCATCCTATTCTAATCTTTCCTGTTGCAGATTTGTAAAACTGAATCTAAAATATGCTTAAAGAGAGTCAGGGGCATGTGTGAGATATGGGGGGGGGTCAACAACATCAAAATGGAAGGAACAATTTGTTAATTATGCCCCCTTTTCAAACCCTCTGGAAACCTCTAGTGAGAGGTTTGATCAAGAAAAAAATGCATCATCTTGGAGAAAATCTTTCAGGGAGCTGTACCAATCTGGGCTGGGCAATTGGGTAAAACTGAAGTGGAAGTTAAAATGATAAAAATTGGGATGACTTTTTCCATATCATTCCTAAGTGCCCTATCCTCCCAACACCTATTTTTGTATCCTGTCTACTCTACTGTTCAATTAATACAAATGTTGGAAGCTCAGACTTCAGTCAAGTGTAAACATGTTATTGATGAAATGGCATTTGTTGTGACTTTTCTATTAGTTGATCAAAAGACACCAGAATCAGGAGTAGATTGCTCTAATGCTTGTTTTATTTAAATTTCTAGAATAACTCCAGCAAGTCTGAATTATACATATACTGTAGATCAGTGGTTCTCAACCTTTTTAATGCCGTGACCCCCAACCGGTCGTAAGTCGAGGACTACTCAACCGGTCATAAGTCAAGGACTACTCAACTGGCCATAAGTTGAGGACTACCCAACCGGTCGTAAGTTGAGGACTTTCCCTGCCCGGGAGCACCGCACATGCGTGGTGCCGCCCCCTGCACCGACCGAGGTGTAGCTGGCAAGGGGCAGCGACGGCACAGGGCGACCACCGCTGGGCCACCAGCTGGCCCAGCCCAAGGGAGGTAAGGCACCCGCCGGGCTCCACGCGTGCCAGCAACCCTCCCTGAGCCTGCCGGCTCCCACTTCCCATCCCTGGCCCTCTTTTACTTACATTTTTAGTAGTTGCTCAGCAGGGAGGGGTGGAAACTTCCAGACAGCTCACCTTCGCTGCAGACAACTTGCAGCACTGTTTGCAGAATGGGACTTTTGGCAGGCTCAACAGGGCAGAGACAGCCTGGACAATTCTTATTGGCTTTTGAAAGCCAATAGAATTAGACTCTGTTCAAGAGAGTCTATTCTATTGGCTTTCAAAAGCCAATAGAATAAAAGGGAGTAGCACAGCTAAGGAAAAGGGGGGAAAAATGGCAAACTGCATTGTTTGGCGATCCCCGTGAAATGGTCGTTTGACCCCAAATGGGGTCGCGACCCACAGGTTGAGAACTGCTGCTGGAGCTAGACCAAGGCAATTGAGTAACATTACAGAAAAATGTAATAAATCAGTAACAGTGACACCATGCACATACAGTATTTCTCCTTGCCAAAGTACAGACTTTGTTATATTTAAAATCTAGGTGCTTTGGTTGTTTTTAAGTATGTGAACAGAATAAAATCTGTCACCATAAACCAGCGTACTCCAACTGTTCAACAAAATAAGGAAGCAACCTCATGTTGTCTATCTACTTCAGGGCTAGGTGGCATTGATAGACATGATGAAAGTTTGAACAACTCATTGAAAACTGTTCAGTTTGCTGATCTGTTTCCAGCCACCAAACTACAAGTTATGTCTTCATCATTACTATCCAAGATATCCAACATGTAGTTCCTTCAACACTTAAGCTCTCAACTGAAGTATTATTACTATTTACAACCCTCACATTATGCAACAGCTGTTAAGTCAAAATTCATCATGGAAATGTTAAAACTCCAAGGACTGAGATTATGTTTGCATTCCAGCCAGTTTGTGTTGCCATGTAGATCTGAAATAGTGTTGGATCACCCCTGGTTGCTGCTTGAATCATTTTGAAGGAAAACTTTTTATCTCTATCAGAGAAAGCATGTCAAAGATTCGCCATCTGATGTAGATTATTCAGACTGTTTACCTTGTATGATTCATGAGATAAATTTCTGTGTGATTATCTATTTAAATTCTATTTTATACCCTTAATGTTGCATTTCAGCAGCTACTATAAAGGAAATTCCTTTTTGTGGACTAAGCATTGACACTTGTGGTTGATGATGAGTGATGATATAAATCCTGGTTTAAACATTTTACCAAAACTTAATACTATCCTCTTTATTTGTATGTACTTTTTTATGCAGCTGTAAGAATGATGCAAAAACTACCATTCACTACTGTCTTTCATAATGTGTGATATAACTGTATTAATGATATATTGTGAAGCATTTCTAGTCAATTCCACTGGTAAGCAGGGGTTACAATATTTAATGTATAACTTTATGTCATTTGCTTTTTGTGAAAACTTGCTTATATATGCACACTCCACTTGTAGTAAAATATTCAAGGCATAGAGCAGAGTTCCTCAACCTTTCCAGCTTTGTGGACCGGAGGGAGGGAGATTGAGCCCCACAAATAGTGTGTGTGTGTGTGTGTGTGTGTGCAAGCACTCGCACACTGCCTGCAAAAGTGGGGATGTATGCACACGGGTTCACCCACTTCTGCAGCCGATGGAGGGAGGAGATGGCAGCAAGCACTCACACACACAGCTCTGTTTGCAGGAGCGGCAGCCATGCTCACCTGTGGCTCGTGCAAATAGTGGGGGTGCGTGTGTGTGCACTCACCTGCCAGCTCCGCAGCCTGGTTCCAAGCAGGTCAGGGCTAAGTAGTGGGCTGTGGCCTGGGGGTTGGGGGCCCCTGGCATAGAGCAAAGTGGCTAAATTTCACAAGATTTGTTATAATAATTTAAAAACCTCAAAGTCTGTAACAATGATACAATCCTTTGCTTGCAATTATGGAGGTGGAAACACCTTGAAACTTTCTTCAGTCTCCATCTGCAAATAAGCCTCTGCTAGATCTTTTTTGCTGAAATGCAGCACATTTAGCAAAAGTACTCTAAATTCTAGACAAAAGGCATTGTTCACCTGTAACAGAGGATTAATGGAAACTTTAAAATCACCGTAAGTCCTGATGGTTTTAATTTTTTTAGCTACAACTTTTGAAAGACTTCTCTCAGCTTCTATCCAATCCAATGTTCAGATATGATGAATGGATATGCTTCATGAAACTTTAATGTGTTGTAAACTCCTGAAAAGTATTTTATCTTTGATATGTTTGAGTGCGATAATAGCATTTTTAATACAGGCATAGTATCATGCAATATTCTTCTCAGCTTAATTTTAATGGTATCTATGGACTGAAGTAACATAAAGTTTGTTAATGGAACTCCATTCCTCAGTCAATCAGATGCCCAGAGGCCTGGTATACCTGTTTTCACAATATAGATGCTAATATTTATTTGTTTGTTAGTTAGTTAGCTGCTCATCTCGCTCTTTTACAGGGAAGAGGGTGTTGATTTATTCTTTATTGCAACTGAGGGCAGAAGCAACAAATGGAAGTTTGTTAGAGGGAGATTCAATATGGAAATAAGGAGGAATTTTCTGACAGTAAAAACAATTTATCATGGATCAGTGTGCCTTCTGGCGTTGTGGGTGCTCCATTGCTGGGGGTTTTCAAAAAAAGATTGGACAACCATTTGTCTGGGATGGTATAAAGACTCCTGCCTTGGGCAGGGAGTTGGACTAGAAGACCTCCAAGATCCCTTCAGCTCTATCTTCTCTCCAAAATAGGTTTTTAATTATATTTTTGTTTGTTTGTTTGTTTGTTTGTTTATTTCATTTTATTTATATGCCGCCCAATCCCAAAGGACTCAGGGCGGTGTACAAAATTAAAACAATCATCAACAATAAAACAATAAAATAATACAATCATACCGCGAGTCCGATCATATCCCCCCCCCCCGGGGACATCAGCCCCAGGCCTGCCGGAACAGGAGAGTTTTAACGGCTTTCTTAGATTTCCAGTCATCTATGTCACTATCAAACACATTAATCTTATCAATAAAGTGAGGCCTTCTGCTAGGTTCCCTCTTGTCAGCCATCAGCCATTATCAGCCATTCAGTCCTGTCTTACCCTCAGCCACTCTATGGATCAGTACTCTCCATGCCCCTCTGTTTTGCACTGCCTCCTTCAGATTTGCCATGGTCATCCTGGTATCATCCTTTTAAGTGTCAAGCCAACGGTCACCAGGATGGTTCCTTCTCCTTTTTCTGATCACTTCCAGCATGACTGAAATTTTGAGTGAGTCAGCTCTCATGACATGACCAAAGTATGACAGTTTCTGTTTGGCGATCTTGGCTGAAGTGATATTTTTGGTGAGGTTTGGTTTAGGATTTGTTTGTTATTTTGGGATGCGTAATAGTCGCCTCCAGTACCACAGTTCAAAGGTGTCTATCTACCCTTCTCCTATCTGACTTTTTCAGAGTCCAGGTTTTGCAGCCATAAATAGTACTTGGAAAAATTGTTGTGCTAACTGATCTGCATTTGGTTGTGAAGCTGATGTCTTTACTCTTCGAAATATTATTCATGCCAGACATTGCAGTACTTCCAAGTGCTACATGCTTTCTGATCTTAGGGCTGCAGTCATCACTTTGGTCAATTTTAGAGTACAGGAAGATGAATTCCTTTACTGTTTCAATGGTTTCATTGTAGATCTACACTCTGACCTGTGTGTTCTCTGCAGTTGTCATTATCTTTATTTTCTTGATGTTAAGATGCAGTCCAAATTTTTCACTTTCAACTTTGCCTCTCAGGATTAGCTACTCCAGATCTTCCTTGTTTTCCACAAGCAATGTTGTATCATCTGCATATACTGTAGGTTGTAGACAGTCCAACCACTGATTTTAACCTAACAATAGATTCCTCCAAATGAGCATTTCTTATATTTCTGTGCACATGTTGAATAGTATAGGTGACAGGGTGCAATTCTGAATCATTTTGTGTCTCCATATTCTGTTCTTACAGTGGCTGCCTGATCAGAGTACAATGACTGACTGGATGTGGTGTGATGATATTTCCAGTTCTTTGAGGCAGTTCCAGAACTTATCATGGTCAACATAATCGAAGGATTTTGTGTAGTCAATGAAGCATAGGTACAGCTCCTTTTGGTATTCCTTTGCTTTTTTCATCATCCAATTTAGACTGGCAATATGATCATGCATTCTTCTTCCTTTCACAAATTCTGCTTGTAAATGTGGCAGTTCTCTGTTGGCAGTTGGATTCAAACATTGCTGGATTATCTTCACATGTGGTATCAAAGCTATAGTTTGGTGGTTGGAGCAGTCTTTTGTATCACCTTTCTTTGATACTGGGATAAATATTGACCATTTCCATTCTTTGGCCACTGACTAAACTTCCATGCACTTTGCCACAGCAATGTCAGTGCCTTTGTTGGCAGCAGTCTCAGCAACTCTGCAGGAATTCCATCAACTCCTGGGGCTTGGCAATTAGGCAGCTGATTGAGTGCCCACACTACTTCCTTCTCCAGAATATCTGATTCCATTTCTGGTAGGTCAGCTTCTCCTCTTATGGCTTGTCCTTGTTTTTTGCTTGTGTAAAGTTGTTCTGCATATTCCCGCCATCTTTCTCTGAGTGCTTGTTGGACATCCAATTCCTGCCCATCATGTCCTCTGACCATAGCCTTTCTTGCCATGAAGGGTTTCTGGCCTTCCTTACATAAGGTTTCTTGTATGACCTCTCATGGCTGCTTCCTTTACATTGCTCAGTGCACTACTTTTCTTTATCTTTTCTTGTCTCTATCTAGAACTTTGCATTTAGTCTTCACATTTGTTCCCTGTTACCAATGGCTTTTGTTTTCCTTCTCTCTTCTGCAGTCTCTATTGTAGTTTCTGATATCCATCTGGCCAATTTTGTTGACTTCTTGTATATAATATTTTCTTGGGCTACTTCAATGATGGTTGTTTTTATTCCTCCATAGCTCATCTGGTTGTCTTTCTGTGATGTTGAGCAGTTCAAATCATTTCTCGACTTCAACTGCATATGCCAGGGGAATATTTTTGACATCAAATTTCTGAATCATGAGTGGTCGTTTGACACTGCAACACTTGAACTTTATCTTCACAGATAACAGTTCATGGTCTGACCCACAATGTGCATCAGGGAACATTTTCATGGCAAGGATGGAACTTTACACAGTCAACTAGTAAATTCTTCTTTTGCTTGCTTGTTTTTACTGTTGCTTGAGAAGCCTCTCCCTAGTCCTAATTTATCATAGCTTCTCTACACAATAGATTATTGTTCTGCTTGATTTACTGAAACTTCTAGAAGAACTAACACCACTGATTCTGTAAGAATTATAGCATATATGGTCTGGCCAAGGTAACTGAGTAGCAATACATAATCACAATCATACTTAATCATCCAATAACAATAATAACCCAGTACACTACAACATTCACTTGTGATGAAATTAATATGATGAAAGGAAAATAACTGTGCCTTGTACACCTACAATAGAGCCACATGATTGAAGCTAAGCACCTCTGTCTGAAACATCTAAGAAGTTCATGAAAGTTGAATTTAGAAGAGAAAGAGGGACCCGATATCCCACTGTTAACATCTGATGGATAATGAAAAAGGTAAGGTAATTTCAAATCTATTTTTGTTTATTGATTAATCAATGTCTTTCAAATGTGAAAATCACAGCACATTAGATACATGGGTGTGCCAGGCTGAAGAGTTTATATGAAGACAAGATAGTAATTGTTAAAATAAGATGTATAGCAACTAAAGTGGGAAAAAGTGCCCCAATAACTCATTTGTTGGACATATCATAAGAATGGCTAAATTAGGCAAAATAGAAATAGAAGTTTAAAAAATGGAATAAAGATCAGCAACATCAAATAAGTGATTTCACTTTAATGACTAGAAATGATGAAGATTTTACAAATTTCTTTTAAGCCACAATAAAAGAATGCAAAAGCAATCTGCTGCTTAGCATTTAAAAACTCAACATCAACAGGCAATGCCAATCTAGTGAAAATAGATGAAGAAAGTGATTATAGTAAGATAAAATTTAGCTTCCTAGGTTCACACATTCACAGGCAGCCTCAAAATAAAGAAACATCTACTTAGATAAATCTAAACAACATACAGAGAGGTATCCCACTGACAACAGAAGTATATATTGTCTAGGTCATGGTTTCCTAGTTCTAGCCATATGGATATGGAAGCTGGACCATCAGAAAAGCTAAAGGAAAATGGAGGTCCTTGAATTAAATGTTGAGAATAACTTGGACTATAAGGACAACAAATCATTCTATATAAGATAAAGTAAAATCAGACTACTCACTGGAAGCACTAATAAAGCTTCAATATTTGGATATATAATAAGAAGAAAATCCTGATCCAAGGAAAATCAAAGACAATTAAAAAAAGAAGCCAACAGAAGAGCAGGTGCAAAGATACTATCACAGATGACATGATCATGAACTCACATGAACTCAAAAAAACAGTTACTGACAGACAATATAAATGGTAAACAATCAGAAATGGCTGAACAATAACAGAAACAAGAGGAGGAGGCTCTTTAATTGTTGCTGAATAACAGTCTTTGTCCCTCACCATTTACAGACAAGTTGGAATGCAATAATATGTGAAGTACAACATTATTTCTTTACCACATGCAAGTGAACAAATCTGCAGTTAAGTTTCTCAGGGCACACATACTAAACTACATCAGCTTCCTAAAGATCATAAACTATCCCAGAAAATTAGTAGAAAAATGAGCAATAAACCTATCACTATACAGTGTGAGCTTTACATTGTTATTTTAAGATACGGTCAGTATTATTCAATCAACTATCAATACAATCTGTAGTCAGATAAATAATTAGAAACAGGAACAGTCAAATCATTTTGAGACTATGCTCATCTGACAGTAAAACCCCACAAAGTATAAACAGGCTGTTTTTCTAAGTAGACACACATTGCATGGGCTGAAAACCTACAATTCTAAGCAATCAATTGGCCTTATTTCCAAATAAACATATATCCACCATGTAATTAGGATATTGAGTGTGACTGCCAGAGCCTTCTTTCTCTTTTGAGAATAAGTACTGTGAATGTACATATTGGTTGTGTTAGTCATGCAGAAGCTGTTAAAAATGTTTCAGAGATAAATCTCAGGGATTATACATGGTCATTCAGTTATGAATATTCCTCAAAGGTCTCTGAAATGGCAGAACTTTAGAGCCTCTGCTAATCCTTTACAGATCTGACAAGTGTGGAACTGTGAAGGGCACGATGGCATATTATTAAGATCCACATTGCAGCATAAGCAGTATTAGTTATGCTGTAGCCTGCTGGATTATTATAACAAATAGCTTGATCTTGTACATGTTAATGAGAGGGGGAGGAAAATTTGAAGGTTCACAGGATTGAAGCCATCTCAGTCAGGCTTACCTCTGAGTATGTGTATTTTAGAATCAGGCTAAACATGCAACTATTTATAGTTTTCCACTGCTATCTAGAAGTCATAATTGTATGGACCTGCAATATATTTACCTAGTTATCTTGCACCCTCATCATGTGTGTCTCCTTCAAAGTAAAGCCACTATGCTCTGAATGATTACTTCCAGTAAACGTTCAAAGAACTGCAGCTTTAGAAATAAATTACCTCTACTTTGATGTCCCCTTTATAGATCCTGACCTTGTAGTGAGGAAAGAACTTCCACATCCTAATGACATTATGAGCTGTACCACTGGGAGTGTACTCTTTCAAAAGAATTCATGACCGACCGGTCACAGACAAGAGATCAGACTGAACATAGTCTACTAGAAGTGCCAATCTACTTCAGAAGTCTATCACCAAATCCAAATCCATTCGCAATCAGACAATGACATGATACTGAAAAATAAATCACAACCACCATCATCCCAGATTGGAAGATAATTAACAAGATGTTGGGGAAGAGCAGAAGGCAAGTAGAAATAGCACCAAGATTTATGATGTGGCTTGATTAAAACACAAAATCCTGCTGGTTATAATGCCCAGAGGAAAAGAGAAGTTAGGAGCTGTAAAGACATTTTTGCCATAAATATCAGAAGAGAATCAAATCTTCTCTTGCAGAGAAGAAAGTCATAGAAGTGAAATAGCATAATTTTTAGCAAAAGAGTATCAAAATCTAAAAATGATAACAAAATTTCAATTTGAATCCAAGTCAAGTCACTCAGTCATACAGTATGGTGTTCCAAGTCTATATTCCAACCAGAAATGCAGAGAAAGCAGAAATTGAATAGTGCTATGGTAAATTGCAGCACTTTGTGATACAACCTAAAGACATCATGCTAATTATATGAGAAGGTATGCTCAAGTTGGAAAGAAGTTAGCATCTGGAATATAGTAGTGGGAAAGTTTATTCCATATGTACAAAACAAAGCAGAAGACTGAGAAATATTCTTCAATAAACTTATGTGTGGACATAAGAGGATGGAAGGGGGAAGGACTGGTGACCTCCACTTATGGCAGAATTCCATCTGATATTCAAAACAAATGTGATATTTGCATATGTTTTATAATTATCGAGTTCAGAAATTACACTAAACCTGAGGTAACATAATGTGGCATCTTTGAATGTTCTATCCTTGATGTCAACCAAACCCTGCCTTGCCCTATTTTAATGCATAATACTGTAATAATGATGGAAGCTGGTGAAGTTCAGCCCCAATGGCATTTTGCAGCATAACATTATAAGAATGTTTCCAGCTGCAGTCCACTAGTGCACCTGTCTTTATGCATCAGTCCCTCAGCTTCCCAAAGTAAAGTGGAATAATAAAGAATAATGAAGAATAAAGTAGAATAAAGTGGAATAATAAAGAATAATGAAGAATAAAGTAGAATAAAGTGGAATAATGATAATGAAAAATCACTAAAAGAAAAATGATGCGTCTGCATAGTTACTGGAATAAAGCTGTGCAAGCAATCTGTGACTAACCAAATACGCAGGGCATTTAGAAACATTGTATGAAGCAAAACTCTCTTCATTGTATGCCTGTGAGAAACTAACCGAAGGAAATACAATGTAGATTTATGTATGGTTCTTTGTTCCTGAGAAATGGAAAGTATAAAACTGTAGTTTAAACCCACCCTCTTTGTTCAGAATTGCTGGTTGTTAATTGCTTCTGAATCTTGCACAAAATAAATCTCTCTGCTAACACCCTCTGGAATTCGTAAAAGTCTCTTACGTTTTTCTACAAGAAAAGAGTTTCTGTGCTTAAAATTCTTCTTCGATATAGTAGAAGCAGCCACTTCCTAAGACGTTTCTTCTTCGAAAACAAGGATTTATGTTCAGCTGACACACTGAGCCACCAACTACTAGTCGCATTCGTAGCAAGGGAACTGAATGAAAGCAGAATTCAGTGTATTCTGCGAATCGAGAAAATTTGGGCCACCTAAGCATGGTCCTGAGCCCTCTTCATCTCGGTATTTGCAAGCTCACGTCCTTAATGAGACCTACAAACTAGCACCACCAATCAGAGTTTAGAAGCGATAGGGTTGCGCTCCACCGCCGCGCAATCTGTTGCTCAGATACGGCGGCGCGCGGCAAACTGTCGCTACCCGTGGCTGACTCGAGCTCGCGTTCGCTGACTCAGCAGTCGGAACGAAATCGCCGCCTCGGATATGGCGCTCCACCCGAAGCAAAACGAGGCGAGGCCGCTAAGCAGAGATGCCTTTCGTTTCCATGGCTGCACATGTATACGCTCAGCAAACCGCGCGAGGCCTCAAGGAAGACCGGATTTTCCCAAGACACGGGGCGGGTTTTGGAGACGTGGCAGCGGAAGGCGGAGGTAGGAGGCACTATGGCAGGGGGTTGGGTCGGATTCTCGGAGCAGGAGCTTCGGCGGCTTCAGGGGCATCGCAAAGGTAACCCCAGCGAGGAAAGATGTTAGCAGCGGCTCTAGTGGAAGCAAGGAGCAGCCTGGGCTGCTGGAACTGGCTGAGAACTAATCGGCTGGGATTCCAGGATTTCAAAGCAGCTCATCGGTTCCTCTCCTCTGATGTCATCTCCCCGGGGTGGGGGTGAGATGCGCGAATCACATAGGCTCCGGTTGTCTGCCAGAATGGGAATAATCCTCTTAATTTCAGAAGAGCTTTCTCTAAGGAAATACGTCGGGTGGTATGTAGAGAAAGCAAAGATGAACTAGGAGATCCCTGGACTTATTTGCCGCAGGGGAGCTAGCATTATTTGCAAAATTTCTGATTAAGAAAAGGCTATTGTGCTAATGAATGTCAAAATAGATCGTTGAAAGATTCAGGCCAAACTAAAGAGTCGGTTTGGTTAAAATGCTGGACTAGTAACCAAGAGACCATAAATGCTAGTCCTCCTTTAGGCACGCAACCTTATAAGTTATGGAGAAAATAGAAGAGCGCTTGCTGTTTATGTTGCTTTGAGTTACTCAGAATAAAGGTGGTATATAAATCTAATAAATGCCACAAAATAGGGAGAACTATTCTCTTGCGTAGTTTGTAAAACTTTATACAAGGCAACAGGTACTTTAGATATTAACTTTCCCCTACGAATCTTCAATATTCTCGGGGGGGGGGGGATTTATGGGTGAGAAAGAGCTTCAAAGAAAGTGCCTTGGAAAAAGAGTAGAACTGGGTTCCTTGGCAACTATTTACCCAAGACCTAAATAATCTCTCAGACCAAAGCCAATTTAAGAAACCAGAGTTTGAGAGTCTCTGGGACCTTGCAGACTTTTCCATCATCTGCCAATCTTAATCTCAGCTGAAGCAAAATTTTCCTAGAGAAAACAATAAAATAATATAATGAATTGTCTTTCCGAAAGTGAAGTAGTAAGAATGGAGAATTTGTTAGCCTCTGCATGGTTTTTGACACAAACTTACATCAGCCTGAACTTGTGTGGCTAATAATCATGGCAAAATACTGGTATTGTTATTTGGGCAGAGGTGGGGAGTGAAGATGCAAAGGACCTATCCCTAATTCATGTTCTTTATTTACACTAATTTAAAAAGAAAAACTGTTGCCATGATGCTGTTCCAAAAACACTTGATTCCAAAATTAGTGTTGGTCTCTATGTAAGTCTCAGTTCTTTTAAATAAAAATGCAAAAGTTCTGCTATTTGTATAGAAATACTCTCTTCTCATAGATATATGAAAGTGTGGCAACAAAGAACTGATGGGTTTAAAGAAAGTTAATCATATATTGCAAATTAGGCCCATGTACTACTTGTAATGTTAGCAGGAGCTGCAGACATGTATTTCTTAGTAGTTTGTGTTAATAGTTTGTTTTTATCTTTTATATCAGTTAATGTCATGCCAACTTAAAGTATTTTAAATAGTTTTTATGAGGGCTGAACGCAGGACATGTTTTTCTTTTATTCGCTTCCTTGGGAGAAGTGATATTTTTCAGCTGTGTAAAACCAACATCTACCTATTTGTGCTTTTTAGATCCACAAGGGCCTTCAGTAAACAAAAACCACCAATGTCTGCAGCAGAAAAAGGCACCTCAGAAGATCGAAGAAACATTGGAATTGTCAGATGGAGCAGCATTATTGCCTCTGGAGAAGGCTGAGCAACAGGAAGCCAGAAATCAACAAGTGGAAGTTGAACAGTCTTGTAATAGTGGTCCAGCTGCAGCAACAAGTCATCAGCTTGTGAAAAAGAAAATGGAATTGTTAGTAAGTCTGCGATAAAGTTGCAAGAATTTTACCATCCCTGATAAGTTAATTGGAGATTTGTATAGTAAACTGACATGCACACATTTTTCAATGGTTTTAGGGTATTAAGTAACAAGAACTTTCTAAACTTTCTCTTTTTGTTTTGGTATGTTTTGTCTTCAGTATAAAACTTGATCAATGGTATGTTTTCTGTAATGTCAGGCCACCTGCCTCTGTAGAATCACCATTAACTAGTAGATACTTTATCAATTAGGAATAATTGTTCTGTGATGTCACGCTGAAACCGCGCCTACCCCATTGCCGGCAATAGGGAAAAAGTCGCAATATGTTGTGCGACATCACATGACATCGCAAGTTTGACATACCTGCAGTATATGATCCTTCCTGAGATTTTAGTTTAGCCCTCAAAGGCTCCTCCTCATTTGCAGAGTGGGCATACCTGTAGAAGTCAAAATCATATTCAGAAGTATGAAGTTGTGTGCTACTTCTATTTAAGATCACTCTGTGGGCCCTAATATGTATACTTTTATGGATTCTTCCTTTTGAATCTTATAGGCCACACTTCTCCTTGCTCACATCCATACATCATATGCATACATTAAGATATATATAAGATCATGTATCCTACTTGAGGAATTCAGGAATCCTTGGACAGAATAACTGAAATCTGAAATACGTCTAAAAGATCTGACTTTTGAATCCAGGCTTAGCATTGGAAAAGTCTTTTGGGATTTTTTAAATTTGGAAAAAATGTTAGATACATAGTAAGTTAGTTATTTATTACAAAGGCTATTCTGCCCAGAATTTCTTGTGAGATGGGTGGCCATATAAATTTGATAAATAAGAGACAAAAAAGGAACAGAATTTTTTATTGTGTCAGAACCCATATTCTAAAGGGCCTTTTCCTTTTCCTTTTCCTTTTCTTTCTAAACCCGAACCACATTCTCTTCTCTCCCTGGGTTCTGCCATACTCCTGGAGGGGAGAAGCACTTGAGGGTTATTGCCTTGTTTTCCTCTATCATCCTCCTGACATTAGACAGGATCTGCAGTAATAGTCAGCCCAAAAGGAAAGCCCTTACCGGGGGACTTCGCAAGACCATGTCAGACAATGGAGCAGGGAAAGAAGAATCCACCTCAAAAGGGGAACCCCCCTGCTGGCCGGATCCCAGCAAACTATTCAGCTCTGAGACTACCTACTCATCAGAAGAAGAGGTAGTAGAGGTGCACAACCACAACCCTCGGTGGTCGATGGGTGTCAGGAAGAAGGACGATTGGGGCATTCGAGCCGGTTGCTGGAGCAGGTGATCGGCATGATGAAGATAGTCCTAGACTCCCTGACTTCCAGTTCCGGTACGCGGCGATGCTGGTCATGTCTGGAGACTCGTCTCCACACCAGCTGGGTTTTCTTTGCCAGTAGACCCCTTAGTGGGTTGAAGGTCACCCTGGAGGGGCAACCACCGAGGAAGAGGCTTGCTGGTGACTGCGGGAGGGCGGCAGCTTCTCTCGTGGCTCCAGCTATCTCCTTAGGGCCGACGGAGCAAAGATCGTCCTGCAACATGGCCGATTACCCTGCTGCACCAGCCAAAAGTCACAAGTACATCTAAAAGTAATAGACCCACCACGGATGAGCTGGGTGAGACCCCTTCTGCTCTTCTCTTCACCCTATTACAGTGATGGCGAACCTTTTAGAATGTCCAAACTGCAACCCAAAACCCACTTATGCATCGTCGGGTGCCGGGTGGGTGTGGCCCATTGGGTGGGCATGGCTGCGGTGATAACTGCAGAGTGGTGGGACTAAAAAGTTCAATCAATAAATTCCAACTTTGCAAGATCTTTTTTTCCCACGAGAAGTTGAAATTGACTGATTGATTGAACCTTTTTTTTTGTACACGGTGATGGAAGCCTAAAGCGAAAAGGTTTTATAAAACCCAACTGAAGGCCTAGGACTGGGGCGAGGCACGCATGCCCACAGAGAGGGCTCTGAGTGCCGCGTCTGGCACCCGTGCCATAGGTTCACCACCACTGCCCTATTCTGTTTTTTTTTTTTTTTTTTTTTTTTGGCTGTAAAAGCTTTGTTGGAATTATTTCCCTGTCTTGAAAAGGCAGCTTTTGTATGCATGGGAAGAAAGGTGCTGAGCAAAAGGATAGAACAAAATTTTTTAAAGACTACACCTTATTCTCATTTGGGGTACAGAAAAAACTCTTTTCTAAGAGCTGTACTGTTATTTTACACTGGAAGATTATTTCTTTTTCCACCTTTTCAAAGATAAAAAAAAGGGAAAAAATGGTGTCTGGAAAAGATTTGTTTAATCTCCTGAGGACATCTAGTGGCGAAAAGTTAACATTGTAACTGCTGATTATTGTTTGGAGATGAGATGGACTTGACCTTCAAACTACTTTTTTTTTTTAACAAAATTTTATTAAGTTTATGTAGATGAGGAAAAATAGGAACAATACAGGTATGGTAAAGGGAGGGGGTGGGAGGAAAGGGGAAGGGGAAGGGAATAAAGGGTTTAGGGTAAAATAAGGATAGGTACAATCATGTATTTCAACAAGCAAGCTACCATACGGATCATAATAATGAGTAAATATCATATTCAACCATTTTTACGAAGCTTAGACTATAACATATTAAGAACAATTAGTAAACAAATATGTTACTCTATTAAGTAAACACTATTAATAAAATCTCAAAAAATCCTATCAATTAAAAGTAACAAATGAAAATCAATAAATCAGAAAAAATAATCATATCATCAAAATGTTAGTTAGAACTCGGTTAAAAATCCATCATCTATTCTAAAATATTAAATCCTTCAAGTTCTAACCTGTCTCTAACCATTGATAATTTTTTTCCCAAGTTCTAAAATAAATTGAATCATCTTTTTCTTTCATTTCTAATGTTAGTCTATCCATTTCTAATGTTAGTCTATCCATTTCTGCACACTCTAAAATTTTAGTAATTATAATCTGGTCAGATGGTAAGTTCTCATTTTTCCAAAATTGGGCAAATACTATCCTTGCAGCTGTTAAAATATGCAATATCAAATAGTCAATCTCTTTACCATAATTAGGTCTTTTTTATTATTATAAATTTTTACAATTTTACAATAAAATCCCTTACCCACTCCCTCCCAGCCCCCCCAAAACCCTCCCCCCTTCTTCCCAGAGCTGAATACAGGGTTAACTAGAATTTTTTTAAAAAAAAAACCATTTAAACTTAAATACAATTCAAACAAATATAACTACATTCAAAAAACAAATTTTTGAATACTTGTAACTCCAATATATATAAAAAAAGAAGAAAAAAAGACAAAACAAATCTACATTTCTAATCATTATCTTAAACTTTAAATATAGATTATTCAAAAGCTAAATAATATTTTCTAATATCATACTTATACTGTATAAAGTTTATCCATCTTTTCCACACCAATAAATATTCCTCTTGCATTTGATCTTTCAAATAAGCCGAAATTTTTGCCATTTCATATAAATAAGAAACTTTAAAAAACCATTCCTCCAAAGTTGGCAAAAATTCCTTCTTCCAATATTGTCCTATCAACAACCTTGCCGCTGTAATTAAGTTTAGCATTAAAATAATTTCTTTATCATCACAATCAGATACAATACCTAACAAAAACAATTGTGGTGTAAATTTTATCCTTCTATTAAAAATTCTTTGAATATTCCACCATATCTTAATCCAAAAAATTTTTATACTTTTACATGACCACCAAATATGATAATACGTTGCATCCACATCTCCAACATTTAGGTTGCAAATTTGAGTACATACGAGACATCTTTTGTGGCTCAAGGTGCCATCTATAAAACATTTTATAAAAATTTTCCCGTAAGTTTTGAGCTTGTGTAAATTTAACATTCCTCACCCAAATTGTCTCCCATGTATCTAATAAAATCGGTTCTTCAAAATTTTGAGCCCATTTAACCATACAATCTTTAACTAATTCTGTTTCTGAATCCATTTCCACTAATACGCCATAAATTCTTTTTATATGAGTTCGACTTTGATCTTTAATTTGTTTCAACAAATTCTCATCCTCTCTAATCAAACCCACTTTATAATCTATCTTCCACCTTTCCAATAATTGTCTGTACTGAAACCACGAGTAATTAATATTTTCTTGTGCTAATTCATCTATAAGTTTTAATTGCCAATTTTTCCCATCCCAATTAGGTAATTGTTTATAAGAGATACTATCCATCTTCACTCCTTTCCTTATTCCTTCTATTGCATGCCCTGGAATAGTCCATAATGGAATTCTTGAATTTATTATGTAGTATTTCTTCCACTCGAAGTAAAGAAATTCTTAAACTATGAGACTTAAAAGCCCTATCCACCTTTTTATTATAGATTAAATAGGCATGCCATCCATATAATAAATCCCACCCTTCCAAAAGGAGTATATCTACATTTGTTAAATTAATCCAATCACTAATCAATGTTAAAACCACAGCATCATAATACAATTTCAAATTCGGTACCTTGAGTCCACCTCTCTCTCGTACATCTTGTATGATTTTAAGTTTTACTCTTGGTTTTTTCCCTGCCCAAATAAATTTATTAATACCTTTTTGCCATTCATCTAAGTTTGCCTCTTTCTTCAAAATAGGTATCATTTGAAATAAAAAAAGAAACTTTGGCAAAACATTCATTTTAACCGCTGCTATTCTCCCCAACAAAGATAATTGCAACTTTTTCCAGTTGTTTAAATCCTTTTGTATTTTAAGCCACAACCTTTCATAATTATTTTTATACAATTTTGCATTAGAAGCTGATAAAAATATCCCCAAATATTTTACCTTATTGACAACTTCAAAACCTGTTAATCTAACTAAAGTCTCCTTATCCAAATTAGTCATATTTTTTGGCAATATTTTAGTCTTATTATTATTAACTTTAAAACCAGAAACATGTCCAAATTGATTTATCAATTGAAACAACTCCATTACAGAATAAGTTGGTTGAGACAAAGTAACAACCAAATCATCTGCAAAAGCCCTTAATTTATAATCATTCTTATTAATCTCTATTCCTTTTATTTTAGATGATTCACGAATTTTAATCAACAAAATTTCTAAAGTTAAAACAAACAATAAAGGCGACAGTAGGCAACCCTGTCTGGTTCCCTTTTCAATTTGAAATACCTCAGATAAACCTCCATTAACTATAAGTTGTGCTGTTTGTCTTTGATAAATAGCTCGAAGAGCCTGTAAAATTTTATCTCCAAAATTCATTTCCTCAACCAATCTTAACATAAATTGCCAATTTAACTGATCAAAGGCTTTCCAGCATCTAAAAAAAAAACAATCCTGCAGAGATCTGGTTCTTCTTATCCAAATATTCTATTAAATTAATAATTTGTCTAACATTATTCTTCATGTATCTTCCGGTTATAAAACCTGTTTGATCCGTATGTATTACTTGATTCAATACAATCATAAGTTTATTAGCTAAGATTTTTGAAAAAAAATTATAATCTACATTCAAAAGAGATATAAGTCTATAATTTTTTGGTAAAGTAAGATCTTGATCCTCTTTTGGGATCAAAGATATAAAAGCCCTACCCCAAGACGGGGGGGGGGTCCTCTAATCCCTGTAATATATCATTAAAAAGTTCCTTTAAAGGTTCTATCATATCATCTATCAAAGTTTTGTAATAAATTGATGTCAGTCCATCAGTACCCGGTGTTTTACCTTCTTTTAATTGTTTGATTGCTGTAATAATTTCTTCTGTAGTAATAAGTCCATTAATCTCTTGTTTCTGATCTTCTGTTAACTTAGGAAAATGAGCATCTTGTAAGTATTTATATCTGAACCCTGTACTTTCTTACCCATATATAATTTTGTATAATAATTTAAAAAAGATTTTTTAATCAATTCCTTCTGATAAACCAGTTTACCATTATAATTTATTTTATCTATAATTCTCAACCTCTGCTTCTTCCGCAATTGATAAGCCAGCCATCTCCCTGGCTTATTAGCATTACAAAATGTATTATGTTTCATATAAAGTAAATTGGTTGCAGTCTGATCCTCCATTAACATATTAAATTGTGCTTTAAGCAAATTTATAGATACCTTTGCCTTCTCATCTGAAGGATTCAAGATTAAAACTTTTTCTTTTAATTTAATCTCATCTTCCAACTCCTTACGTTTTTGCATCTGCTTTTGCCTATAAGCCTTATTCATTTGTATCAAAACCCCACGCATATAAGCTTTACTTGCATCCCATACCATTGCCATTGAAGTTCCCTTATGCATATTTAAAATAAAATATTCCTTTAAATACTCTTTAAGTTTCTGAACATTCATTTCTTGTCTAAATAAGTTCTCATTCAACCTCCAAGATCTTCTCTCCTCTTTTTCAGTGGCCAGCTCCATCCACACAGGACTGTGGTCTGTCAATGTCCTTGGGAAAATCTTTACATTTTTTACCCTAAAATATAAATCCATTGTAATAAAAAAAAAAATCAGTTCTTGAAAAGGATTGATGTCTATCAGAAAAAAAGTGAAATCTCTCTCTTCCATATTATGTTCTCGCCAATAATCTTGCAACTCCCAGTCCTCTTTCAAATCAAAAAAGGCTTTAGATAATTTAGCCTGTTTAAAAGAAGTGGAAAGTCCTTTTTTATCTCTCTATGTATCCAAAACTCCATTCCAGTCTCCCATCAATATAACAGATCTATAATCCAATAAAGTCATTTTTTGATGTTAAAAGCCTGTAAAATTGTTCTTGTTGTTGGTTTGGAGCATACAAACCTACTATAAGTATTTTCTTACCATTCAGTCCCACTTCAATCATTACATATCTCCCTTGGGGATCAGAATCTATTAAAGAAGCTGATAAATTTTGCTTAACATAAATAACTACACCCCCTTTTTTCCCAAGAGCAAAAGATACAAAATGAGATCCCAATCGAGCATTAACTAAATATTTTTGATCCTTAACAATAATATGGGTTTCCTGCAAATAAACAATATCATTATTATGTTGCTTCAAATAGTGAAATATTTTCTTCCTTTTCTGTGGAGAATTAAGGCTGTTAACATTCCATGTCAGGAGCTTTGCCATCTCCATCATCCAGTAGCCTAGAGAAGACTGCTTGGAGATCTACCATAGAATATTGCACCAAAGATCTCTTAGGTCTTGCTCCTCTCACAGGCTCAGAGACAAATTCTTGTGAAACGTCTTTAACATCCTTCTTTTTTGGTTCCTTTTCCTTACGTTTATATGCTGCATGAGTCATTCTCTGCTCCTTCATCTCAGCTTGTTGAAACCATTCAGCCTGTATTTTTCCAGCTTTCATCAATACAACTTCTTCAGACTGCTGTTCTGACTCCTTCTCTCCCAAAACTTTTAACATTATAGGTGGTGATGAGCGCGCTCCCAGGACTGAAGTATAAAACTCTCTTGCTTTAAAAACAGTATTAAGTCTATAACGTGTCCCCGCGTGACTCACCACAATTCCAAATGTAATATCCCATCTGAATGGCATCTGCCTCTTTTTAAGTTCATCTGCTAAAAAAGCAAACTCTTTTCTTCTTCTTAAAATTTTGGATGGGATTTCCTTTAAAATTATTACATCTTGTGCAGCAATCTGAAATCTCTTATTATAAAAAGCTTGTATAATTTCATTGCGTAGAGATCTTTTCCCAAAGTAAATTACCACATCTCTTGGCAAATTTCTCTGCTTTGCCACCCAAGAATTAACTCTAAGTATTTTTTCAATTTCTCCAGATATTTCCTCTTTTTTTCTATCCAAAATCACAGCAAAGTCATTTGCCACCATCTCTCTCAAGTTTTCTTGCATATTTTCCATCAGACCTCTGATTCTTAAAGCATACTCCATCTCTCTATATTGAGACATAACAATTTCATCTTGTGAAATTTCCATCTTTTTTTCCATCCCTTCAAATTTTTCCTCCAATACATCCACTTTATCTGCTACTTCTTCAACACGAGAATCCAGCTTTTCAACAAGAGAAGCAAGTCCTTTTAGAGCCAGGACTATATCTTGCCTCAAAATATTGTTATTCTCTACTAAGATCTGCTTCACTTCTCCTCTAATTTGGCATATAACATTTCCCATAACATTTTGAAGGTCTTTTACCATAAGTAGTTGTACAGACCGAGAAGGTGGTGGTGATCTGGATTTAGGTTGTTGCGCTGGTAGTATCGCCGGAGAAGAAGCCACCTTAGGTACTGTAGAAGTTACTTGGCGCTTTGAAGCCATTTTAAGAAAAATGGGATGGGATTTACTTTATGGGTGGCATGCCTATTTAATATTCAATAAAAAAATGGATTGGGCTTTTAAATCTCATATCTTAAGAATTTCTTTACTTAGGATTTGGAGAAAATATTATAAAAGTGATTTCAAAGTACCATTATGGGCTATACCTTGGCATGCGATAGAAGCAATAAAAAGAGGGGTTAAAATGGATATGGTGTCTTACAGACAGTTACTTAAATGGGATGGACAAAACTGGCAATTAAAATCACGGGAAGAGTTAGCGCAAGAAAACTTTATTTATTCTTGGTTCCAATATAGGCAATTATTAGACAGATGGAAGATGGATTGTAAGGTGGTTTTTCTTAGAGAAGATGAAAATCTTATTAAGCAAGTGAAGGATTCAAGACAAACCCACATTAAGAGAATTTATGCGGTTTTAGTTGAATTGGATTCAGAAACGGAACTAATTAAAGATTGTATGATAAGATGGGCGCAGAATTTTGGTGAGCCAGTCTCATTGGACACCTGGGAAAATATTTGGGTGAGAAATGTCAAATTTACACAAGCACAGAACTTAAGGGAGAATTTTTATAAAATGTTTTATAGATGGCACCTTGATCCACAAAAAATGTCTTATATGTACCTGACGTGCAACCCAAATGTTGGAGATGTGGTTATAAGGAGGCTTCCTATTATCATATTTGGTGGTCATGCAGAGAGATAAAAGCATTTTGGATCAAAATATGGTGGAATATCCAGAGAATTTTTAGAAGGAGGGTAAAATTTACTCCGCAATTATTTTTGTTAGGTATTGTTACAGATTGTGATACAAAGGAGGTTGTTTTGATGTTAAATTTGATTACAGCCGCTAGGCTGTTAGTAGGACAATATTTGAAGAAGGAATCTTTGCCTACATTGCAGGAATGGTTTCTTAAAGTAGCTTATCTGGCGGAAATGGCAAAGATTTCGGCTTTCTTAAAGCAACAAACGCAAGAGAAGTTTCTTGCTGTTTGGGATAAATGGATAAAATTTATACAATTTAGATTGGGTATACAAAAATATTATATAGTTTTTTCATAAGTTTTATTTTTATATATATTATAGATAATCTTTTTATATATATAAATATAAAGTTCTTAATTTAATTTTTATTTTTACTTCTTAAGCCTATATTCTGCTCTGGGAAGCTCAGGGGGGGGGAAGGGAGGGGGGGGTTTTGGGAGGGGTGGGGGTTTTTTTTTTATATATATGTATTGTTTAGTTTTATTTTTTTGTATATGTTGTCTCTTGTTTTGTATTCTTTTTTCTTTTTTGTAAAATTTATAAAACTTTTAATAATAATAAAAAAAAAAAAAAAAAAAAAAAAAAAAAAAAAAAAAAGAAAAATTTTCTTCTTTCCTCCTTCTTAAAAAATACGAGAAAAATCCCCCCCCAAAATAAAAAATAGACAAAAAAGAGGGAAAGTAACTCCTCCTATTAAAACCCACAATCTCCTTCAAAAAGCCATTGTAACAAAAAAGAAAAATGAAAAAGAAAAAAAGTAATAAAGTAACCAAAGCCCGTTCCGTTTCCTTTCAAGCGCTCAAAAAAAACCTCACATTTTACTTTCCCTCTCTACAAGAAAAATGAAAAAAATGAAAGTAATTCTTTAAAATTAAAGTCCAACTAAAACCAAAAAGCAAAATCCACCGATCAGTCTGTCCGCTTTTTGAATAACTCACCCGTTCTCTTTAATCGCAGAGGTGGGAGCGGCATCTTGCTTTGTCCCAAACGACAAGGAACAAAGGCTTCTGAGAAGCGGAGACACCCTGAACTCCGTGGGAGCACTCTTTTCACCCCCCAAAAAATCTCTTTGGGGATTTCAGAGGCTCTACCACTATTCTGGGTGAAAACTCCCCTCCTTCCTTTAGCCCAGGAAGGAGGTTTTAAACCGCGGAACAGCTGATTTCTGCTGTCCTCGGCAGTTTTAACGCTGTCTCAGAAGGACAGCTAAAAAATAGCCACCATCGGCAATGCTGCGCTACCGGAAATTCCCTACCATAATTAGGTCTTAATATTCCTAACAAAAACAATTCTGGTTTAAATTTTATCTGTAGTTTCATCATCTTTTCCAACCATCTATGGGTCTTAGACCAATACTTCTTAGCAATAGGGCATATCCACCAGGCATGGTAGTAAGTGCTTGGCTGTTGTTTACATTTCCAGCAAATATCCAAAACATTTTTAAACATTTTCGCTAAGCGAACTGGTGTCATATGCCATCTATAAATCATCTTATATAAATTTTCTTTATATGCTACCGCTTTTGTAAGCTTAATATTTTTATCCCAAAGTTTTTGCCAGTCTTCCAAATCTATAGAATGTCCAAAGTTCTTCGCCCATACTATCATTGTTTCTTTCACTTGTTCTTCTTCCATCTTCCAGTTTAAAATAAATTTATAGAGTTTTCTAATCAAATTCTCATCTATTTTTAACAAAATTTTATCTAATGGGGTCTGTTCTTTGTAAAAACCTGTCGATTTTATATCTTTTTCGTATCTTGTTTGAATTTGCAAATAGGACCACCATGTCAAGTCAATACCTTGTAGTTGTAAAGTTTGCCTGTCCTTAAGTTTTCCTTCTTTGTCCAAAATCTCTTTATAACTAATTAGTTTGTCATAGTTGATCAGATTTGAATAAGCAAATGCTTCCATTGTTAAAAGCCACTCAGGTATTTTCATATATATTTTATGTTTAATTTTCTCCCATTCTGAAAGTAGTACGTTTCTTATCGCATGATTTTGAAAGTACTTATGTGCTTTAAATTTTTCGTACCATATAAAAGCATGCCAACCTAACTGAAGGTCGTGTCCCTCTAAATAAAGCAATCTTTTATTTCTCAATACAATCCATTCTTTAAGCCAAAGCAAAATAGCCACTTGATAGTAAAGTCTCCAATCTGGAAGTTCAAAGCCCCCTCTATCCTTAGATTCTTGTAACAATTTACATTTGATTCTCGCTTTCTTTTTTTGCCATATAAATCTTAAAATCATTGCATTTAAATCATCAAAAAAATTCTTAGTAAGTTTAATGGCACTGTTTGAAATAGGAAAATTAGCTTTGGTAAAATGTTCATCTTAACCATCGCTATTCTTCCTAGAAGTGATAATTGAAGATTTTCCCATCTTTCCAAGTCTATTTTTATTTGTTTCATTAATCTCTCATAATTATCTTCTTTTAGGGTAGTATATTTCGCAGTTAAATAAATACCCAAATATTTGACTTTCTTAACTATTTGAAGATTTGTAATTTTAGCAAGTTGAATTTTCTGTTTGTCTGTTAAATTTTTTGTTATTACTTTAGTCTTTTCCCTGTTTATTTTCAGACCAGCCATTTCTCCAAATTTCTCAATTTTCTGCAAGAGTTTATCAGCTGTTTGCAATGGCTCATCTAAAATGAAGACCAAGTCATCCTCAAAAGCCTGTAGTTTATATTTCTGGTCTTTAATCTCCTGACCTTTAATTTCTGTATCTTGTCTGATATTTCTTGCCAGAACCTCTAATGTAAGAATAAACAACAGAGGAGAAAACGGGCATCTCTTTCTAGTGCCTTTTTAAATCTCAAATCCATCTGTATAATCTCCATTTAAAAGTATTCTTGCAGTTTGTTTCTTATAAATTGCTTGAATTGCTTTGTTAAAATTTTCACCCAAGTCCATTTCTTGAAGTTGTTGAAACATAAATTGCCAATATAAGTTATCAAAGGCTTTTTGTGCATCAAGAAATATCAATGCCATCTGGTTCCCTGGATGGATTTCGTAGTATTCCAAGATGTTTAAAATAATCTTCAAGTTGTTCTTTATCTGTCTTTTTGGCAGGAAACCATTTTGGTCTGGGTGAATAAATTCATTCAAAAAGTTTTTCATTCTTTCTTCCATTATTGCAGCAAAGATTTTGTAATCCACATTTAATAGTGATATTAGTCTGTAATTTTTGATTAATGTATGACCAGTATCTTCTCTAGGTATCAAAGTAATATTAGCTTCAGTCCATGAGTCCGGTATTTTTGCCTGTGTAAAAACTTCATTACATAAGTCTTTCAAAGTTGGAGTTATAGTATCTTGTAACGCTACATAGAATTCAGCAGGAAGACCATCAGGTCCTGGTGTTTTATCTTTCTTTTGCTTTTTTATTGCCTCTGTAATTTCCATCATTGAAACATTCTCATTTAACCTCTGATGCATATTCTCAGGAACCTTTGGGAGATTTGATTCTTTTAAATAGGCCTGAATTGCATCTTTAGAAACTGTCTCAAAATACTCCTTCGTAATTTTTTTCATTAAGTTGTTGTGACAATGTAGGTCACCGTCCGTGTCCCTTAGCTTATTAATCTTTTTTCTCTTTCTTTTTTTAATCTTTATGCCAGCCATCTCCCAGGTTTATTGGCATTTTCAAAAAAATTCTGTTTGGACCTTTTAATCTGTTGTGCCATTGTATTTGTCTCAAGTAAGTTTAACTTATGTTTTAATAGTTCCATTTGTATTTTCAACTTTTTCTTTTGAGGGTCTGATTGTAATTCAGCTTCCAACATACTAAGTTGTTCTTTCAATCTATATTGAGCAAGTTTCTTTTCCTTATTCTTTTTAGCAAGATAAGTTATGGCCAAATCTCTAAAATATGCTTTCGCCGTGTCCCATACAATTTGAATAATTTTTATTATTATTATTATTATAATTAATAATTATTAACTTTAAAAAAGAATTCTATTTCTTTTGTTGCAAATTGTAAAAATTCCTTTTCTTTCAATGTTGATTTATTCAAGGACCATCTCGGTCTTTTCTTAAGTCCTTTCCAAGTCATTTTCATTGAGTTATGGTCTGCCCAAATGTTAGATTCTATTTCAATTTCTTGTATCATGGCCTTTAAGTCCAAAGAAGTCCATATCATGTCAATTCTTGACCATGATTTATGTCTATTAGAATAAAAGGTGTATTGTGCTTTTTCCGGGTACATCTCTCTCCAAATGTCCTGTATACAAAGTTTGTCTTTCATTCTTAGAAAGGATTTAGGTAGGATATTACTTCCTTTTTTCCCCTGTTTATAACTTTTATAGTCCCTTACTGGATCAACAATTGCGTTAAAGTCTCCAAGTATACACAAGCTATGGTAATTTAAATCCACAAGTTTATCATATAATTGCTGAAAAAATTGATCTTGCTTCTCATTGGGAGCATATATTGCAACCATCAATATTTGTTTTTGATTCCATGTAATCTCAACCATCAATATTCTTCCCTGTTCATCATCATAAATTTGTTTTGGATTCATCTTTTCTTTTATATATAGAGCTATCCCTCTTTTCTTTTGTGATGTCAAGGAAAAATAAAATTTGCCGAGTTTTAATTGTTCAGGTATTCTAGAATGTTGTAACTTGATGTGTGTCTCCTGGAGACAAATTATATCCATTTTTAGCTTTTGTAGTCTATGAAATATTTTACTCCTTTTTGATGGGGAGTTAAGACCATTTATATTTATTGAAAGAATTCCAATTTCCTCCATAGTTTCAGTTGTGGCGAGATCTCAATTTTCTAGGAGAGCTTATCTGTCTCTGATATTTAGGCCTCACATCTTCCTCTGATTGAGTCTTTTTAGGCGCTTCTTCCTCCATTTGTTTCGATGTTCCTGCAGTCGTTTCCTCTGGTTTCTTAGGTTCTGCCTCACCTCTCTCCAAGAAGTCTCTATGATTATTAAAGAAATCCTCTGCTTGTTGTGGGGTGTTCAATCTATATCCCTTTGTGTCCCAAAAAATTAAGAGTCCTTCTGGGACCAACCATCTGAAGTTCACTCCTTTACTGATCAATTTCCTCATTAAGAATTGGTATTCTCTTCGAGCTTCTCTAATTCTTCTTGGGATCTGTTTGAGAACTACCAAATCTTTATCTTTGTATTTCAGAGGTTGGTCCCTCACTAGTCTCAGGATCTCATCCCATACTGCTCTTTTGCTGAATTTAACATGAACTTCCCTGGGCACTCTATTTCTTCTTGCATAATTTGAATTCATTCTATAGACTTGATCAAGTTCTCTTTTGATTTGGTCCATTTCCATTCCAAGCAAGTCCGCCAATAATTCAGTCATCAATAGTAACAAGTTCTCATCACTCTTCTATCACATTTTGGAATCTTAGAAAATATGATGCGCTTTCTAACTCCATCATTGCCATACTTTCTTCCACCTCCGCATTAGATTGCACCAATCTCTGATTTTCATCTTGGAGAGCCTCTAATTTCTGGTCTACTACTACTGACTTGTCTTCAATATTTTGCATTCGTTGTTGAGTATCTGACATTGCCTGTTGAAAGGATTCCATTTTTTGATCCATCTCAAGCAAATCATTTTGCAAAACTTCAAGATCCTTTTTCATTTCCATTTTAGAATCCATAATTGCCTGGAGAATGGCTTGTGTATCCTTCTGCTGCGTGTCTGGCTGTAAAAAGATTGTAATCGATTTTTGAAGTGCTGGACTAACTGAGGTTGATGCAGGGACAGAGGATCCCTTCCTTGCCCCTTTCACCAAATTTGAAACACTCATCTTGCTTATTGTATTTATTGTATTTATAATCCAACATCAAGCCCGATGGCCCAATTAATTGTAATCCAAGAGTAGGGCCCGATGGCCAGTTGTATTCCTCCAAAAAGCTCAAAGGAGAGGAGATAAAAAAAACCCAAAAATATATGTAATCCAAAACCTTCAGAAAAAAGATAAAAGTAAAAATAAAAATATCCAGGAATAGTAATATCAAAAAGTAGGAAAAAATATAAAAAGAGATAGCAGATCCTTGGGCAAAAAAAAAAAGCAAATAGAAAAAGAAGAAAGATAAAAATATGTTTATATCCACACAACAAGGCTGACAAAAAAGAGTAACAAATAAAAAAGAAGAAGAAAAAAAAGAAAAAAGAATATTTGATTTATAATTCAAATGTGAACTTAAAAGACTTCTTCTATGGTTCCCTTATTTTAAAAAGAATAAAATCAATCCAAAAAGAGAATCAAACACCAAGCAAGGACAAAAACAAAAACAAAAAATAGAGAGCAGTCTCTCTTAGTAATCTCCAAACGAGGTAGAAATATCTGGGCAGTCAAGCCAAGTGTCTGGGCATTGAGCCAAATACCACAGCTGAATCAACACAGATAGTGTAGCAAAAAAGATAGTGTAGCAAGAGAACAAAGGAAAAAAATTGCAAGAATAACCACCAGGGGACGCTGTTTCTTCCCTCACCGTTTACTTAGGGAGAAAGTAAAAGAAAAAGAGAAAGTTCCAGCAGTAAATATGGAAAAATACTTCAAAAAAAATTCTAAAAAAAGAGCAATTAAGGTGGCTTTCCCCAAATAGGATAGTAATAAATCTTTCTTCCCCTCTATGATAAAACAAGCTGGTTCCTTCAATATAGCTTTAGTTCAAAAACTTTTCAAAAGTTTTTAAAACGCTGAAACCGCCGCTTTTGGGGAGGGGGAGAAGCAAAAAATCCCCTCCTCCTCCCCCCCTTGGGCTTCCAGCTTATCATTAAAGGCAGGCAATTTTCTTAAGGGTCCACTTTGCATCAAAAACTGATATCAGTCACCCGGATCAGTTGCTTGTTTCCTTAAACAGCTGACTCCTGTTTCCGATGATCTGCTGAAGATGGCGGCAGACGCAAATCTCTCCGCCTTTCTCTTGCTGGTTCCAGAGGCTATTTTGAGTTCAGGGAGCTGGCTACCACCAGCTCCCTTTCCTCAAAGAATTCACCTCTCAGTGGCCACCCCTCCAGGGTGGCATTCAGCCCTAATGGGCCCACCAGTGACAGAAATTCGGACCCTGGGCACGGAGAGTTCGTGTCCCAGGGTTAGGACCAACAACGTCATCCAGAAATTCCACCTTCAAACTACTCTTGAAGAAAAAAGATAAGCTGATGCAGCTGTGGGAATTGTGGGGGCAGATATTGCTTAACTTTTATTAATTACAGCCTCCACTAAAAGAAAAAAAAGGGGATTCTCTTCAACTACTATTAAAATGGAGAAACCTTATTCACAATTAAACTGTAAACTTATATTGGGAAAGATTTATGAGGCTACTGAAGAAATATGTGCTACAATGAAAGAAATACTACAGAATTAAGAGCCAGAAACTCTACTCCAAACCTTCAAACTGACTTTCAGACTACATCTGACCATTCTATAAACCAAAACATAGTACAAGAGGAATCAATTGAAATTAAAGAGGAATTTATTTTACCTTACAAGCATTTCATCTATATCTTCGAGGATCAGAAAAAATCAAAGACTGAGGTTTGAACCTCTAAAGCAGCGGTTCTCAACCTGTGGGTCACGACCCCTTTGGGGGTCGAACGACCCTTTCACAGGGGTTGCCTAAGACCATCAGAAAAGACATATTTCCAATGGTCTTAGGAACTGATTGGCGTGGTTTGAACTCAATTTTTGAAAAGCATTCAAATCAAAGGCGGCGATGTCACGAAAGCAAAGGTGGCGGGGGGCGGGATAGGAAGAGTCAGTGAGCCCCAGCCAGCAAGTAAGCCAAGCCAGCCAGCCAGCCAGTTGGGCTGAAAAGAAAGAGGTGGGGCCTCCCGAACCCTGACTTTTTTCCCCTCCCCTCCTTTCCTTTGCAAGTTGCAAAGGAAAGGGACCCCAGACTGAAGCCTGGGAAGGCTGGAGAGCTTTGTGCAGGGTCCCGATTCCCCTTTGCTCCACCACCAGCACCGCCGCCAGACCAGCCAGCTGCTGGGGAAAATTTCCCTTTTCCCTTCTCTCTCCCTCTTTTTTTAGTGCAAAAAAAAAAAAAAGGCCCAGTCTCTTTTTTTCCCTTTTCTTTCCCTCTTCTCGGCTTTTTAAAAATAGCAGCCAGGGGATCTTCAAGCCAATAGTTGTTGCTGGAGCATTAAAAAAAAAGTCCTTCCCAGGCGTGGAATCTTTCTACGCTTCTTTGGCTTTTCTGAGCCGGGGGAGGGGAGAGCTGATGGGGGGGTCCTGGGAAGAAGGGAAAGACCCACAGGAGAGATTTGGCTGCTTTTCTGCTCAAGCAGCCAGCAAGGAAAAAGCTCCAGAGGGTCGGCTGTCCGGGTTTTTCAATCCCTTATTAAATAGGCAAAGGCTTGGTTGTTTAATAGTTTGCTCAAACTTTTTAACCTCCCGGATTAATTACCTTCAAATATCAACAAATAAATGGCATATTAAAAAAAGAAAGAAGTAAATCATAGGAAGAACCCGTTTAGGAATGCGAAAGAAATAATATTCAAGAGGAGAAGATCGGGTGAATTTGATACTCCCTAACAGAAGGTGGGAGAGAAAAGTTGGAGAGCGGCTTGTTTTATTTGCTCAAAATGCTTTTCAAAGGCTCCAAAGAAAGAAGGAAAAAAAAGAGATTTAGAAGCCTAGGACGGCTTTGCAGAAAGAAAATCTGATCACCTATATACCATCGCCCTTAGTTACACATCTACAGGAAGCAGACAGAAGGTGCAGATCTGGTGGTTTTGATTGACAGTTCCTCGCATTGTTGGGCAGCTTTAATAGAATTTATCTCCGGGCCCCTCCAATATGCAAAAGAGGGGAGGGGGGTTGTCAAAAGAAGGCAGCATACCCAGACTTCTGCTTTCTTCTTTTTAAATTCAGATCCTGGTGCACGGAGGTGCAATCCAGGCTCTCCACGCCTTACTTTTTCTGCAGAGAAAAAACAAGCCTACTTTTTTTAGAAAATAGTTTCTTTCCATCAGGAAGAGAATGTAAAATGAGAAAAAGATCTCACGAGTTTCAGGAAAAAACCCTTTGGAGAGGTTTGAGGGTTTAAGATTGGGAGGCTTTTGTTGAAATTCCCTCTCCCCCCCCCAGCCAAATCTATCCCACCTGGAGACCTATACCTAAAGCAGAATCTCTTTCTCCTTGAGGATTCCCTGGTAAAAACTGTCTTTCACATTAACCCAGTTGGCCTCCGTCCGGGACAGGATCCTGTTAACTCTATTTGTGTTATTTGCTAAAGTTATTGGCCATCATTTTAGGCTTTGGTTTTTTTTTCTTTTGCAGAGAGGGGATTAGATGCCATGCAAAGCCAGCCCCCTCCCCTGCTTTAGTTTACTGCTGGATGCATTAAACCAGCAGTTCTCAACCTGTGGGTTGGCTTTTTACGCATACTGTCGCAAAATGTAGCAATATAGTTTACTGTTATATTAAGACTGTTACCCATGCTACACCATGCTTCAAGACAAAATTTCATTTATTTGTAATTAGAAATAAATATTTCACAATATATAATTACATATTGTTTTTGTGATTAATCACTATGCTTTAATTATGTTCAATTTATAACAATGAAAATACATCCTGCATATCAGATATTTACATTATGATTCATAACAGTAGCAAAATTACAGTTATGAAGTAGTAATGAAAATAATTTTATGATTGGGGGTCACCACAACATGAGGAACTGTATTAAAGGGTCGCGGCATTAGGAAGGTTGAGAACCACTGCTCTAAAGCAACGAGGCTTTAAGGATAAAAGAAATAGATGCCCAATACAGAGGACAGGATGCTTTTTATTGTCTCAAATGATATTACAAGCAACAAAGAGAGACCTATCGGCTGAAAGGGAAGTTTTGTTATGGAAACCTGCCTGGCACAAAAAGAAGGCCAGAATAAGACCGAAAAGAGAAATTTAAAATTATATGTAATGGATCAAATGCATTGTAGAATTATGGATTGATTTAAGGATTAAGATTTAGAAGTATGCGGAAAATGGGTGATTATTAGAATATATATATTAAATAGATTAAGAATGTATTTTTTGGAATAATAGGTTTATTTGTATGAAAACGATTAGGTAATGGAATGAAGAAAATTGAAGAGGTGTTTTAGATCTGGATTGACTTAATAATTAATTGAATGTTAATTTAATAAGATGATGTTTTTGTTTGATAATATGGATGTTATTAGGTATAATTAACTGGATGAAATTTGAATATCGTCCAATGGACTGAAATGATTTAAGGTTTGATATTATCTTGTTATCTTAAAGAGATTAATTGATGGATGGATTAGATATGTATAGGGTAGATTAATATTTTATTTTAATTAGGAGATATTAGTGGAAGAAGAAATAAATAAGTTGTGATAAAATTAAGGAACTAGAATATACTTGGAAGGGATGCCTGAATTGATAATGTGTTTATTTAAAGTTAAATTTGATTATGGTAATTGTAAATTTATAAAGCTCCAACACAGGTTTAGGATTAATAGAAATTTAAATTAGAAATGGATTATCTTAAATATATTAAGCTATTTGAGGGAAATAGAGAGGGAATATTTGATGTATTGATTTGAATTATTCATATATGGTTTTATTTCTGGATGTTTGATTACCCCTGCACCACAGTGTGTCTTGAGCACTTTGTTCTAAGAATTAAAAAACCAATAAAATTTGTTTTAAAAAAATATAGTCCTAGACTCCCTGAAGGAGGAGAAATCTGAACCCTACACCGGAACCATCTGTTTGGGTTGCGGAAAGAAGGACACTAAGGTTGAGTCCAAGGCCAAAGCCCCAGGGCCGTCCAGCAAGACCACTGAAGCCACTGTGGTCGCCGTCGCTGCCCCTACCCCCTGGCAAGCAAATGCTGCACATCGAGAGGGAAAACGCCACAAACGCAAGAAGAGGCAGCACTCCATTCAAAAATTCCTGCCGCTCGATGTGAAGTTCCGGGGTGAGCCACAACACCTAGGGTTCTTCCTAACTCAGGTTTTAAACTATATGGAAGAGTATGATCGAGACAATCCCACTGATAGTGACAGAATCCCACCCTAGATGGCATCACGGCAGACTGGATCGTGGATCTCTACAATGCCAACGCACTGGATCTGTTGAATTTCAGTCAGTTCATGTTCTCCCTCAGGTGCAGGTTCAAAGACCCATTGGCAGACAGAAAAGCCCATGAAAGAATAAAAACAGTGAAGCAGGGCAGACGACCAGTAGCCAAATATACCCAGGAGTTTCGAACCCTGGCTAGCAAGCTGAACTGGCCCGAAGACATCCTGCTCAGCCATTTTAAAAATGGTCCGAATTACGATCTCTACGATGCCTGCCTTCCCCAAGGAGATCCCCACCAGCTACAAGATTGGTACATCCTGGCCGAGGAAGCCAAGATCGACCTGCAAAGAGACAGCGCAGAGGGAGACCATGGGGGAAATCACCATCGGACCCATCCCGCAAAACCACGAAACAGCAGCCAACCACCAAGAGGACCACCAGCTGTTTCAAGTGTGGAAAAGAGGGGCATCATGTAGCAGAATGCCATTCACGTACCCCAACCGAGAAGGCAGACTGGAGCCCGGCTGCGAAGTCTGGGAAATCACCCGCAAAGCTAAAGGAGCCAGCCATGAAAGGCATGGGGACCGTTGAGTTCCCCGCAACTGCCCAGCGAGGAAAGGGAACTCCGGCCTACACAGCAAAGGCGTCCAATTCATCCGATGACAACTCCAAAGATGAACCCCTAGTAAGTGGACCCATCGTGCCCCTCTCCAGGACAGTAGCCATACTAGCCCCCACCATGCCTGAAGCTGTAGAAGTCAGGGCATTAATTGACTGGGTGTACCCGTTGCCTTATCAACCCAACCTTAGTGGGGAATCTAGGCATACTGGTGAGGAGCCTGAAGAAATCAATTTCTTTCGGTCAACTAGATGTGTCCATAGCAGGGGGGATGCCAGCTACCATAGCAACATTGCCACTCCAACTCACCCTGGGGGATCACATAGAGACTATAACATTCGTAGTGACCCCAGGCATTGAGTGCCTCATAATCCTAAGCATGGCGTGGTTGGCCAAATGGAATCCACGGGTGGATTGGCGGACAGCAGAGCTTAGGTTCCCAAAAGAGGAATCAACCAGAGTACCAATGCCAAACCCCTCCCGGGAAGCCCCGGCAGAGAAAGCGGCGGTTGGGGGTGAAAAGGAACTTCCTGAAATACCTGAGGAATACAGGGACCTAGTGGAGGTGTTCAGCGAGGAGAGGTCCAATGAATTACCACCACATTGACCTACGGACTGTGCCATAGAGATCCGACCAGGGGCGAACTCCCAAAACCCAGATTATATTCTATGAGTCCCCAAGAATTGGAGGAAATGCAGATGTTCATAGATAAAAACCCCCTAGAATGGGGGTTCATCCAGCCAGCCAAACCAAAAATGGCTACCCCTGTATTGTTCAGAGAAAAGAAAGATGGGTCGCTTTGTCTATGCATAGACTATAGGGCTCTGAACGCTATAAGTGAAAGCAACCTATACCCCCTACCCCTCATGAAAGATATGCTATCCCATCTGTCAAAAGTGAAGATCTTTACTAAATTAGACCTTAGGGAGATGTATTACCGAATCAGGATCAAGGAAGGAGATGAATGGAAAACTGCATTTAATTGTCCACTGGGGTGTTACCAATTCCGGGTTCTCCTGTTCGGACTGCAAGGGGCTCCAACTGTCTTTATGCAGCTAATAAATGACGTACTCAGGGAGCACCTGTACAAGGGCATGCTAGTTTACCTGGACAATGTCCTTATATTCACAGAGACCATGGAAGAGCATGTAAAATTGGTTAGGGCAGTCCTGAATAAACTGAGGGCAGCCCACCTCTATGCTAAATTGTCTAAATGCGAATTTCACAAGGAGAAGATAAGACTACCTGGGATATTGCATCTCCCCAGAGGACATAGAAATGGACCCTGAGAAAGTCAGGGCGGTGTTAGAATGGGCACCACCCTGCACAAAAAAACAATTGCAAAGCTTCCTGGGGTTTGCCAATTTCTGTCACCAATTTATCCCCTCATTTGCTCAAATTGCTTTACCCAACACAAAATTAAAGACCAGAGGGGAAGAAAAACCTAAACCCAGCCAACCGCTAAAATGGACAGTAGAATACCAAGCCGCATTCAAGAGACTAAAACGGCTTTTCTCTGCTAAACCCATTTTGCGACACCCTGACACTGACAAGCCCTTTGTAATTCAAGCGGACACTAGCGATGTAGCAGTGGGGGCTGTATTGCTATAAGAAAATGAGAAAGGGGACCTCCAACCTTGTGCGTACGCATCGAGAAAACTTACCCCTAAACAAGCGCGATGGTCCCAACATTTCCATTGGGGGGAAGAACTTTCTAGCAGATGCATTATCCAGAATGCCTCAATACAATAGCACCCAAACCAGTGTAACAAAACCACTCATGCCTGAACCCCATCTCGCAGCACGAGTAACTACCCGAGCATAAGCCAAGCTACAAAAGCTGTTAGCCAGCCAAGCAGGAAAGCCTTAGAAACTGTGAATGGTTCCTGAATCACAAAAACCTATGCATTATTACAGACGGACTACCCTGGGTGGGAGAGAAATTATACATACCAAAGAGTCAGAGGCTGACGTTCATGCAACTATGCCATGATTCAAAATCAGCAGGCCATTTTGGATTTGTGAAAACATTACATTTAGTTAAAAGACAGTTTTGGTGGCCATCGATCAAAAAGGACATTGAAAGCTATGTAGCCAGCTGCCCAACATGTGCATCAGCCAAGAGATTACAAAGAAAATCTCCTGGACTGCTACAACCAGTAGCAACCCCCTCAGCGCCCTGGAAGGAAATTTCCATGGATTTTATAATAGAACTACCAGAAAGCAGTGGGAACACAGACATTTGGGTGGTGACAGATCTTTTCTCCAAACAAGCACATTTATACCCTGCTCAAAAGATCCCCACTGCAAAAACACTAGCAAAACTATTTGTTCAACACATCTATTGTTTACGTGGGGCACCCCAGCGTATCATATGTGATAGGGGGGTCAGTTCACCTCAGAATTCTGGAAAGAGTTTCTGTCCCTTTTAGGGACCACTCAGGGGCTGTTATCTAGTCATCATCCTCAAATGAGTGGTGGGACTGAATGTTCGAACTCAGTACTTGAACAATATCTTAGGTGCTTTATTAATTACCAACAGACCAACTGGACTGACCTACTTCCATTTGCTGAAGTTGCTTACAACAATGCCATCTATTCCAGCACAGGCTACATGCCATTTCAAGTAGCTACAGGACAAAGCTTCAATCCAAGGCCAGAGCTATCGCCCACCGAACCTGCCATCCCCTCATTAAAGAAGTGGATTGTACAATTGCAAAATACATGGCCAGTTGTTAGAAAAGCACTAGATGAGGCTAGACAAGCATACCAAATGCAAGCAGACAAAAAGAGAATTGAACCAAAACCTTTTGTAATGGGGGAGATGGTTTACCTACCCACTAAATACCTAAAATCCCTACAACTATCAAAGAAATTAGGACCCAAATACATAGGACCTTTTCCCATCATTAGGATCATAAACCCGGTAATGGTAGAGTTAGAACTGCCAAAATCTCAAAATGCAAGCAACAGTCACCCTTAAGACCAGCTATTGCCCCTCCTCTACCTCCCATTATGGTTGAAGGAGAACAATATTTTGAAATCAAAGAAATCCTAGACTCCAAAAAACACTATGGCTTGACCCAATACCTAGTAGTTTGGAAACACCTACTGTCCTCCCAAAATGAGTGGGTCCACAAACGCCACATTAACGCCACATAAACACTACTCAACCGGTCATAAGTCGAGGACTACTCAACTGGTGCAGCACCGTTTGCAGAATGGGACTTTTGGCAGGCTCAGCAGGGCAGAGACAGCCTGGACAATTCCTATTGGCTTTTGAAAGCCAATAGAATTAGACTCTATTAGACTCCCAAAAGGGAGTAGCACAGCTAAGGAAAAGGGGAAAAAAATGGCGGATTGCGTTGTTTGGCGACCCCCGTGAAATGGTCGTTCGACCCCAAATGGGGTCCCGACCCACAGGTTGAGAACCACTGTCCTAATAAAAGCTCCTTTTGGAATAAACTGTTTCCAACAGTTCTACTTTCTTAGGATGAGGTATTGAAGTGGGCCCTGACATATTGATTTTTTTATTTTGTTATTGTTCAGGCAGGAGAAGTCTCGGTGGGAAATCCTTCAACAAGAGCAGAAACTGATGGAAGAAAAAAATAAACGCAAGAAGGCTTTCCTTGCTAAAGCAATTGCTGAAAGGTATGGAGTTCTATAGCTGGAAAAACACAGTGCACATTTTGTATTATTATATATTGGTTAATCAAGTCTGCTTCATTCTATTTTGCAATCCTCCTTCTCTAAATACAATAGAAATTAAAAATCTTTTGTCAAGGTTTTATTTAATTAGGCTTAATTTTAAGTTACAGTGTAACTATTTTTATCCTTTTTTTAAAAAGGGGTTAGCTGTATGAGTAGTTAGCTGCATTCAGGTAGGATGTAAATAAGATAAAGATACTTGAAGATATAATCCCGTTAGTTTCATAAGTTTCTGTTCATGTATCTTGAGATTTTTGCCATGAGTCCTAAATAGCATAGGCAATGGCAAATGATGGCATGAGTTCTAATTCAAAACATCTAAAATGCAACAGGTTTTCTTTCCCAAAGTTATCCTTAGAAAATCCAGGTTGAAAATTGCTGGCTACTTTTCTTCTTGCAAATGAATATGTGGCCTTGAGTACATTTAAAAAAAATTCTCTTGAGAATAATAGATATCCTTTCAGGAGAAGGATGCAGTGTAAAATGGAAGCTGTTGGCAATTTATAGTGCTGTTCAGTGAATGCTGGAATTGTGGTGTCAAGTATGATAAAACCATTTAGTTTTCCAATTTTGAGTTTCAGATGCTTGTAGTAAAGCTTTTCTCATATTAAATTGATTTGTTAGAAGCAATTACATGATTTGGCAGGGGATATAAAATCTAATAAACTGATGTCTATTTTAAGCACAATTTCTATTTTTTAAAATGTTTTCCTATATAACTTAAGTTTTCATTAGGGAAAAAAATAGAATTTCTTGGAAATCTGTCTTCCCTCTCTAGAAAATAGAATCTACTTCAGTAATTTATTTTAAAAGAATAAACAAAAATTTTGAGTGGCTTTTTCAGGCCACTGTATCGTCTATTGAAAAGCACAGTTGTTTGTAAGTATAGATCAAATGTATTTACCTGTTTCTTCCCCAGATCTAAAAGAACTCAGGCTGAAACAGTTAAATTAAAGCGAATCCAAAAGCAGCTCCAAGCTTTAGATGACATGGTATCTGCTGATATTGGGATCCTGAGAAATAGGATTGATCAGGCAAGCTTGGAATATGCATGTGCTCGGTAAGGACTAAAAGCTGAGGAATAATGTCAAATTATTACTCTTTTTCTTCTTAAAAGTGGTTTCCTTTGATTTGCTATCTCAAATTACAGTGGTTTTTTTTTTTTACAAAAAATATATTTCATCGCCATTTGCTTTATCTTCAAATTTATTTTTTTACTGCAACGCTGGTTAGCTCTGCACTGTTGTTATATTTTGCTAATATAGCCTGTGGGCACAAGTAGTTTGAAAAAAAATGACATAAAGCATCACTGTCCAGCGCTAAACAAAATTGAAGAAAGCAGCTGTGTTGGTCACAGGTCTAATTTGTTTGCATTATGGCTGAAATTGGAACTTCTTAAGTTACTCAATAAATGATGAAATATTTCAGTAACTCTCTGTGATAATTGTAACACTAAAATATGACTAATTTCAAATATCTTTAGGTTTTTATATCTTAGTAATACGTTAACTGCCAATTTTAAAAAAAAATGGCTTCCAGTAAGAAATACAGCAAGGAAATAAGAAATGGAGCATGCTAATTGCAGCAGTGCCAATGCAAAATTCTGCCCCTGCTAGCACTTTCTACATCTCAGTAGTCATTCAGGTTTTTTTAAACTGAGAATGGCTGAAAAGATATCAGACTTAAAAAGTGCAGATATTCTACTGAAGCTCAAAGGGTAAACCCACTATCCCATTCCCTGCTACTATTGGTCTTTCCTCTGTTAGGTTTGCTATTAACTTTATGTAAGCCTTTTTACAACCTTGTTAGAATACCCCCTGCTAAAACACTGTACAATTCAACATAATTAAATTATTTTTTTCAGGAAACGTTATGATAAAGCAGAATCAGAATATGTGGATGCAAAACTGGATCTCCAAAAGAAAACCGAAGTCAAAGAACAACTTGCAGAACACTTGAGCACAATCATACAGCAAAATGAACTCCGAAAGGCAAAGAAATTGGAGGAGTTAATGAAAGAGCTGGAAGTAGAAGCTGACGAAGAGAACCTGGAACTAGAGACAGAAGTAGAGCAAATGTTGCAACAGCAGGAAGCAGAAGCTAGAAGGCAAGAGATCGAGACACAAAAGCTTGCTCCAGCTGAGGTGCAGAATGCAGATCCCCAGACTTTGAGTAAAGGACATGAGAAGGAGAACCTTAGAAATGTTAATGGAGCAGCTTAGAAGTTCCCATACAGATGATCAAAGTCACACAGTAAGCTCTGTTTCTGAAAGAAATTATAATTCATCTGGAACATGTCTGATAACATTATTTTTGATATTTGAAGTCATAAAAGCACTGTCATATAATCACAAGAAGCCTTTGAGTTTATACAGTTTTCTAGTCTGTATTATTATTAAAGTACCTTTGTATGTGTGTGTGTGTGTGTGTGTGTATTTGTGTGTGAGAGAGAGTGCATGTGTGTGTGTGTATTACATATACAAATGATCTCTTTTCCTTGTCTACCTTCTTCCTTTTCACTGAGAAACCTGCATGTGATCCCTTATGAAGGGGAAAGGGTAATGTTACCTACATAATATTTAAAGTATAAAACACCATGCCAGTTAGGAGTAAGGCATTGTGTATATCTTACATGAAAATCTCACTAAATCCTATGTTATTGGCTTAGACATACTCCTCTATTAAAAAACTTATTTTTCAGTGCTCACAAATGAATATAAAAGGATATGGCTGAGCAAATCAGGAGAAAATCTGATTCTCCCAACTGCCAAATATTTTCTATCCTTGTAAGTGATTCTGTAAAAGAAAATGGTTGGGCCATTAATAAATTATGTTTCTGGACTAAACCTAATTACTGAGCAATAAAAGTGGAAATACCTTCCAATGTTTTAAATATATTATTAATTGAAGTATAAACAAATATTTAATAAATAGGAAACAAAACACTTTTAAACTCATACTTGGATTCTCACGATTCTCTAGTGATTTTATTATTTTCCCTTTTTATTTTCTTCATCTTTTCATGTTTCGCTACCATTCATGTATTGTTGTAGTGCTAATCCTTTATCCTTACTTGCATAATCAACACATGCCAAATTTCAAAATGTCCCCATTTCCAAAATTGGGTTAGTTTTTCTTGTATTGCTATGTTATGCACTAAAATAAAATGGTTTCATAGAAAATGGTTAACGTTCTTGTTTTTAAAAATAAAAAAGTTGTGGTTAAGAATTGTAAAGCCAAATAGAGTAGAGCATTTTTCCTGTAACTTCTCTATGTCTAGTTATAGTCTAGCTATAAAACAAATTAATTGTCAGAATCCAATTATATTTCATTTCTAGTTATCGACTACGGAAAACCTCATTTCTGCCCTCTCTGGATTCTGTCATACTACGAAGGGGATAGGGGAGGAGCAAAGGGGTTTTATGGCTCTCACTTCCTTCATTAAAACTTCAAAGGGACTGAATGTGGATCTCACCAAGAGGACTGACCATAACAATATGGCCATCACCTTTCATCTACTACTCTCTGAAGTCTCCCTTCTGCTGGCCGTGAGGAAAAGGGGGTGGAAATGTAATGCCTGGGATTGTTGCTGGTTGGGGGCTGCTTGGGAACACTTAAAACCTTGAATGGTAGGGGTTGGCCCCTCAGATCCTGTCTAGAACGCCTGCAACCATCGTCTCTTAATAAAGATGCCTGTTGGAAGAGATATTCCAAGAGTTCTGTCTTAAGAAGTAAAGTGGGGTGGGTCCTTACATTAGACAGGATCTGCAGAATTAGTCCACCTGGAAGGGAGAACCATGCCAGAGGACTTTGCAAAAATTACCATGTCAGGTGACAGAGCAGGGAAGAGAGAAAACTCCCCGAAAAGGGAGCCGCTGCCCCTACTGAAACCCTGCCAGATGTCGGGATCTGAGAGGTCAGATTCCTCAGAAGAAGAGGTGGTGCAGACACGTGACTACAAACCTCGGTGGTCAATGGGCGTTGGAAAGAAAAGTGAGTGGGGAAAGGAATCAAGAAAGATGACCCTGAGACGGGGGGCCAAGCAACCAGAATGGAAGCAGGAGATGGAGAAATCCCTGCACGCAAGTGAAGAGGGAGAAAGCTGGGCACTGTACTCAGACTGGATCCTAGAGAAAGCTATTGACCTGATGAAGAGAACTCTCAGCTGCCTAGGAGAGGAGAATCCTGAGCCCTACGGGCGCCCCAGCTCCTGGAGCCGCCTGGTAGCCGAATATAGGCAAGAATTCCAGGCCATTGCCAGCAAACTGAACTGGCCGGAAGACATCCTCATTAGCCATTTCAAAGACGGGCTAAACTACGACCTATATGACGCTTACCTGCCCTGAGGGGACCCACACCAACTTGATGAATGGTACGTCCTGGCAGAAGACGCAGAGATTGACCTACTGAAGAGGCACCATCGAGGAAAACAATGGAGCCGCTCACTGCCTGAGTTGACACGTGAACCAATGAAACCATCAGCTACAGAAAAGAAGCAAATGGGGTGTTTCAAATGTGGGAGAGAGGGGCATCAGGCTTTAGAATGCCGCTCAAAAGCCCCCCCAGCACAGCTCAGACAGATCACCGGCAAGCAGATCCGGGAAGTCTCCAGCTAAGCCAAAAGAATCTGCCATGAGTGATGGAGGCTTGGAATCCCCTACCTCTGTCCGTCGTGGGGAAAGAACTCCAGCCTACACCGCAGGGCCGGTGGACGCCTCAGATGACAATTCAGAGGGCGAACCTCTGGTAAGTGGACCCATCACACCCATCCTCAAGACAGTGACTATATTAATTCCCCCCATGCCCGAAACTGTGAAGGTGAAAGCCTTAATAGACTCTGGCTGCACCTGCTGCCTCATTAGCCCGACACTAGTGGGTAATCTGGGCATTCCGTCAAGGAGACTGGAACAACCAATCTCATTTGGCCAGTTGGATGGGTCCATAACGGGGCGTGCCAGCTACCCTAGCCACTTTACCAATATACCTCTCCCTGGGCAAACATGAGGAAACCATAACGTTTGTAGTGACCCCGGGCATGGAATGTCCGATGATCCTAGGGATGAAATGGTTAAAGAAATGGAACCCCTGGGTGAATTGGAGGACGGCAGAAATCATTTTCATGAAAGAGGACCCTATGGACTTAAAATCCCAAGGGGAGCTACCAAAATTAATGGAAAAAGCATCCATGGGAAAGGAGAAGGGACTACCAGAAATACCAGAGGAATACAGAGATCTTGCTGAAGTTTTCAGTGAGGAGAGGGCAGATGAACTCCCCCCCCCACCGACCCACAGACTTTGCCATTGAATTCAAGCTTAGGGCAAAACTCCCGAAGCCCAGATTATACTCCATGTGCCCAAAGGAGAAGGAAGAAATGGAAAGATTAATAAAGAAAAACCTAGAAAGGGGGTTCATTGAGCCAGCCAAGCCTAAAGTAGCCACCCTGGTCCTCTTTAGAAAGAAGAAGGACGGCTCTTTATGCTTATGGGTGGATTATAGGGTCCTGAATACAATCAGTGAAAGCAACCTATACCCCCTGCCCCTCATGAAGGACATGTTGTCACACCTCTCGAAAGGGAAAATTTTTACTAAACTAAGGGAAGCTTACTATTGCATAAGAGTTAAGGAAGGGGATGAATGGAAGACCACATTTAACTGCCCAATGGGGTGCTACCAATTCAAAGTCTTGCCATTTGGATTACAAGGGGGCCCTGCAGTCTTTATGCAATTAATCAATGATGTTCTAAGGGAGCACCTATTTAAGGGGGTCCTGGTTTACTTAGACGACATTCTTATCTTCACCGAATCAAAAGAGGAACATGTCAACCTAGTCAGAGTGGTTTTAAAGAAACTGAGAGCCACCCACTTATATGCCAAACTCTCGAAATGCGAATTCCACCAGTAAAGGATAGACTACCTAAGTTATTGCATATCCCCACAGGGCATTGAAATGGACCCAGAGAAGGTCAGAGCAGTACTAGAATGGGCACCACCCTGCACAAGAAAGCAACTGCAAAGTTTCTTGGGCTTCGCAAACTTTTACCGCCAATTCATCCCCTCATTTGCCCAGATAGCCTTGCCCCTCACGAACTTACTAAAAATGAAGGGAGCATCCTCAGTAAAACCTAGCCAGCCACTAACATGGACAATGGAGTGCCAAGCGGCGTTTGAGAGATTAAAGAGACTTTTTTCTGCCAAACCAATACTGAGGCACCCAGACATGGATAAGCCCTTCGTAATACAGGTGGATGCAAGTGATGTGGCACTGGGGGCTGTACTATTACAAGAAAACGATGAAGGGGTATTGCAACCCTGTGCGTATACATCCAAGAAACTCACAGAAATGGAACAGCGCTGGCCTGTGTGAGAGAAAGAGGCATACAGGATACGTTGGTCATTACTCACGTGGCACCAGTTCCTTGAAGGCAACAAAATCCCTTTCCAGGTTTGGATAGACCACAAAAAAATGGAAGCCTTGAAAACACCCAGGAAGCGCAACCCCAAGCAAGCCCGCTGGTCCCAGCATTTTCACCAATTCCACTTTATGCTCAAGCATTTGCTAGAGGGAAAGAACTTCCTGGCAGATCTTGCATGCCCCAATATAACAGCACGCGAGCCACCGACTCTAAACCAATGATGGTAGAATCACAACTGGCAGCGCCAGTAACTACCAGAGCCCAAGCTAAATTAAAACCACAGCTGGGCAGCCAAACCTGAATTGAATTCCGGAAAAGTTTGGAAACAGATGAATGGTTCCAGAAAAATAAACACGTGTGCACAATGAAAGACGGGCTGCCTTGGCTGGGGAAAAAGTTATATATACCAACAGCCCAAAGAGTCACATTCATGCAGCTTTGCCACGACACAAAATCAGCAGGGCATTTTGGATTTGTAAAAACATTACACTTAATTAAATGGCAATTTTGGTGGCCATCCATAAAAAAGGACATAGAAAGTTATGTGGCCAGCTGCCCAAAGTGTGCAACTGCAAAGAGGTTGCAAGGGAAATCGCCCGGACTGTTACAAACAGTGGCAAATCCCTCAGCCCCCTGGAGGGAAATAGCCATGGATTTTATAGTGGAATTATCAGAAAGCAATGGGAATACTGTTGTCTGGGCAGTCACAGACTTGTTTTCCAAACAGGTGCACTTTATCCCTTGCCAAACGATTCCCACCGCAAAAGCCTTAGCAAAACATTTCATCCAGCATATTTACAGATTGCATGGGGCATCCCAACGCATCATATCTGATAGGGGAGTGCAATTTAAGTCTGCATTTTGAAAGGAATTTTTATCCCTCTTAGGGACCTCTCAGGGACTGACATCCACAAGGAAATGGACAAGCAGAACATTCTAACTCAGTACTTGAGCAATATTTAAGATGCTTTCTTAATTTCCAGCAAACAAATTGGATGGACCTACTCCCTTTCGCAGAAGTTGCTTACAATAATTCAGTCCACTCCAGCACAGGTTACACTCCTTTTCAAATAGCTACCAGTCAAAGTTTCAACCCCATGCCAGAACTAACCCCAAACGCACCGGTGATCCCATCACTGAAAGAATGGATGGAACAATTACAAAACACCTGGCCAATAGTTAGAAAAGCACTAGATGAAGCTAGGCAGGCATACAAAGCACAAGCCAATAAAAACATTAATTCATGTTAAGAGCCATTGCAGTTGTTACCTGTTTATTTCCATAATGTAAAAATCACAACATATCATGGTCTACTGACTAACTTGGTATTAGATGGGTATTTGATAGATCAAGCTTACTTATATGCTACAGTATCATCAGAGAAATTAAACAAGGCAGACTCTTTTCATCTCTTTGGAGTGAAAGCAGATAATGCTTTTGAGGACAGGAAAGATTATTTGAAAGCACACTACTTTTGATAAACTTGTTTCTTTTATTTGTACTGTAGTAAATTATGAAAAGTAATTGAATGTTCTTATTATGGCTCAGAAAAAAGTGGCAATGTCAAAGAGGAGTCACTATAAGGTCATACTAGGACCAAAGAATCTATCATAAATATTGTTAAATGTTGAGTGTGTTTTCCCCTAAATGTATGGGTCACACTGATATTTAAGGTATAAAACAGCAGGATGCAGGGATCAATATAAATTAACAGCTCTTTACTTAGCTCAGATTTTGAGTAATATTTCTTGACCATTTCAGCAAAGCAAGACAAGAAAAGACAACTTTACAGGTTTCAACAGCAGTTACTTTCCACTCTAGATTGTTTTAGATAAATAAGCATAGGCCATCAAATTACATCAAGTAAATGCATCCTTGCCTCTGCATTCAGTTATTTAACAAGTACTATGTGCACTAAGTGAATTCAGTGTTGACAGACATGGAGCCTCCCAAAAGTTCTGAAACTAAGGAAGAGGTGGCTTGCTCATATACTGTAGTCCCTCAACTTTTAATGGGTGTGGAACAAAAACAATATACAAATCAATTAAAATGACATCCATAAATATACTTTTATCAACACATCCACACTGGTCTCCATTAACAGCCTAGCCTTGGGGAAATGCCAGATCTTGAAGACATTCTTGGTGGCCAACAAGTTTGGCCTGTTCCATAAGGCAGTGGTCGTGACAGAGAAGGCCTGCTTCCTGAGACTCATCTGATATCATTGCTTTACCAAGAAGAACTGGAAAATACCCACTTTAGCAGATCTATTGGGACAGACAAAAGCTATCAAGGATAAGGACCACACAAGTAAACTGTCCCCACTATGTAAAACTTTAAAGATGATAATTAGTATTTAGCACCCTAAGCCTACTGGGAGCAAGTTCAACTTACTGTACATAGCAGTGGCATTACCTAGACATATGTGGTGCACTTAATACTGTGGGTGCAAGGCCAGCTGAAGCTTCCAAATGCTCCTCAAGGGCAGCCCCATGTAGTAATTATTCCAGTAATCCAATCAGGATATGATTAGAATGTGTTTAATTGGCAAGGATGATATGCAACATGACTAAAATGTACAGGGATAACCCCAATTGTCTTGTGTTACTCCAAATACGCCATCCCTTTCTCTATTTTCCTGTGCCAAGCATTTGTGTTAATGGCTGTAACCTCTAATTTCACAGTCAGTTAAATCACAAATCCCCTGGCAATTAGACAAGCTTGAGAGCAACATGATCCCAGGAGTGTACTTTGAATGGATAGCTATCTTCAGATCCTCCATTATTAAGATATGATTGCCAAGAATCAGCCAATCTCTGCACCAGCTAAGTTACAACTCCTCTTTGTCTTACTATTCCTTGTTATTTTATTATTTTGGTCTTTCATTTGAGGCAGCCAACAGCACCTGTGGACTAAGAAATTATGGATTTCTATTGTATTACATGTAAGTCAAATCCCCTCTCACTTGGCTTCCATATAAAACAATAAAACCTATCACAGATATTAAGAAAATCCTGGTGCTGTACTGTGTAAGTGTGACATCAGAACCATATTGAGAATGTGTCAATAGAACAGCACAACAGTCTATTCAATTGATTGCTATATCTGTTTGTACCATAGTTCATCTGGAGCCTAAGGTTGCAAAAGCAGTTTCTTTTTTTGCCTTTGCCATTCTAATTACAAAGATTTCAGTGACTGTCAGAACTCATTTCTATTTCATTTCTATTTATCCCTTCTGATCTAAAAACAAATCTCACCTTTCCCTGGGTTCTGCCATACTCCCAAGGGGGAGGGAGGATGTGCCTGCGGGGTTATTGTTTCTGCTTCCTCTATTTGCTACAATGTAACCTTTTACTTTATTTACTGCTTCTGTGTCAGCTGGCCGCTACAATGTAACAAATTGCTTCCTGCACTGTATTTCTCTCTGAACTTTCTTCTCCCTAACCTGTCAGCTAGGAAAAGTGGGGGGGAGAAAGAAATACAACCTCCAGAGCCTGGCTCATCTCTCCCCTTTTTCCACGATGGACTTAACACCTGGGGATTGGCCGGTTTTGAATTGTCCAGATGAACTGTGGGATGGGGTTTGCTTGGGGACACTATAAAGTATCGATCTGTAAGATCTTCTGGTTCCGGATCGCGGGCTCACAGCTGTACGAGGAGACTACTCTCCTTGCCAGCTGATTCTCTGCCATGGTAGACCCTTAATTGGGTCGAAAAGCCACCTTGGAGGGGCGGCTACTGGTGAGGAGGTCCTTGTCATCCTTGGGAGAGCGGCAGCTTCTTCCAAGGACTGAGATTGCTCCTTTGGGCCAACGGTGGAAAGAGAAGCCAGTAAAATGGCCGCTCACCTAGCCGCTGAAAGCAGAAGTCAGAAGAACATCTAAGCACAGGAACCACCGTGGCTGAGCTGGGTGAGACTTTTTTCTCCTCCTCTCTTGGTTCTCCGTGTGTGTGTGTGTGTGTGAGTGTGTGCCTGTAAAAAGCACTTTTGAAATCGTTTCCCTGCTCTGAGAAAGCGGAATTGGTGAGTGTGGGGAAAAGAAGCTTATGGATTGAATTAATTTAAAGTGACTTTTTTTCTCTCTATTTTTATTTTATTTTTTATTCACTTTGGGGTCTTGGAAAATCTTTTTACTATTGAATATTATTTACTATTGGACTTTGTCTACATCTGAAGAATTCTATTTTTTTTCTACATTTTCTGATCTTGTTAATGATATTTCTGGTGTCTGGGAGGAGATTTTATATTCTACTGGGGACACCATGTGGATAAAGTTAAAGTTGCACTATTTCTTTTTCTGTTGGTGAGATTGGCTTTGACCTTCAGACTACCATAAAAAGGAAAAGACAAAGAAATTCAACAGCTGTATTTGTGGAGGTGGATACTGATTAAATGTTCTTTGAACACAGCCTCTACTAAAGATACAGATTGTTTCTAACTTTCCTTGAAATGGAGAAATCTAATGTTCAACTTGACTATAAACTTATACTGGAAAAACTTTATGAAGCTACTGACCAAATACATTTCCAAATAAAAGAGTGTACTGTGGCAATAAAAAACAGACATTTTGCTTTGAACTTACAAACTAATCCCCAGACTACATCTGAGTATTTTATAGATCAAAAAACAACAGAAGTGGAATCAACTAAGATCAAAGAAGATTCTACCTTATTTTATGTGCTTGCTGATGAGATCTCCGAGGAACCAAAAAGAACTATAACTGAACCACTTACAACTTTAAAATTAACAGAAATGAACAGACAAGCTCAACTAACTGAAAACTATGGCAACTTGGATAAGCGCCTATTAACTACAAAATTGGACATAATTGAGCCTGTTATTCAACAGTTTCAAATGTGAAGACTTGACTCTTTAAAACAATGGTTCTCAACTTGTGAGTCACGACCCTTTTGGGGGTCAAATGACGCTTTCACAGGGGTCGCCTAAGACCATTGGAAAACACATATTTCCGATGGTCTTAGGAACCGAGACACTAGTGAGAATTTCAGCTCAAGGCTAGCTCCGCCAGCCAGCTCGGCAGACAGGAAAGCAGCCGCCTCAGAACCATGGCGGGGCTGCACTACCCATCGCAGAGCAGCTACTGCCACATCGCCATGGCTATGAACCTCCTGCTCGGCCTCTTTCAGGTCCTCTTGCCTGGCTTCTGTCTGGGAGAAGCGCAGGGCCAAGGTAAAAAAAAAAAGCCTGGCGAAATACTCCCGAGGGGTAGCGTTGATCTGTAGCGGGAGGTGAAGGGGCGGGTGGGGGGTTGACCAGAAGGGAATCAGGTCTGATAAGGGTGAAAGTTGAGTGAGTTTTTTTCCCTCGCCCCTCTCTCTGCCTCCCTTTGTGCAGTGGCGTCTCTGGCTGCTGCCTTCCCAGTCTCCGAGAAAGGGAAAAAAAAGCTGTGAGTGAGTTCTCCTTTCTGCCTCATTGCTTAAACCTTTTTTTTTAAATGACCGCTCGTTCAGAACTCCTCGGGGCTTGTTTACACGAACTTGTGGCAGATCAGTAAATAAAGGGGTGGGGGAGCCAAACCGTCCAAGGCGTTTGCAACCTGAAAGTGTGGACGCTGCTTTCATGACTTGCCACCACTGCCCCCTCTCTTCCCGCCCTGCTCTAGCAATCACTGCTGCTGCTGCTGCTGCTGCTGCTGGCTGAGCTGAGCTGAGCTGCAGTGCTGAGCTAGTCCCCAGCCTCCTGGTTGCCTGGCCGCCCTCCGCGCTGTGCCAGAGCCTCCCCCACACAGCCCGGCCCACCTCCCTCGCCATCAGAGGGCATCTGTGTGTGTCTCCAGACCTTACTGGACTACCATCCCCAGCAGCCCTAAAAAGCACTGTGGAAGAGTGGGGAATGCTGGGAGTTGCAGTTCATCACCATCTGGAAAAACATGACTCTCCAAAGATCAATCCTTCCTTCTTCCCTTCCTTCCTTCCTTCCTTCCTTCCTTCCTTCCTTCCTTCCTTCCTTCCTTCCTTCTCCTTCCCTTCCCCTTCAATCTCTCCTTCCTTCCTTCCTTCCTTCCTTCCTTCCTTCCTTTCCCCCCTCAATCTCCTTCCTTCTCCATCTCCTTCCTTTCCCCTTCAATCTTCCTTCCTTCCTTCCTTCCTTCCATCTCCATCCCTTTCCCTTCAATCTCTCTCCTTCCTTCCTTCCTTCCTTCCTTTCTTCCTTCCTTCCATCTCCTTCCTTCTCCATTTTCTTCTTTTCCCCTTCAATCTTCCTTCCTTCCTTCCATCTCCATCTCCATCCCTTCCACTTCAATCTCTTCCTCCTTCCTTCCTTTCCCCTTCAATCTCCTTCCTTCTCCATCTCCTTCCTTTCCCCTTCAATCTTCCTTCCTTCTTTCCCCTTCCCTCCCTCCCAACCTTTTTGAGCAAGGAAGAGTAAGCTTCTCCAGCGAGTATTGCTATATTGTTTTTGTGATTAATCACTATGCTTTAATTATGTTCAACTCGTATCAATGAAAATACACCTTGCATATCAGATATTTACATTACTATTCATAACAGTAGCAAAATTACAGTTATGAAGTAGCAACGAAAATAATTTTATGCTTGGAGTTCACCACAACATGAGGAACTGTATTAAAGGGTCGTGGCATTGGGAGGTTGAGAACCACTGCTTTAAAACAACAAGGGATTACTTACAAACGAGCTAGGTCTTTAAAACAGAAAAGGAGACGCTCTTGTTTGATTCAAAGGATACTACAAGGCATAAAAAGTGATTTATTCATTGATATAGAGGTGGTCTTATGGAAACCTGTTTGGCATAAAATGAAACCTAGAATAAGATTTAAGAGTTTTGATCTAAGGCTCTATATATTGGATTTTAAGGCTTACTAGATATGGATTGATTTATGGCTTAAGATAGTTAAATAAGATGTTAGATTGAATAAAAATTAATTTAAGATTTGAATTTAATAAGAAGACGTTTGTCTATATATTAATAGGTTTGTTGTGGTAATAGTAATTTTGGGAGGAGGTTAAAGAAGTTTGACACAGATATTGAGGGAGTGATAGTTTTTTCTTTTTCTCTTTTCTTTTTTGAATTAATATTTTTACTATTAGGAATGATAGCTATTGTCAGAATCCAATTATATTTCATCTCTAGTTATCAATTATAAAAAACTCCATTTCTGCCTTCTATGGATTCTGTCGTACGATGAAGGGAAGGGGGTGAACAAAGGGGCTTTATGGCCCTCACTTCCTTTGGTACACTTCAAAGGAACTGGATGTGTGTATCACCAAAAGGACTAACCATAACAATGGGGCCATTACCTTTCATGTAGTTTTCTCTGAAGTCTTCATCCAGCCGGCAGTAAGGAAAAGGGGGTGGAAGTGTAATGCCTGAGACTGTCGCTGGAAGAAGGGGGTGATTGGGTGGGGCTACTGGGGAACCCCTTAAAACCTTGAATGGGAGAGCTTGGACCCCAAGTCCTGTCTAAAACGCCTGCAACCATTTTCTTTTAATAAAGGATGCCTGTTGGAAGAATTATTCCAAGAGTTCTGTCTTCTTAAGATGCAAAGTGGAGTGGGTCCTTACAGCTATTTTGTAATGGAAGAAGAATAAGAAAGAAAAAAGAAGATATGATATTAACAAATGTTTATTGATTATGTTATGGAAAAAGGGAATGGGGAGAAACCTGAAGTGTTAATTATGTATTTAGAGTAACAATGTGGAAGATAGTAACTGAAATAGTAAAACTTTTTACAGGATTTGGACTTATTTAGATGAAATGTTACTGATTAAGAAAAAAAGGTGTGTTATTAATAAATGAATATTGATTGTATTAATGGGGAAAAAAAGGTATGGAGAGACATTTGAAGTGTTAATTATGTATTTATGTTACCAATATGGAATATAGCAATTGAAATAGTAAAGCTTAATATAGGATTTGGATTTATTTAGATGAAATCTTATTGATGACTGTTTTGACTGACTTAGTTGTACTGAAATATATTAACTTGAATATAATATACTACTAGAGGGAATAGAGAGGGGTGCATTTTTTTAATGATTTAATTTGATCTTTATGAGTATGATTTTGTATTTGGACAATTGATTGCCCTGCCACCACAGTGATTCTTAAGCACTGGTTTGTAAAATGAAAAAAACTAATAAAACTTGTTTTTTTTAAAAAAAAAGTATCGATCTGTAAGGAATTCCTCAGATCCTATTTATTATGCCTGCTATCAACTACTCTTAATAAAAGTTCCTGTTGGAAGAAATTGTTTTCAAGAGTTCTGCTTTCTTAAGATGTGGGGTTGAAGTGGGTCCTTACAGTGACTATAGGTTGACAGCTGGTTGTACTTTCTTTCCTTTCCACTAGGATCAAAAAACTTCCAGGATGTACAGAGTTTTGGCACTTGCTGTCAACATGCTTGCTATAACAGTGCTGGTTGATACCAGAAGAATTAGGAGCCAAAGAGAAAGCACACCACATCATATAATTGCTTTTTTTAAAAAAAGTGGAAGGATGTGAATATTTTGCTATTTAGTTGGATTCTTCCCAACTATGCCCTTTCCTGGATTGTGAGGCCCTGTGTTCAATCACTCATGACCCATCACTCAGTTGGATTACTGCAATACTCTCTACATTGGGGCTACTGTTGAAGAGTTTTTGGAAACTACAGATGGTACAGAATATAGTGGCGCAGACAATTCTGGAAGCTTCTGTGGTGGCACATGTAATTCTGCTAGTATGCAAACTGCATTGCTTCAGATTTGCTTTCGGGTGCAATTCAAGACTTCAAAGTCCTTCATGGCAAAGGACTAGGTTATCTGAGGCATCATCTCACCCCAGTGTGACTGGTCTGCCCTACTCACACCGGCAAAAAGGGCCTTCTTCGGACACTGTCAGCCACAGAATTTCAGCTGGCAAGATGAAAAAGAAGAGCCTCCCAGGCCAAGTGTCTGCCCCCTGGAACATCTGGCCTCCTGAGTAGATCCAACCTCATCCTTGTGGTTGATTGAATGAGAAACAAACCATGCTTTCAGTTTTAACCCATTACTTAATAGTTGATGCTCTTAATTATAACGTTTTAATGTTTTCATACCTATGTTTTTATTCTATTGTAAGCCGCCCAGAGTTACTCGGATCAGTAAAATGGGTGGTACATAAATTTAATAAATAAATGCAGAAACCTCTGCTTTATATGTATTCCCTTTCCTTTCTTGAAATCAACACAGAGCCACTAGGTTTTCTATGAAAGGAGGTGCACGTAACCCATCATGTGTCACTGACTAAAAGCTTGAATTTTAGTACTTGTTTCTACTAAATGCTGGCTGTGAAATCATATAATTTGGCACTTTTTTCTGTCCGTCACAATGTATCCTCCATAGGCTGGAGATAATTTTTACTATGACAAGTGAAATAGAAGTTTTACAAATAAGCAAATATTTAATGGCATTTTCCCTGTCAGATATACATTCAGTATTAAGGAGTTTTTAGTTATTCCTATCTCAGTGGGTATTAGATTTCACTTAAAATTTGTTCCGATTCATTCTTGGTTTTGTAAAACCCCCAAATCTTTTCCAAAGTTCTATTAAATGAATATCTTAGCATCAATTTATAACTCTCATCATCTGTTCTAGAGAATAGTAAATCCATGGGAGAAGGAAGATTCGTATAGCTGTTCTATATTTTAATTAATATCCAAAATACCTGGTCAAACTCTTGTAGTTTTCCTTTGCTATCTTAGTTACAATAAATCAAAAGGGGAAAAAATGAACAGGTTATCAAAGATGTCTCTAGAATAAAATTCCAGCATCAGGAGCACCATGAAACAATAACATGTCTGTAATCCAAGTGAATAAAAACATCAAACATCTGGCTAACTATGTAACCAGACATAAGACTAATAACACTGACCCCTTGAATAGTCTTATTGACCTTTGGGGGTCAATAGTGACCATTTTGGGGAACCTTGTTTTAAAAGGATAGGATAAAAATATCAGGGAACAGTGAATACATATAGGATGGAAATGCTTAACTATGTATAATACACAATATCAATAAGTGCATATCAGCTGACTCTTTACAGCTAACAAATGTTGTGACTTAGTATATCCTTGCTCTGAAATAGCTCTGCTGCTCAGCCCTCATAAATGAAAAGCTGAACCTAAAGTGGACACTCTGTTAGAATCTTACATGTTCTTGATCTGTACCTGATACATTGCCCAAAGGTATCTGTAGAGTATGGTTTTAAAAAGCCACTTTGGTGGGCACAGGTATGCAATTTTTATGTGCCTATAAAAAAGACAAGAAACTTCAATCACATCATTGTGGCCACCATCTTAACTTTTTGACCATATCTTGTGGACAGCACTTGCATGGTCCTCTGTATTAAAGTAGCATTCATTAAAAAAAAAGACCAATCTATTCCAATGCCTTACTGAGAGGCAGGTTCAGCCATTTATCTCCTGGAAGTTCCTAAGTGTCCAGACCAATACTTAAGCAGAATCAGAATAGATATAGTCAGGGAATAAATATAAGCATTAAAATAAATTAGCAATAATGTCTTTGTCAAACAATCCTCATTAAATCTGATGCAGCTCTAATTATGTTAATTTATACCAGATGGGGACTACAAGATTCAAATAATACCTAAATGGCAGAAAATAATTTTTTTATTTAATTTATATAGCTGCCCACCTCAGATATGTGATGCAGAAAAATCTAACTCTGGATTGCCATCTAGTGATTATCTCAGTTTTGCAGACTGGATCTGGAAGCCGTAATTCATTTTAATATTTGTAAGCCTCCCAGAGTCTAATAAATAAACAAACATTTGGAATAGAGTGCTTTAGAAACAAATCCTTTCCGTTGCAAGGAAGTGTTTATTTTGAAGGCAAAGCAGCCCACTGGTATGACCCCTGAAGAGTCTAGTAGCACATTAGAGAGAAGGCCAACTTCTCTCATCTAGGCAAAGTCATATCCTGGCACCCCCTATGGCTTAACACATCGCCTGTTTTTTTTATAACCAATTTTATTGTTTTTTTTTTAATTTTTACAACAAAATGCTCAAGACACACCGTGGTGGTTGGGTGATCAATCATCCAGAAACAAAATCATATAATACCTTGAGTAAATACATTAAATGTTCCCTCTCTATTTCCCTCAAATAATATAACATATTTAAAATAATCCATTTCTACATTTCATTTCTATAAATCCTAATCCTGTTTTGAACTTTATTAATTTACAATTACCATAGTCCAATTTAATCTTAGATAAACATATTATCACTTCGGGTATCCCTTTTAAAATACAAATCCAGATCTATTCTGGTTCTTAATCTCATAAATCACTGATTTTATCACAAATCTCTCTTATTTCTTCTTCCACTACAAAATAATTATCCTAGTTAAAAATAAAATATTACTGTACTCTATACATATACAATCCATCAGTCAGTCTATCTCTATAACAAAACATTTCCACCCATTAGATAGACTTTAAATCTCATCCAAATAGTTCATGTCTAAAAGAAAAAAAAAGAAAGGAAAGAAACTCACATATTATTACACAAAGCATCATCTTACTAACTTAACACACTCAATTAATTGTTAATTCAATCCAAATCTCTAAAAAAACTTCTTCCGTTTTCTTACCCTCATTCCATTACAAAATAATTTTCATACAAATAAAGATATTATTCCCAAAAAATACATTCTTACTCTATTTAACATATATATTCTAATAATCACTGATTTTTAACTCTAAATCTTAAACCTTAAGTCAATCCATATTTCTCAAAACCTTTTTAATCCATTACATATGATTTTAAGTTTCTCTTTTAAGTCTTATTCTAGCTTTCTTTTTGTGACAAGCAGGTTTCCATAACAAGGCCTCTGTTTCAGCAGATAAATTTCCCTTTATTGCTTGCAATGTCATTTGGGTCAGTAAAAACCTCCCATCCTCTGTTTTTGACACCTGGCTTCTGTCTGCTGAATAAGACACTCGATCATGTCCAATTTTTTAGTTAGTAATTGATTATCAAAGTTGTCATAATTCTCAATCAATTGTAGTTTCAAATCCATTTCTGTTAGTTTTGAAGTTGTAGCTGGTTTAGTTGCAATCATTTTTGGTCATTCAATGTCTCAATACGTTGTATGTAAAATGAAATAGAATCTTCTTTAGTGTAAATTAATTCCTCTTCTATTGCTTTTTGGTCTTGAAGGTCGGTTTGTAGGTTCACAGTAGAATTTCTGTTTATTATTTCTGTAGTACTCTCTAATATTTGGAAACATATTTCCTCAGTAGCTTCATAGATTTTTTTTCCGGTATGAGTTTACAGCTGAGTTGTAAATAAGATTTCTCCATTTCAATAGTGATTAGAACCAAAGCCTGTTATCTTTTGGTGGAGGCTATATTCCAAAACATTTAGTCAGTGTCCACCCACACAAATAACAGCTGTTAAATTCTTTGTCTTTTTCTTTATGATGGTCTGAAGGTCAAAGCCAATCTCATCATCAGACAGAAAAACAAAAGACAGTTGCAATTTTACATTTCTCCACAAGGTGTCCTCAGTAGACTATAAAAATCTATTCCAGACACCAAAAATAACATTGTCAAAGTCAGAAAAAGAAGAAAAAAGATAATATTTTTCACACATATGCTGAATCCAATAGTAAAGTTCATTAATAAAAAAATTTTCAAGACCCCAAAGTAAGTAAAAGTAAAAAAATAGTCAATTAAAGTCAGTTTTCATCCAAAGCTTCTGTTCCCACACTAACCAACGCCGCTCTCTTAAAACAGGGAAATAAATCCAAAAATGTTTTTTTACAGGCAAAAAAGAAAAAGAAAAAAGGGCTAAGAGAGTTTAAAAAAATCTCACCCGGATCAGCCACGGTGGTTCTTTGTGCTTAGATGTTCTTCTGACTTCTGGTTACAGCAGCAAAATGAACGGCCATTTTACTGATCACTCTTTCCTCCATTGACCCTAAGGAGCAATCTCGGACTGTGGAAGGAGCTGCCACCCTTCCACATTTGATGAGGACCTCCTCAATGGTAGCCGCCCCTCCAGGGTGGCTTTTCGACCCAATTAAGGGTCTACTGGCAGAGAGAAATCAGCTGGTGAAGAGAGCAATCTCTTCACACGGCTGCAAATGCCGCGATCCGGAACCGGAAGTCCACATCACCTGTTTTTGTTAGGAATTTCAAAAGTGTACCCTCTTATTTCTTTTTTCTTTGAGATTTTGAGCTTCATACTTATGATTTTAAGCCTGGACAATTTTTTTCTCAGATATTTTCATCCTATTTAAACAATAAGTAATTTTAATTACATCAGCACCCTGTAAGGACCTGCTTCAAAACCTCTTCCCAAGAAAGCAGGACTCTTGGAATGAATTCATCCCAAAAGGAACTTTTATTAGGAGAAGTTGACAGCAGACAAAGAAGGCAGGATCTGAGGGGTTCATGTGTGAATCAATAGGTTAAAAGAGCAAGAAGCAAACCCCACCCCAATATTTCATCCGGTCAGTTCAAATGGGCCAATCCCCAGGTGTTGAATCCACTGTGGGAATGGGGCTGATAAGACACTGTTCCCAGGGCTGTGAAAACGTCATTAGGCCTTCCTGCTTATTCTTCTGCAGTGAGAGATAAGCCAGATGGTCGGAGGCAAATTCCTTTCTCACGCCAGGATGGCATCAAATGGAAACAGTTCAAAGAGCAAGCAGATAGAGGAAGTGGGGAGGATACATTGTAGTGGCTGAAGCGAAGTAAAGAAAATACATTGTAGTTCCCATAGCTTCCCCCTCCCCCTAGGAGTATGACAGAACCCGCAGGAAGAAAGAAGAAAAGATTTAACCAAAAAGAAACCCCCCTCCTAATAAATGGGTTCTGACACACCCATTGTTTGTGGTATGGTAACAATTCTGCAAAATTTTATTAAACCCTTGAGCAGGCACACTGACTCACAGAGTACACCATTACTTTTTTCACTTTTTTACTGTGTTTTTAGAAGGCTCTTTAATTTTCGTGATCCCCAAAGCTGGCTATTTGGCCTTAGCCTAGAGTCAACCCTGCTTAACAATGATCCAACTTATGACCCAACTCCACTGTATTATCTTACAGAGTTCTTACAGAGTTGTTGCTGTGGGGAGAAATAGGAGAGAGCACTAGAGATGCCATTTTATGAACTTTGTTTTAAAGATTTATTAATTTTTAAGACTTACAATCTTTAGAGCTTAGTAAACAGCATGTTGTCTAGGTTCACATATTTAACATTAACTTCTTCAATATAAGTCTATTCAGTATTTTTTTTCCCCTGATCCTCCTTTCTTCCCCATACTTTTTCCATTTTCTCCCATTACACAATTATAATTCTTGGTACTATTGATATATACAGAGTTAGATATAAACATCTTCATCATATATTACTAATATTATACAAATAACAATAATATCAATTCATAAATCAATATTCTGTTTTTCATGCTCTTGTTAAGGTTTAATTTCCCATCAATATTTAATGTGTTTTTGTCAATTATGATTTTCTCAATCTTAATTACATTTACATAGCTAAAACTTCTATTCATACCAATCCTCTTATTTTCATATTTCCCATATCAAAGAAAAAAAGCTATTTTAATTCCAAATCATATCTTTCATTATAAAAGTCTTTTAATCATATTCAAAAAAGTATTTAAACATATGATGCCTCCTCTAATAGGTCAGATCTTCCATTTTTTTAAATTTAACTCTCACTTTCTTTCTTTCTAGCTTTCCAAGCCAAGGCAATTAAATTGCACAGGAATTTTCTTTCTATTTTTATGAAAATTGCTTGGCATGAGGAAGACAATTTAGGTAGGGTATTTGGGGGGGGGGATTTTGCCCATTTATGTTCCTTAAGCAACTCCCATTTCATTCTCCCTTAATTTCTTCCCTCATCTTTCATCTCCCAAATTTAACATTTCCCCAGACAGCTCTATGTTCCATTCCCCAAAATGTTCTTCCTTGTCATCAGGTGCATCTTGCAGACTTAAAGAATAAAGGGTCTTTTGCAATTTCATTGTTATGGATAAGTCTTGCAGTATTTTATTTGTGTATGGTAGTTTATATTTCCCTTCTTTCATCTCTTCGTCTTTAGGTCAATTTCCTCTGCTTTATCTTCTGATCTTTGGTTTATTTGTTCATATTTTGCAGTCATTATCTGGGAACTTTCTAGTTGTAGATTCAATTTGGAGATTTGCTCATTTATATTATCTAAATTATTTTTAGTCTCATTATGATTTCTTTTTATGTCCTCTTTGTATGCAACAATTGTTTGGTGAATTAGTTGTAGCATAGAGTATATTTCCTTCTAAAAGGTATTTGTTTTTTCTTGAAGCATCATTCCTGGAGATCCTCTAATATCACCAGTCTCAGTAAGAGTAAAACAAAGTTTCTTCTGTCTTTCTGATCTTTATATACAGCCTTTATAATCCAATAGATTCCAGAATACAGGTCCAGTCCCAAAAGCAATATTTTATAGTGTTCCTTTGTCTCAGGCATCCAAAAATTATCAGTCAGGCAAGGTTATAATCCACAATGTTCAAAGGGTTCAAAGTGCTCAACCTCCCTGAAAACAGCTCAAAAATCTCTCCCAGCCAGACGTAATCAAAGTTCAAGTTTTTCTTTCTCTCCCACCAGCTCTTGAAATTAAAAGTCCAAGCTCAGTGGGTGTATATAGTCCAAAAAGGTCAGGGTGATAAGTATGTCAAAATATTTTCCTTTATTGCCAGCTGTTCTCTCTTAAGCTAGGAGTCACCAAGCAGCCAGGAAGCTAGTTATTGTGCTGTACTCAGATCCACCACTAGATGTCATTCAAAATCCATTTTCCACTCTTAAGACAAAGGATTGATTTCTTATATTTCACTTCAATGTTGTTGTTTTTTCAAAGAGAAAATCTTAACAATTATCTCAGTTCTCATATTTCAAAACTGTGGCTTTATGTTACTTCCACTTCAATATTGTGTATTTCTATCCCCCATAGAAATTAAAACACCACTTCCATTCACATTTGGCAGTTTTTAGCTTCTTGGGAGCCTTTCCCAGGAAATTCAGTTCTAAAATAGTAAAGAAAGGATCAATATTCTCACCCAGTCCAAACATGCTGTTTATGATATGTTAATTGGCGCTTTTCTTCTTCGGTTGTCAGCAGCTAATTGCTGTCCATAGGAATATAGCCAGTCTTTTCCCTGCCGGTTTGGAGGGCTTTTCTCAGATCAAACGGAAAGACCACCATTTCTCCATGATCAACGAGACACCCCTCCTTCTTCATTGCCTCTTTGGTGCGACTTTAGGCTCTTTTTAGGGCCTCCAGCAGGACAAAATTGGGCACAGAAGGCAGAGCCCTGCCTTCCTGCATCTGTCTTACCATGACGCAAAACTGAAAGTCCACCATTTTATGAACTTTTATAGGAAAGATGGCACACATATCTCATAACTAAAAGAAGTTTCTTTATTTCATATTATTTCAAACTGGGCAGAGATGCCAAAGAGAGTCTTAAAATGACAGCCATCCCTTTCTGACTGCAGTGACCTGGTGACTGACAAGTGATACCTCAAAAGGCAGGAAATTGGAGGGGGGAACCATCACTTTGACAATTATGACTGGAAGCTCTGAAAATTAGGATAACGATGACTTGAATCTGACAAAATAAAGGCAGGAGAGCTAATGTTATTTTTTAAAATAGTTTAATTAAAAGTTTTAATTACAATAGTAAGGTGACCAACTTTTTTACAATGAAAAGGAGGACACAAATAAATTGAAGAAAAAAATATCATAAATAAAAGAAACATTTTATTCATTGCAACAATAATACAGAATACATTATAATATGATAAATGCATAATAAAAAACATTTGTAACAATAACATTTTATATTGTAATTATGCTTACATGCCATGTCCCCGCCTGCAGCTGCCCCGCCAGCACTGCTGCCCCGCCATGTAGAGCGGGCCCCATGGCTCCCATAGCATGGGGGCAGCCGGCCACCGCCGCCCCTCACACCCCCGCCCGCAGCAGCCCCGCCGCCCCTGCCTTTTGCACCTGCAGCCATTATTGCCCTAGCAGGGCCAAAGATCAAGAGAAAGTTACCGTGGCGTTGCCATTCCAGTCTCCTCCAGGTATCTTCAGGACTAATTAGGAGATGGTGTAGTTGGGTAGCAGGGAGGCAAAGTTCCTGCCAATTCGCCTTCGCTGCAGACAACTTACATGTGCAAAATTTGCTGGCTGGGTGTTTTGGCGCGCTCAGCAGCAATTCCTATTGGCTTTTGAAAGCCAATAGGAGGAGTAGCACAGCTCATGCAAAAGTTGAAAAAAAAACATCAAAAAAAGGTGCCAGAACACCATTCTGGGCATTCTATGAGAAAAAAAAAGCCCTGCAGATTAGTCTTCAAATATCGAAAAGGAGGACATGTAGGAGGACACTTTTTGAGGGAGGACAGAACTCACAAAAGGAGAACAGTTGGTCACCTTAACAATAGTAAAATACAATACAGATTAAAAAAAGAAAAGGGGTGCAAGAAAAAGTCTTAAACGTCATGTTAATTCTAAGCAAATCTAATATACAATATTTTTCCAGCCCAGACAACAGCCAGTCCAAAAAAAAAACCCCACTCCAAATAACATGTCCCATTTTACCCTGATCAAATAAAGTGACTTTGTGTTCTTTATTTTTATGTAAATCAATCTTGCTCTTTAATCCATTCAGATTGTTGATTCTTGTTTTGAATTTCTTCAAAACTTTAAACATCCTGCTTTGTATATCCAGCAAAAATAAGATATTCTAACTGCTTTCTGGGATTGTCACTTTTATTTCCTTCTTAATTTTAAAAGCCCAACCCATTTTTTTTTAATGTCTAATGACAAATTCATGTTCATCTTGTTCTCAGATAGACTTTGTTGCATATCTTTTTCTGCTACATCTTCGGGGAACAGACTGTTCCCAGACACAATACAGCTGACATTATTGATTCAAAATCCTGATACAGTTCCTCAAAAATGTCTCTAAATGCCATTATAAGTTGCTTGTCTTATTATTCATCCAGTGTTGAAAACAATTTTCTTTCCCATGAAAATACATTTTTTAAAAAATAATTTCAAATTCTTAATATTCAAAATCCAATTTCCTAACATTTTCTGAGCTTTTAATCTTTCAAAAAAAATTCTATAGCCAAAACCTTGTCTTGCTTTTTGCTTCATTTTTCTATAAAAAGTATTGAAGGTACTCCTTTGTGATTTCCAGCCTGGTCACTTTAAAGATGTCTAACTTCTTTAAAGCAATTAATGGGCAATTAATATTTTATTTCTGGCAAGGAACAGTTGATTTTAAGCCAGGATAAAAATATGTGACAATTTGCAAGAAAGGTGTTTATGTTACTCTTTTTACAATATTATAATCCCTTTAAAGATGAGTTTCACAGTCCACTTGAAGACTTTTCATTGTCATTAATGGACAGACTGGAGACTCTTAATGAATTTAATCTATAATAAACATACACAGATTTTTTTTAAATTTTCATTATTTTGCAAATGATTGTTAAATATGGCAGATACCAATTTTCTAAGAATTCTTTCTTCCATTACCAGTATAAGATCAACCTGGCTCCCCATATTGGTTCTAAAATGTATCAGTATTTATAACAGATTCTGTCTGGCATAGAGCTGGATTTGAACTAAAAGTTTGAATCCTCCCTCAGTCACCAAGTTTACACCAAGGTTCAAGTGGAGTAGAGCAGCATTCATAAGATTCCTGAAAGTGGAAATTAGAAGGAATCATCCAGGCAGGTACTTGATGTTAAGATATGTAATAAATAATTACTAAGTTCTTCAGTCCATCGCTGAAATGGTCCAATACAACAGAATTTTGTAACTCAAGTGAGGGTAATAAAAATCAAAATATGAAATGCAAACTTTTAGGTTACAGTTTTCTTCAAGTAAAAATGGAGAAGCTTTTCAGCAAGGGATATAATGGCAATTTAAATTCTGTATACACGTTTTTTTTTCAAATGTTGATGGAAAAGAAACTTTTGCAGACTAATTAGGATTGTTCCTTGTATAGGTTACTGTGTTATGTTCACAACAAGGTGATTTTCTTTTTTTAAAAAGTGTAGGCTGTTCTTCTGAAAATACAAAAACTAGTAACTAATTATAAAATATGTGGTAAAAATGCATTGTTAATGAGTGAAGAGATATCTGCTCTTGATTATCTTAAATCTCTTAGGAAACCCTTGATGCATGGCATGAAATGACAATATCAAACCTTGCCCTTTCTTTCTATTTTTGTAAGCTAAGCATATCTCAATATCTGACTTCAACTTATCCATATGGTTTAGTGACACTGGTTTTAAAGATGGGTCACTTTTTCATTAAAGCTGAGTCTTGAAGGGTTGAGGACAGTAGCAGCATTCTTGAAGAGTTTCCTGAGTGAAAGATATGGCCGGGTCCTTCTTTACGAGGATGAATGAAGACTCCAAAGATAATGCAAGAGAAAGGCAACTATGAAGAATCTTAAGGAGATGCTCCAAGTGTGATAGCGGTTGCACAGGAGGTCTATTTTCATGATTTCATCTCAGTGCAATATTAAAAAGCTTGGTATTGGATGTTAAATTATGTTTGTAAATATAATAACAATATCATAAAGGGGTACTTGGGCTGAAATAGCTGCTTTCTTCTGTGATAGCTCTAACCCTAGATATTATATAAGTAATATGGGAGCAATAATGATGCAACAAAAACAATAAATTGTATTTGAATAAATACAAATAACAAAACACAGGTGGAAGAAAGATCAGTTAATGTTTATATACATTTACACAGTTATTATAACAAGTCCTAACATGAAATTGAGAAAATTAGGCTCATTGGACTTTGCCAATTCTGATTTAAATAAAGATCACATTTCTTTTTCTGTTTATGGCATTTCCATTAAACTCTTCTTCAAAGCCAAATTGTTTCTTCATAATCTATAATCAGAAACAGAATGGAGATAGAATTCATTCAGATGTCTGGTCATGCAAGTTAGTGCAAATAAACAAGACTGCTTCCATGGCTTACAGCTATTTTACAAAGGATTTCTCTGTGCTGTTTTCTTAAGACTCTGGCCCAGCTAGCAGTGGTGGGACTTTGTCCCCAAATTACTCCACCAATCTCTCTCTCTCTCTTGCTCATCTTGGTGCTCTGCTATTATGCCCTGAGTTGCTATGGCTATTTTAGGCTTCATTTTTCCTTTGCCACCTCAAACTGATCAGTGCTCAGTTGTGAATTCTGCTCTGGAAGTACTCTTAGCTTTGCCCTGCTAAATTACTAAGACTAATACCATTTTGGGGGGGGGGGGTTGTCAGAGACAAAAAAAAATTATTGGGTGGAAAACATTTCCCTAAATCCACTAATACAAATACCTGGACTGTGCATTTTGTACTCAGCAGAATTTATCCCTTTATATGTTTGGGCAAAATATTATTATACTTCTTAGTTAACAGTGTCTTTCAGAGAACATAGAAAAATGGGGAGAAAAATCCTTTCTGTCAAACAACCATGAAACCTACATTATAAATATCAACAGAACAAAAAAAAATGTAGCCTCCTTTTCAATGTTTCTTAGAGACTCTGACTTACTGAAATAACCTGCCAAGCAAGAAACATTTCTAACTTATGCAAAAAGGGAAGGGAAATCCTAAACAGTATAGCAGTTGTGCAAATTTGTTAAGATATTAATCATACCAGCTTTTCCCCTGAAAGGTTTAGATAATATGTGATATTTTATATTGTAATGCATGAAATACACTCTCTGAAATGTTAGATGAACACTAAAATTCTTTAAAAAAAAAAAAGATAAAAAATCAATGAGGCTAAATGTTCTCCGGTACATTTAGAGGAACATGCAGCTATTTTCTTCTCTACAAAATTAAATCTATAATTATTGCAGGAGCTATACACTTTGTGCTTTTTTAGATACATTTCTTATTTTAAGTTTATGCCGTTAAAATACAGGACAAAATTTAATGAGAGGCACAGAAATGGAGAGGTAAGGAAGGGAAAGAGAATTATTGACAGAAATTAAATGTGAGGAATAAAAAAGATAGTGTTCTGAATTACTATCCAAGGGCAAAGGAAGATAATAGTGGAGAAAAAGAAAGTTATAGGTAAAGGAACAGAAAAAAAAAATAAAGAAATGAGGGAATATTTAAGATGACAAACTTATTCTTGTTCTCAGCTGAACTCTCAGCCCTATTTATTTATTGGCATTTTGTAGACCAGTACAGATAAATTTACAGGTCCTTTTTCTAAGTTGCTACATGTCATGCAGCTTCAAATCCAAGTCTTAAATAGACAAGAATATCTGTCTGCTTCTCTTACAGTCATTTATACACTGTTCAAAGATACCTATTTTTGAACAGATCTTAGATGTAAGATCCAATTTTATTTGTGCATTTTCATACAGAGCATTCAATTTGAATTTTAATCATGCAATTTATTTGCACTTAGTTCAAGATAAGAAGTAGAACAAATTTTAAAACAATACACACACACACACACACACACACACACACATAGGTCTTTGGTTATAGCAAAGATAGCAAACTGCTATCTTTAGGGTATGATCTCCATCCTGCAGGTATCTGAAATGCATGTCTTGTGTTCTCTTATAGAGATGTTGTTGCATAATTAAAGATGGGCCTTGTTCTCTAATTTGAACAACAACAACAATAACCTTCCCTTTCCTCTTCCCCCTTCCCCACTTCTCTTTCTCTGCATTTCTTTAAGACTGTTTTCTTGTTAATGGATACCTGGGAGGAATGCTTTGCTATTTCCAACAAGGAAAAGGCAGTCAAAGTTCTAAACTCATTAGAAGGATTCATAAATAAGTGAGGTGTTTCTAAGTTTTTCCCAACATGTTTGCTAATCCAATGACCTCATTTGGGAAGAAACAATCTGCTGGACCTACTGAATTTCCATTTCTTGTATACCATTGTGTTACAGTCTGTTACTCTACAGTACCATGTAGTTTAGACAATATGATATGGCAAAATGTCAGAGCCTAAAGTAGAAACATATTTTAGAAGGATAGTTGAATAATTTTGTGCAACCAAGTGTTACCTAGTTAAAGATGACAAATACACTGTGGCATCTGAGAAAACAATTTCTATTCCATGAAGATTTAAAAACCAAGATACCATGATTTAAGATGTTATAACTATAAGTCTCTTAATTGTTTCAGAAGTAGTGATAAGTTGGATCACATGTTTTATTCTTTACAACATGGAATCTGATCTTGTTTTCTAATGATAGCAACCTCCATGTCACTTGTATATGAATCAAGCATGATAAGTTAATTTTCTTTTTTTTTTTGTGAACTAATTATGCTGCCTTACTGAGGAAAAGGTTTAGAGAATCCTTTTATGGGGCATCTTAAAGTGTTTAACTCAAGATAAGATTGCCATATCAAATCAAATTAAATCAAATATTTATTATTGATAGACTAGCATAAGGAAGACGGGGTGCAGTCACATAAAACAATGGAATATATATCAGAGTCTAAAAACATATGAAAAGTTAGAAGATATAAAATATTTGTATTAAAGCAGAAAGTGTATATAAAAACAAGAGTTTAAAAAAATTTAAAGAGTGGAGAAGGAGCACTAGAAGGGTGCAGGGGAGCATCAAAGTTAGTATATGTACGATTATAGGTATCAAATTACAGGGCATTTTTTTATTGAAAAGTTTTATACAAGTTTTTAACAATATCCCCCCCTAGAATAACCCCCTCTCTCCCCCCCCTCACTTCCCAGAGCTGATTACAGGGTTACAAATAAGCAAGCAAATTCTAAATAAACTTATCCAACTATACAAACAACAAAATCAATAATGTGCTTTAACTCGAATACAAAACAAATTTAAGCAAATTTAAAAAACAAAAACAAAACAAAAAAACAAAAATAACAATATCAGCCATTCCAAATTAAAAACTAAAAATTATTCATAATCTAAATAATACTTTTTAATCCCATATCAACTCTAATCATAATGTATCCATTAAATCCCATATTTACTCTACATCCTCTCCAGGCCGAGGTGTATATTTCTTTTAAACAACCGTTCATCCATAATAAACACAAGATTTTCCCTCCAATATAACTCCACCAACAAACTTACATTCAATAAACTTAGCTCTTTGCTTTTTTTTTCCTTTTTTTCCCCACCCTTAAGTAAATTTATTAATACCCTCCTACTTAAAAAGTTTTAGCAAACCATAAATTACAGGGCATTTTAATATGGTAAACTATATGCTCAGTAAGTAATTTATGGCAAAGATCTTCTTCCAATAAATTTTAAGCAGCGCTGCACAGAACCTGGCAACATTGTATGTTCTAGCACAGTTGATATCTGAAAGCAGTGGGCAGCTATAGCTGCCATATTGCCATCGTCTTTATAAAACACTAACCACACTAAATGGGAGTCCAGCCAAAACACCATCACCAGAATTTTTTAAAATTATATTTATTAAAGATTTTTAACAAGAGAAAAACAATACAAATTTTAGAAAAGAAATAAAGAAAATAAGGAAAAATGATGACTAGATAAGAAAGAAAAGATGAGAAGAGGGGAGGGGAAGGGAGGGGAGGAGAGGAGAGGACAGAAGTTCTAATCTTCTTAATAAAGGTTATAAATTCATTTTTATTTTATCCTTTCTCTAATATTACATCATAATTTATCTCTAATTCCATCTTCACGAGCTATTCCTTCATTGGGGGTATTTCAGAGTTTTTCCATGTTTGTATACATAATGGTCACCCAGCAGTTTTCATACACAAAAGCATTGTTGCATAACTCTTTTTAAATTGTCTATTCATAAGTCCCAGCAAGAAAAATTCTGGTTTCTGTTAAATGTTAATTTTCAAAATTCTTTGTATTTGAACCTAAACTTTTCTGGATGTTTTATAAGTTCACCAGGATAAAATGACCCTTCATACTGTCCACATTTTCAGCATAGATTTAAGGTATATTTATATATTCTGGTTAATTTTTTTGGTGATATGTATCAATGATAATTATTTTATAAAATCCTCTTTAAAATTATTACATAATGTAAATTTAGTACTTTCAATCACATATTTTAATAGCTTCTCCAGAAATTCTTAACTTGCCATGGGGTGATTTTAGACAGTGGGGGAAGCTAGAGTTGAACTGCAAAGCTAGAGCCTCACAATCAAAGAGGAGGGAAATGAAACCCAATGATTAGCAAATGAGGACCATAGCCATAAACTGCCCTAAGGACATACATAATTCTCCGAGAGCGTGCCACCATCTATTAGGGATGACTCTCATCACAGCATTCATTCAAATTCATATGGTACTCAGGGGTCAAGTTGGTGACTGGCTAGTGCTACAGATGCTCCTTGTTTTAGTTATAGTTTAAAATGCTGTAATTCCTTCCCAAAGAAAATGATGCTTATTCTGAAAAAGAGTGTCCATATCACAGTCTGGTATAGGAATAACTGACTTGTTGAAAATTCCTGCAGGTTTGCACACCTTTCTTTCTGCTGTCACATTTTATTGCTCTTAGGCACATAATTAATTAATGGATTGGAGTTCTGCTGCTTTAAGAAACTTAGAAAAGACATGTGGAAAAGTTTAGGAATCCAGAGAATGGCTCTACCTCAGGAGTCTTCAAACTTGGCCCTTTTATGACTTGTGGACCAACTCCCAGAATTCCTCAGCCAGTGGGAGTTGAAGTCCACAAGTCATGAAAGGGCCAAGTTTGAAGACCCCTGCTCTACCTGAATCTTAGAGTTGGTCTGGGCTGAGGTTGCTAAAATGATCACTTAGAAATCAGCAGGCAGATAGGGTCAGGATTCTACATTTTTCCTTTTTTGTTGCTGAAGCAGGGATGTTGATAATGTGCGTGTTATTAAAAATATTAAAGTTATTAAAAAGTGTATGTGGTGGTTTGTACTAAATAATGGCTTCTATTCCTAATGAGAAGGAAGGATTCACTGGAGAAGAGCCTAATGTTGGGAAAAATTGAGGGCAATAGAAGAAGGGGACGACAGAGAATGAGATGGCTGGATGGAGTCACTGAAGCAGTAGGTGTGAATTTAAATGGACTCCAGAAGATGGTAGAGGACAGGAAGACCTGGAGGAACATTGTCCATGGGGTCGCGACGGGTCGGACACGACTTCGCAATTAACAACAACAACATTCCTAAGTAAAGGGATGTAGCATCCATCCACCTAGATAGATGGTACTTAAGAGGTGGATGGTATTGCAGCCTAAGACCTCATGAGAACCAGCCCTTCCCACTTCCCAAATAGGAATACAAGGATGTAGCAATAGACTTCCTCAGCATTTTCCATATTCATGAAATTCCTTTTTTCACCCAACAATTATAGTGCTGAATGGTTTTGTCAGTTTGAGTGGTGATACTTTGTTATTAGCTGTGCAATCTAATCCTGGAAGTGTTTCCTCATATGTTCCAGCAGAACATGGGCCAGACTTATTGTCAAAATTTTAAGATACTTTTGTACATACTACAATCTTTATTTTCTAAAATAACTCAGATCTGTTTCTATGTCCATAAAAATAAATCAAATAGCAGCTGAAGAGTGGAAGGGGAAAGTGCTTTAAAACATACACATTTTTTTTAGTCCAGCAAAATTCTGGATTAGACATTTATCTTCCCTTCTGGTAGTTTTGTCCATGCATTTATGAAACTTTGTTTGTGAATGCAACATTTTGTAAATTCAAAGCCTAAGCTGAAAATTCTTTAGCAATATTCCAAACATTCTCATTTACTATATTTTAAACACATAACAACATTCAATGAAATGTTTTCAAATGGGTAAAGAGGATGGAAATGACATAGTGCCTTTTTAAAGATTAAAGTCAAGTTTAGAAGTCAATGAGATTTTAATTAAATTAAATGGTACTTTAATGGGTACTTACTAGGAAGATTTATGGAAACATATAAATTTAGTTTCCATGAGGTGAAGTCTAAGCTTTTAAGAATTATCTTTCCTTGTTTTTTCCTTATGCAACACAATCCCCAAATATTTGTAAATTGTGACTAAATGTTGAAGTTTCCTTTTTCAAAAAGAGAGATGGAAGGTTGAGGAGGGAGTTCAGTGGTGCCAATTTGTCTGCCTGGGCTCTGATTATTGGGTGTATTTTTTAATTGTGTGTGTGTGTGTGTGTGTGTGTGCACAAGCACGCACGTAAAGGAGAGTGGATGAAGGGGGAGAGAGGTTTCTTCCTTCAGGTTTAGTGATATCTGATACCCATCCAGAGTGCAGCCAGAAGGGCAACTTTTGTCTTAGGCTGCAAAGTGGGGAGGGCAACCCTGAGGAAGGGAACAGGCAATGGATTTGATTTTCCTTTTCCGACGCCTTTCGTTTCTTTTTGCAAACTTTGCAGGATATCTTTTATTTCCTGTAGGCAGTGATCCTTTTTTTAATATTTCTAACTCATAACTCTGATTTCCCTTTCCATTTTAAAAATGGGATAAAGAAAAAGTCCTTGAAAAGAGGAGGGGGGACTAACGTGCACTTATTTGTTTACATATTCTCCCTCTTGACTGCCCCTGTCTCCTGTCTAGAAGTGCTATCCAATGACCCCTGGCACTGATTAAAGTTTCAAGATGACCCCGGAGGGCTTTTGTTACACAGGCTGGTCATAAAAGTTATTTAAATGACTAGTTTATCCAAACTCTGTGGTTTTTCTATGCAGAGTTTTGAAACTGTTCAGTTCCCAGGCACAGAGAAACCCATTAAAGAGCAGCTCCACTGAAGCACCATTTGGAAGTTCTTCCTCTTCATTCTCTTGCTCAGCTCAGGCATCACTTTGATCGACTTTGTGGTTTCCTTTTGCTTAGCATGTGATGGGAATCCAGACACTATGGTTTGTAAGCCATGGCTTATATTTAGCATTACAGTATGTGCAAACCCATCTATTATGAGCTATTTAATTAACTATGGTTAAAATCAACCATGTTTTAGTACAATCTTGGAATGTTCTCTCAAACCTCATCAGCACAATTTGTATCCTGTAAATCAGTGTTTGAGGGTCTAATGTAAACACTGCTTTGGGGAGGAGCAGCCACTCATGGTGGCCATTTTGCTCTAAAAATGTGTACAACGTTGTCTCCAAAGTTTGACTGTGTTCACTGACTTGTCCAATATTCTTTGATTCTAACCAGGAGGTGAATGAGAAAATCTTAAAGTATTGGAGAAAGAGTGGTTCTTAGTTTCAGTCCAGAGTTTTTTTGGAACAGCTCTACATGCACCAAATATTTCTTCTGAAAGTAATATTTGAATTACTTTAATTACATTCATATTCTCAATCAATCTTGTAACAAGATGTAGTGAGTGTGAACGCTAAACTGACTTGACTGCATGAGACATGAACTCAAACATATATTTCTTAATGTTTTGGAGAAATAGAATAAACTTTGGTTTCAAATTGCTGCCCTCTGGAAGACTTGATTGGACTCTGATGGTCCGCTCACCCTAAGATTGCCTGAGGTATTTGGAGTTCTAAAGCCTAATTTTCAATGGCTTGTGGCATTTCTAGATGACATCAAGATGTTTGGGATTTTTAAAAAAATTGAATGGATTGTGGAAATTTATCATAGGCTTCCAAAAATCCCTTGAAAGGGGGCAAAATGAAAGAAGTCCATAGCAAGTTAAAAGTAAGTAATTAAGTAAGGCTATAGCTCTTAATTCAGTTTTGCAGAAATAGTACACATATAAAGCAACTTTGAGCAAGTGAAATATTAGTTATGAAAAACTTTTCAGAGAGTGCTCCAGTGGTAAGCCTTAAGGGGTAATAGGTATACAGATAGTTCTCAGCTTACAACAGTTCATTTAGTAGTGACTTATGACCATTTTTCACACTCACAACCATTGCAGCATCCCCATGCTCACATGATCAAAATTCAGACACTTTGCAACTGACTGATATTTATGATGGTTGCAGTGTCCTGGGGGTCATATGATCACATTTTGCAACCTTCTGACAAGCAAAGTCAATGGGGAAGCCAGATTCACTTAACAACCTGTTACTAACTTAAGAACTGCAGTGATTCACTTAACAATTTGTGGTAAAAAAGGTCATAAAAAGGGGCAAAATTCGTTTAACAAATGTTTTACTTAGCAACAGAAATTTGGAGGTCAGTTGTGGTCGTAAGTCAAGAACTACCTTTAATTAGTTTAGTTTTTGTTTTGTTTTATGATTTACAATATGCCTTTGTAAATCTGCCATTCTGTTCAAAACCTTAAAGTGGCATACATTGTAGTCACTCCTATTTTTTTTCAACAACAATAATTCTGTGAGGTAGGTTGGCTCCTTAATGACCCAAGGAGTTTTTGTGATGAAAGTGGACTATAACCTAGGTCTTCCCAGTTTTCTTCCAACACTTTATTAGGCTCTGGTCCTCCTTATTGGATACATTCATTCAGGGGATAGGCAGCCATCTCTCAGGGATGCTTTATTTTAGACTTTTGCACCAAGCAGGGGAAGGACTCAGCAGCTTCAATAGCACACTCCAGCTTGGTGATTCTACGATGCTATGCTCTTGGTGATAGATAGATGATAGATAGATAGATAGATAGATAGATAGATAGATAGATAGATAGATAGATAGATAGACAGACAGATCTTCTTAACCACCTCCTTTCTTACTGATAATTGCTTTTACTGTCTGTTCTGCTTCCCCTCTTTTCTGCTCCTTTTCATTTCAGTCTTCCTTCTCCTAGTGCTAGACAGGCTTTTCTGGAGTGATTTGAGAAAATCAGCAACTGTGTAAGAAACTACCATGAGTTGGTTGCGTGCTATTATTATGAAGACAAAATAGAGCTAAAGCTAGTGTTTCTTGGATCCAGCACTCTTTAAATCTCCTTTAAGTTATTTGCCAAAAGTTATCTCCTTTTCTGAGTCACCTTGAAAATTCTTCTAATCCTCTTGAACTTTCTCAAGAATTTCCCATCAGCCCCTAATGAAGGTGAGGGAAGTAGTGTAGCAATACTGAGAACACATTAAACTAGTTTTAAAAGGCATTCTGTATTAGGAGATCCTGGACATTATGTGTCATGGTTCCGACAGATGAAACTTTTCAAAAGAACTTTGAGGCAATGTTAATCTAAAAGAATTTTTTATTCAAGAAGCGTAATATTGGCACTACATAGTTGAAGCCAAAAACTGAATTCCCCTCCCCTTGGCACAAAGGAGCAAAGCACAATTTCCTCTTCCAACTAATAGTCATAAATCACATTCCCCAATTAGTTTGAAAGCAGGCTCTCTCCACAGCTCTCCAGCCCACCAAATTGTTATCAACTCTAGGCTCAGTAACCTTGAATTCCCACAGCTTAGTTATTGTTGTTATGACTAAGAGGACTCTAGTCCACATCCCCCCTCCCAGCATCCATCAGCTCTAAAAGCGAAAGAGAAAAATGGCTGCATTTCCATCTGTTGTCAAAGCAATAACACCCGATATTAGCAGCATTGACATCCAGCCCCCCTTGCAAGAAGGACAAATCCTGTAATACAAACAAAAGCACAGGTTAGGGGTTGCCTCTTGGTTTGTTAGGGTCTTTCTTATAGAATCTATTAATAAGTCTGTCAGCTTTTATATCACTAGATTTTACCCAGGTGGCTTCAGACAACAGATATCCCTTCCATTGCACTAAGTACTGCAATGGAAGGAATATTCCTTAAAAAGTCTTGAGTCAAGAATATACTTTACTTCATAGTGAGTCTGTCCCGCCACTACAAGAGGTCCCGGTGCCTATCTGCCTGTTTTTTGTATGTCTCGGAAGCTTTTTTCAAAGTGGTTTTTGTGGTTTTCCAGACCTCCTCCCAACCCTCACCCACTGATCAAGAGTCTGGGAAGCAGATTGGACTGAATTCTTTGCCTGTGGCCACTTTAAAAGACATGAAGCCTGTGCTGCTGTGAACAGAGTTATTGTAACTCTGCGAAAGGGAGGAGGTCAGTCCAGTTCATCTGTTGGTAATCAACATAGCATTGGAGATATTGCTCCACCATTGAGTTACCCAATTCAGCCGCCCCATTGGTAGATGGGTGAAAGGCCTATGACAGTCCTTGAGATGAGCCCATTAGTTTAAGAACTCCAAAACATAGCGGTAAACTGCACCCCTGTCAGACATTATTCATTTTGGTGTGTCATGCAGTCTGTAGATGTGTTTTAGGAACTTCTTGGTCAGTCGTTGGGCAGACAGGAGTCCTTTGCAGTCAATAATGTGAGCTTGCTTCGAAAACAGATCTATCACAGTCCAAATTTGCCCTACTTTCAGGTAGATCTACTTTAAAATCCACACTAATTACTTCCCATAGTTGGGAAGGGTCCGCCACCGGTTGCAACAACCCAGGGGATTTCCCTGGAATTCTTTTCATGGTGGCACATACAGCACAACTCGGACATAGCTTTCCACATCCCGTTTTAATCCCAGCCACCAGAATTACCAGCAGATGAGGTGTAGAGTTTTTAAATACCCAAAGTGCCCAGACTGTTTTATGTCATGGCTGTATTGGAGAGTGTTAAGGCGGAGGATCTCTGGCAAAAATAGCTTTCCCCCCTTGTAAGCCAAACCATCCCTGCATGTTAGGGAGCTTTGATTGTCCTTGAACCATTGATTGGTGAGGAGCTCTTCTTTTATTTTCTTTGCCCCAGGGTCATCAGGATTAGGGCTCTTGAAGGTGGGACTCTGTGTGGTATGAGTTGAGAAGCAATTTGTGGATTGGAGATAATGGCCTCATTAACCTCCTCATGCTGGCCTTTGTACTGGGGCAGTCTGGATAGAGCAGTGGTTCTCAACCTATGAGTCGCGACCCCATTTGGGGTCGATCGACTATTTTTCGGGGGTCGCCAAAGGTGGCGATCCGCCATTTTTCGCGGCGCCGTGCACGTGCGCCGTGCATGGGGGCAGCACTGTGCGCGCGCCGTGCATGGGGGTGGCGCCGCGCATGCGCGCCCCATACGGGGCGGTGCCGTGCACGCGCGTCACGCATGGGGGGTGTCGCGCATGCGCATTGTGCATGTGGGGAGCGCCGCGCATGCGCGCCACGCATGGGGGCCCTGCCCCCATGCGCGTGGCGCCAGGCATGCGCAGAACGTTTGTGTGACAGGGGTCGTCGTCACACAAACGTTGAGAAGCACTGGGATAGAGCATCAGCTAAGAGGTTTTTTCCTCCCAGTATGTACTTTAGGGTGAAGTTAAAACAGTTAAAGTATTGCACCCATTGCAGTTATTTTGGGGACAATTTGCAGGGAGTTTTCAGTACTTCTAGATTTTTGTGATCAGTCCATACCTCGAAAAGGCAACTTGCTCCCTTCTAGATAGTGTCTCTAGTTTAATAGAGCCCAGTGGATTACAAAAGCCTCCTTCTCCCACACAGCCCACCTCCTCTCACACTCAGTGAATTTTTTCCAGGTGTAGGCACAAGGTTGTAGGGTCCCACTCTGGTTTTTTTGCAGTAGTACAGCTCTGACGGCCATGTCGCTGGCATCGTCTTGAATTACAAAGGGCTTCCCTGGGCAAGGATGCTTTAAGACCAGTTCAACAGCAAATAGTCTTTTTAAGTTCTCAAAAGCAGTCTGACAGCTCATAGCCCATGCTAGTGGTTGGCCCAGAGATGGCTTTCCTCCATCTTTGCCTGTTTTTAGTAATTCCATAAGGGGTAGAGCAATTTCGGCAAAGGAGGGGATGAATTGATGGTAGAAGTTGGTGAATCCTAGGAAGCTCTGGAGCCATATCCCCAGTGGCTGCAAGCCTCCCAATGGTTGCTGCACACTCAGGGGCTGTTGCCACCCCCACAGCTGTTGCTACATTGCCAGTGGCTGTGGCATCCCCAATTGCTGTATGACTCCCACCAGTCTCAGTTGCAACTGTAGTGACACCCCCAGTTGCTGTAGGCCTCCCAATGGTTGCTGTATGGGCAGGAGCTGCTGCCATCCCCACTGCTGCTGGCTTGTGGGGGGTTATGGCATCCCCAGTTGCTGTAGGCCCCCCAGAGGCAGTTGTTGCTAGATCCCCATTGGTTGCAGGCCCCTCAGTGGTTGCTGCATGTTTGGGGGTGGCGGCCATCTCCACTGCTGCTGCTGTACTCCCAGCAGTTGCTGACCTCCTGGTGGCTGCATCATCACTGGTTGTTGCAAGGCCCCCATCTGCTGCTGCATATTCAGGGGCTGCAAGTACCCTCAGCTCAGCTGCTGCACTGGCAGAAGCTGCTGGCTTCCCACCTGTGTGGGCTGTGGCATCCCCCATTGCTGTATGGGCACTGGGCTGGGTGGTTGGTAAGCGGGTCAATCCGGGAATTGTCTAGGGATAGCGACTGGGACTCGGGACCCCAAGATAGTTGGGTAAAAGTTGAGAGTTTTTGGCTTAATGTCATGGTTTCAACAGATGAAACTCTTCAAAAGAATTTTGAGACATTGTTAACCTTAAAGAATTTTTTATTTGAGAAGCATAATATCGGCACTACATAGTTGAAGCCAAAAACTGAATTCCCCTCCCCTTGGAAGAAAGGAGCAAAGCACAATTCCCTCCTCCAACTAACAGTCATAAATCACATTCCCCAATTAGCTTGAAATGAGGGCTCTCTCCACAGCTCTCCAGCCTGCCAAATCATTATCAACTCTGAGCTCAGTAATCTCATCCACATCCCCCCTCCCAGCATCAATCAGCTCTAAAAGCAAAAGAGAAAAATGGCTGCATTTCTATCTGTTGTCAAAGCAATAACACCCCATGTTAGGAGCATTGAGATTATGGCTTGCTGAGTTGTAATAGGCTCCACGATGGGGAATCTACTGGGCCTTCCATCAAGTTTGAGGTCTCAAGAAATTGTATGAGAAACCACAATAACTCAGAGTGGAAAACTGATTACAACTTAAAGAGGACTGCATTCATCAATGATCATTATAATCATCATCATTATCATCATCATCATGTAATCATCAGCTTTATCACCTCACCCAGCAGCCAAGCTCTAAAAGGCCCCAAATCCCCTTTGGGTCACCAGATAACTGGTGCTGACGAGAGGGAATGTTAGGACTCTTCACCAGAATTCCATTGATTAGACAAGAGGGAAGAGCAATATCCCAAACAGGTTTCTTGAAGCTGCTTCTGGTGGTTAAATATCTGACCCTCCCTGCAGGATCTCTCACCATGTTGTGCTTCTGATTGCTTTTCAAAAATATAGACTGCATGCCTTATGGGAAAAGAGAGAAAGGAAAGAGAGAGAGAGGGAGGAGAAGGGGGGCAGGGAAGAATCTATTGGCCATCCATATAATATCTTCTCTGGCTGTATTTAAAAGATAGTAAAAAGTAATTTTCATCTTTGTGAGGCAAGTAATATCCCATACTAATTATCTGAATTTTATTTTCTTCTTTTAAATAGACCAAAAAAACTGATCTATGATGCTTCTTATATAAAATGCTTCATACAAAATCATGGTTGTGGAACAACCCATAACAGTTTATTTCTTATATATTTATAGACTTACTATGTTAAAGCAAAAATAAATGGCTTACAAAGTACTTTAAAACAATGATGTGTGAAGCCAGCCTTATTATGTGCCAGCCCTCAATAACTGGGCTGAGAGAAGGCCTTGTATCCTACAAGTTAGCCAAAGCAAACATTTTCAGAAACTTTTGTTCCTTCATATATATAAAATCCCTCCTTATCAGGAGCCTAGTAAGTCTTAAAGATGGGGAGGGGAACTTCACTATAGAACTGGAATTGAAGAATTAGATATAACTTTTGGCTCAGAGTGAAGCAGGATTTTTCTGAAACCAGATTTCTGAATAAATAATTTTTTTCCTAACAAAACTCTTGACAGGAAAAGCCATTTGGGAAGCAATTTGGAGTAGAATAACAGCAGACAGGAGAAGAGTTAAATGCCGTTTTCCTACTCCTAATTGCTCTTCTAAAAACAATTTTTCTCATGGAAATTGGGTAACATTGTATGCCTTCATGTGACATTTTATTTGGCTCTGAGAAAACCTTAAGGAGAACAGAGAATGGAGAAAGAGAAGGGTGTGGATTCTTCTTTAAAGACACTGAGGGGGAAGCCGTAGCATACTGCCATGCTTCCACCCTCTGCAGCAAGGTATCTGGGCATCTGAGAAGAAGTAGAAAGGGTAACACTGAATGGAAGGATATGGGCTGGTGGATAACATAAACATCAGGAAGAAGAACTCACCTAACAAAAAGAATTTACAAGAGATTTTGGACTCAGGAACAAATGCATCAAATTCTTCACTGGATTTCATATCATGCCATTTTAAATATTTGTGCATGAGTACGCACCAACTTCTCACTCAGAAAATGTAGGATCTCAGAGAAAAGATTTCTGGCTACCTTTGAGATATCCTGGAGTTTAGATGATGGAGGGGGCAAAATTTCTATCATGTAGTGCCATGTTGATTTCTGAAATGGCACCATCTCATAAAAGTATGCCTGCTGTATAAAAGAATAGTGTAGGAAGAAGTCAGGTTGAAACTATTTTTGCACTGCTATCAGCACAAATAATTACAGCAGAAATCTCAAGGTTCTTTATTTATCAGCAATTAATCTGAGCCCAAGGAAGGCAGAAATGTCTGAATTTGGTGTTGTCCTATAGAGTTACCTTTATCTAGCATTTCTGTTCTTTATTCAACCATTCTGGGTCCTGTTCTACTGGTATCTCCTTGTCCCTGTATCTGCCTTCTACTGAGACATTAGGCAATAGGCCTTTCTCCTGCTTTTTAAGGAGATGATTTCACTGGTTTCATAGCTAAAATAGCCCATGTGGCTTATCAGCCAAAGGATGCTGGCAGAATGAGAAGCTTGTGGCCTCCTGGGTCTTTGGCTCCCTACATTTTGGTCCCCGTCAATTACAGTGCATCCCAATGCTGATTTTGTTCAGGGTTTGAGGATTCATGGCAAGACTTGCAGCATGTAAATTTAATAAATACATTAAATAAACAATTAAATTAAATTAGTAAGCCCTAACAGTGTTCTGTGCACCTTGGCATATAGTCATGCTAATCACACGACTACAGAAATGTCTTCGGACAACACTGGCTCCCTTGTCTAAGAAAAGGAGATGAGCACCACCACCCCTAAAATCGGATGCAACTGGATAGGAGAAACTTTCCCTTTAATAAACAAACCAGTGCAGCTCACAGAACAGAAATGTAACATACACAGATCTAGGGACACACATACCTGCCCAGGCCACTATATTTGTATCAACTGAAGTTCCCAAGTAATATTCAAGGGCAGCTTGTTGTAGAGTGCATTACAGTAATATATATGAGAGGTGAGCAAGGCATGAATGACTGACCACAGAGTCTCCTGATTCAGAAATGAGCACACCTCACACACAATCCAAAGATGTGCACAGGCCCTTCTAACCATGACTGCCATTTGCTCTTCTAGCAGGAGCTGTGAATCCAGAAGGACCTTCAGATTATGCACCTTTCAAAGCAGAACCATCCAAAATGTGATTTACTATTTGAAATTGTTAACATTATTTAATGTTTAATTAAAGATGATACTGAGTCTATTAAAACATCATTCTACAAGTTAGTTTAATAATTTGGTTTTCCATTGCCATATACTGGACATTGTCTTCATTGAACAAAAATAGTAGAGGAAAAAAGACCAGGATACTCTGAGAAGAAAATGCAGTGAAGACTCATCCCTGTGACTCCAGAGTTACATAAAGGAAAGGACATCTTCTTGTAAAGTGTCCCTTAAGCATGGACACATGATCTGACCCTGGAAATGACAAAACAAGATTGATATTACTGGGTTACATCAGGTCTAAGGGCACATACTTTGTTCCTGCCAGGATGCTATCCTCATTTAGGTGCTCTTGCTTTAAAAAAAAAAAGATATTGGTTGAGTCAATCTATGTTTCACTCAGATTAGCATTCTTTGCAAAAATCCCAGCAGCAGTTAGTGGTCCATAAGAAAAGTGGCTGTTTGGCTAGTGACTGCTGCAGACAGGATGCTGAATTAGACTGAGTCCCTGCAGTACCAAAAGTCCTTCCATTTGTCCTAGGAAGACATTGTTGGGGTTTTATTTATGGGTACATAGGGGCCAATTGTAGATGCTCAATGAGTGACAGATGTTTTGCATATGCCCAGAATTATTTTTACTATTTCCTTTACATTCATTGTATATGGACATACATAGAAAAGAAGGGGATGGGCTCTATACCCAAGGTTATCTGGAAGAATTTTCTGGTGTTTAAGGAGATCCTGTCTTCAGGATGGATGGCTGTATCTGTACTCTGAGTGTGGAAAGAAGTCCTGGAGAAATATTGTCCCTAATTTAATAAATGGCCTGGCAGCATCCAACACAGCCTGAATGAGAGAGAAGACAGGATAAAACAGCCTCCTCCCCATCCAGAGCTCCTTAATTAAATGCATGGCAAGAACCAGGGGAAACACATCTGGTTTCAATCTGCACAGCCTTTGATGGCATCAGATGTTCTTTTCCCAAATCGGGTTGGGGGTTGGAAAACTTGGCCTGTCTGTGGCAGCTCTGAGCCCAGGCTGGCTCCTATCACTGAACCACAGGGGCCCTTTTCTTTCTCTGCCATTGGTTGACCTTTACAGCACACTCATTCCCCCTCTGTCCTGTTACTCTCCCCATCCAGAGAGCACTCAAACCTGGTAAGAGGAAGGGCCATGTTTTACCTGCTTCTTCCCTCTTTTTTTTTTAACAATAAAAACCTCAGTTTTGGAGAAGTCCACATTCTTTTGGGGCTCCATATTTAAGAAATTGTCTTCATTAAAAAGCATTGAGTTTGATGAGATGAGAGATCAAATGAGAACTCTATGCAATTCTAATGTTGCATTACTAGCTGTGAAGAAGACCCTTTGACTGGGACCAATGTGTTGGTGGAAAAACATACCATACAAAAGCATCCACCATAGAATCAGAATTGGTTGTAGGTAGACCTTCTATGCAAGGCTGAGTTTCTTGCTAGGTAAAAATTGACTAGGCAAGAGAGCAACTTTAGGTAAATCAGCCATTAATTTAATATATGGACAGCCACACAAAAGCTGTATTATGTAATAATTAATGGGTTGTGGGCTGTAGCTTTCTTTTGTGTGAAAACACATGTTGGGCATGCATACAAATTAATAATCTGCATTTTCTTATGTTAGCTGTTAGCTTATTCCTTGGCCAAAAATGAAGGGACTGGATTTTGTCTTACTTTAAAATACTCCTAAATACTCCTACTCCTTCAGTTCTATCAACATGTTTGTATATGATTCTCACAGGCTCAAAATGGAAAGCCTTTCTTCTAGAATGGCTTTTTTGAGCTTGAATGTGGGAGCTGATTCTGAGTTCAGGCAAAGCAAGAAGAATCGTAAAGTATTGGCTCCCTGAAATAGAGCAGTACAGTTCCACCACAGTCCTCCCAGTAATCAAAGTACACCCCAGCATTCCAGGCCCTTCTGGCACTTAGCTCAGAAACTCCTAAAAATGTTTTTCTTTTTTAGTTTCAATAAAAGGACAACCATAAATAACTTCACCTTGCTAGGCCTTTCCCAATACTCCCAGCAGTCCCTGGGCATGGGACATCCAATTAGGGGTGTTGAAACAATAGTGAAAAAGCCCTCTTTTCCCCAACAGTCTTCACTTGCAAATTGTTCCCTATTCCCCTGACCTTTAGATTTGGACAGATATCTTTGTGGGGTGGTAGCTGCCATTGATCTGGTTTTCCTGAGTTTTTCCTTGTTCTTGTCCAAAAGTATGGATTGTCTCCCAAATCCATCAATGAGCAAGTTGGGGATTTCCTTCACAAAAGCACATCCCTAAATAGCAAAACAAGACTGGTCCTGAAAGGAATTGCATAAAACTGTACTCTGAGTGTCTCAGAAACTGTAGCAAATGCCACACTTTAAATGTTTAAAATGGCTTAGAGAAAAGTTTAAAGATAAAACTCCCTCTGCTCCTGACAATGGGCCTGTGACTCCTGCAGTACTAAAGCTAAGACATTTCTCAGTGACAACTGCTGGAAATGACAAAAGGAAGGCTGCAATGGTGTTCCTGTTCTGTTGTGGGCATCTGGAGAGTTTTTCCTGCAATAGAACAATTTTTTGTAATGCATAATACATTTCAACATTTACATCTAGGAAAAAGAGAAAGAATGAATGCCTTGTATAGGGAAATATTTTACATTCTGTTTACTGGCATGATCAAACAAAAGTTCAGCTGTTTTTATCACCCTTGATTTTACTGGATGAATCTATTTTACTGAAAGTGATAGGAGTTAAGTATTTGATGCAGTTGACACCTCCTACTTTGTATCAACACAAACAGTGCCCTCATAAAAGGGCAAATCCCTATCCCGCTTCTGTTGGGACTCCCTGCCACTCACAGTTCAGAGTTGCAGAGCCACCATTGCTTTATACAAATTTATTGGTTTTCTGTTCTGGCTTTCCCTGGTCTCTCATCAGTCAGCAGGAAGAGATCAGCCCAGTAGGGTGCTGCTGCAAAAATAGGGTGACATAGATGTCTGTGTCATTTTGCGATTTCTGGCTTCTGCTAGGACTTCTCTAGGCTGATTTGTCATCCCTCCTCTATTTTGCCATGTCACAAGTCAAATATAATAGGAAATTAAATACATGGGAAGATGACTTCAAATCATAAAGTGGTATCTTTGAAAAGTCCTTAAGTAAGTATGCAGTGCCAAAGAGACTCTAATTTGGGTAGAGAATCCAGAGACCATACACTACAGGAAGACACCAGGACAGAAACATGAGAGAGGAGACAGGCCCTGCCATAATTGCGGCACTAGGTCCTCTAGGGCAGTGGTTCTCAACCTGTGGGTCGGGACCCCATTTGGGGTCGAATGACCATTTCACGGGGGTCGCCAAACAACGCAATCCGCCATTTCCCCCCCCTTTTCCTTAGCTGTGCTACTTCCTTTTATTCAACTCTTGAATAGAGTCTAATTCTATTGGCTTTCAAAAGCCAATAGGAATTGTCCAGGCTGTCTCTGCCCTGCTGAGCCTGCCAAAAGTCCCAGTCTGCAAACGGTGCTGCACTAGTTGAGTAGTCCTCGACTTATGACCGGTTGAGTAGTCCTCAACTTACGACCGGTTGGGGGTCGCGGCATTAAAAAGGTTGAGAACCACTGCTCTAGGGAGAGAGTAACATTGACTAGTCAAGGGGCATAGAGAAAAAAGGATTGAAACTGACGGTTATAGGAAACATGCAAATAATCAGGACAACCCCCTTTAAATATCCCTCTTTACACTCAAGGTGTTGCAGAGAGGAAAGGCAAGGCTGTTGGATCTCACCAGTTTCACAGCTGTGCAAACACAACGTTATGGAAATAGCATCTGCTTTTTTCTGCTTTTTCCTTCCCTACCTGAAGCAAGGTTGGCATTAAAAATAGGGAGGCCAATAGGGTGGAAGGAGAGGCGACTGGCATGAAAGCAACTCCGGAAACCATAGTGCAGCTAGGGGAAAGGACAAAGGCTGCCAGAGAAAGAGTTGCAGTGGGAGCTGCCCAGACAAGTGACCAGAAGGGAGGAAGCCTGCTCACATGCTGCCAACATACCCCAAACTCACCTCTGTTGGTCACAACCACAATTGGTCATCTGATCTTATGTCCAGAGTATTGATTGCACTATATGTTACTAATCTTGAAACTGTGTCTTAGTTTAAAAGAGGGAAACAGTTTTTTAATTTGGCAAACAAAGTGACAACATAAAGGTAAAGACCCCCTTGAGCCTAGTGTGATTTCTGTTGATTCCATGTAGTTTTCTTGGCAATTTGTTGTTCCTTCTTTATTTCCTATAACCCTGAGATTTCCTAGTGATCACCCATCGAAGCTCCAGCAGGGCATTCTTATCTACAATATCTTTCTCAAGGTTAGTAGAGAGCAGCAAGGTGCTGCCATTTGCTGTATAGACGGCTATTTTAAGGTCAGGGCTGGGGGAGAGATCAGGTCAAGATATGTGGCCCAAGGGCCAGTCTGATGTTGCCCAGGGAAGTCTGAGCCATTCTCAATTGCAGTTGAGCAAAAGGCCGAAAACAAGCGCATTTCACTGAGCCATTCGCGTTGGGACGCACTAAGTCGTCCAGTAATGTACTAGATACGGTAATCCTATATTGCATTTACCCGATCGGCTAAGTCGAAACAAAACACTCGTACGCGCCGCTCTATTTCCCTCTCATTCGTTTTAGCGGCCCGAAGCAACACTTGGGGCAAGAAGGGAAAATATACTAAAAATCTAAGAGAAGCGAAGTTGATTAGCCACGCCCGGGATGGTTTCCTAAAGAGCCCGCCGCCCGCCCGCCATGCAAATGAGATTCTCCGGCAGGACCTTCAGCTAATCTTCCTCAGCCGTTAATTAGCAAAGCAAATAAGCAGCCGGGGTTGGGAGTCACCTCCGGCGTCCGCCTGGACTTCCCGACTTTCAAATTTTTTTTGGGGGGGGGAGGGATACTTGGCTCTTTGCGGGGAAATCGCCACGCGCGCGCGTTCCGGCCAGCGGGGGGGGGAGGGGATCCCTAAATGCGAGGGTGGGTTCGCCGAGGTCGGACTGGAAGGGGGAGGCGGCGGGGGCGGGGGAGGAAGGAGGTCTGTGAAACGTCAGAACCAGCACAAAGCCTTTGCCACGTAAATTAGAGGCTCCCGTTAAGTCTGGCTCTGCCCTTCCGAGGACCCTGGAGTTTCCCCGCCCGCCGGCTTGCCAGGCTGCGCCGTTACAAGTACCAGAGGGCCGCTCGGTCGGAAACCCCAACGGTAAGCGGCCCGGAGCTAGCGCACTTCCCCCAGCAGCCCCCTGCCCTCAGCTCGCGGGCCGGGAGCTCCGCTGCGCCGCTAAGTCGGCCCGAAGCCTCGGCAAGACGTCCGCCCTTCCCGCCTCATTGCTCGCCCGGCTAGCCAAGGAGCGCGGCCAGCTAGGGAGACGCCGGCGGGTGGCGGGGTTTACGCTTCAGTCGAGCTTTGCTGGGCCTGAGGAGGCTGGATCTGCCGGCTTTGGGCCGCTCCGCGCGGCTTCCCCACCTGGAGCAGCCTCGGTGGCCCGGAAAGCATCAGTGGCCGGCAGGCTTGGCCGGGCGCCTTTCGTCCGGAACTCCCTTCGTCCTCCTCTGCCTTGGCTGCCCTCCTCCTACTCGGCCGGGGGAGGCAAAACCATGACTTCCAGCTACGGGCACGTCCTGGAGAGGCAGCCGGCCGTCCTAGCCACGCGCCTGGAGAGCCCCGGCAACCTCGACAGCCTGCAGGCAAAGAAGAACTTCTCGGTCAGCCACCTGTTGGATCTGGAGGAAGCCGGCGACTTGGTGGCGGCTCAGGCCGACGAGAGCGTCGGGGAGAGCGGCCGGAGTCTCCTGGAGTCGCCGGGGCTTACCAGCGGCAGTGACACTCAGCAGCAGGATGGTAAGTGTGAGAGCCGCGGCTTCCCGCCGGCCGCGCGCTTCGCCAGATTGCTCTTTTGCCCTCCCTTTCGGATGGCCGCGGAACAAACGGTCGCCTGACAGCTAAGCATCTGACCCAGGAACCTGGCTTCTTAGATACCCACGTGCACACACACCCGTGACAAGGCATTTTCCGGGCGGGATAGCCAAAGGAAGAAACCGAGGATAAAGCAGATACATACGTGCGGAAACGATGCTGTTCTATTTCACGTCCCCATTTTTTCACATTTTATAGCGAGGCGTGAAAAGATAACGAGGAGCCAGCTCGTATTGGGAAAAGCTTTTCTAAATCCACGAAAAACGGGCGTGGGGGAAATACAGATCACTTTCAGACCGAGGTATTTAAGATAGAGACCTTCCAGCGGACCCACCGGGTCGCGCCCCACAGTTGAAGTTTCAGAGGTCCTCGTTTGGGGGGAAAAAAAGGCTTGAACACAAGAGACTTACTTCCAAGTAAGCATGCGCAGTAAGAGGCCGTAAAGCTTCCAGGCGCGCAGCCTCTTTCCCGGGCGAGTCCTCGGATCTCGGCTCCGAGGATTTGGAGATTTTGAGCGAGGGCGCCGCGCTCGCTCGCTTGAAAAAGCTGGCTGAGTCGAAGTCCCGTTCCGCAAAGTCTCTGAAGAAAGACAACGAGTCTCCCAGGCCGGGAGCGGTGGCCGGGCTGGGAAGGGAAGGAGGGCAAAAAGTGAGCGGCCCCAGCCAGAAGGCCCTCAAGTGAGGGCCGCCGAAGGCTTTGCTGCCTCAGCTACCCTCGGCTGGGGCATTGTAGGCCCCCTGCAGACAGACGGCCGCTCTTCTCGGAAAACTGAAGTTGGGTCAGTCTTTTTGGAAACACCCCTGATCCGCGAGGAGAAGCTGTTACCCACCCACCCTCTTCCCCGGCCTTCTGCTGCAAAGCGCAGAGCAAGCCGGAGCGGAAGGCTTTTTCTAGGCATCAGCTCGAGCGGTCAAGCAGAGCTTGGGAGTGGGGGCTTGTCTTGCAGGTCGTTCCTTGATCCCCTGAATTTGCTTACACTCTATTCCCCCGAGGCTTCTCACGGAAGCATTTTAGCTTCTTAGTCAATCGTCGTTGAGCTACCCTAAACCCCTAACCCGAGCTTCATTGTCGCGGGAACCGCTATTAGGAAACCTTATAAAGTGAGGAAACGGAGTTTCGCCTGCATGGTTTGCCTTGGCTTCAGAGGGGTTGTATGCGCGACCCGCAGGTTTCTCCAACTTCGGGAATGGTTTTAGGCCTGAGTGGAGCGAGGCGAGCCCTAAACTGGCTGCAAAGGCTGCCCCGCTGGCTCGTTCCCAGAGAGTTCCTCTAAGAAAAAAGAGCCGTCTCGCGCCTCTCTTCTTCATGCGATCGGCTCACCCCCCCCTCCCCCGACACTCCTGGCCATTAGGCCGATCAGAGCCGGCCGCTTTAAACCAGGTTGGTCTCAGGATGTTTTAAGGAAGAATTCCCACCTAAAATAGATGGATTTTCTTGGAAATGTATACATTGGGAATCAGAAATGAGTGGTTCATCTGCCTGAGTGCGATGGTGGAGAGTGCCAGGAATAACTTTGACCACTTTCCAGAACTAAAGGGCAGCTTTGGAAGTGAAGTCCAGTTCTCTCACGGTACTTACTTCCAATAGAGATGAGTTAAGTCAGAGTCATGTCAAGGGAAATGCTTTTTCAAATAACCGATTGGGGATGAGGGACTAGAGTTTTCAGGACAAATCAGTCCGGCTGCAAAGGCAAAGCTTTTCGACCCCATCTAAGCTCGTTGCACAAAATGCCCCCCCCCGGTTTATTTTATACGGGGAATGCTACTTTGGTGGCTTAAATCTGATCGGTCTGCGCTTTCAGTACCCTTGAAATGTTATTTCAGTGTCAGAGTATAGGGTTAGAATCCATTTTCGATCAAGGGAGTTTTGACTAGAATGTAGAAAGGGGCACTCCCAGCAACTTCTTAGTTTTACAGTACTTTCATTTCGGTGAAAAAGGAGAACCGTCGACTGGGGCAAAGTAGTGGAGGCGGCACATTGCCGTTATGCCTTCTTACCGGTAGTTGCTGGACAAAGCTGGCAGATTCGGGAGAAAGTCGCGCTCTCTAGAAGGACCATAGCCAAGCTTTCCCCCGGGAATTATCACAAAGGATGTCCCGGTGGGATTAGGAGACACAGCGGAATGAGGCACAGTGATTTTACGACTACGTGGAAGAACGTTGGGTGGGCTTCGAAACATAAAAAGTTACCCATTTGCACTGTCATCAAGAAGCAGGTGAAGTGGATCTGTTGCAGGATTTGTGTCCTGCTAAGGTTTCGGTGTAGGGGAACTCTGTTCAAACATCTTGCTGATTTTTTGCCACCTTGTGAATTTGTGCACCAGGAGACAATTAGCACCGCTCACCAACTAATCAACTAAGCCAAACCCTGCGTCCCCATACAGCAGAGTTGCCCGATCTTGAGGCAGCGTTCCTCGAAAAGAATCTGCCCCCGAATGAAGCTTCTTTCCAGCAAGACTCCTCTTCTTTGTCCCAAGACTCCTCTTCTTTGTCCCTTGAGAAGTGGTGGCGGTAAAGATCCAGGGAAGAAAGAGGCAGACAAGGGCAAGCCACAGACAGGGATATGAACCAGGCTGAACCCTCGGCAGAGGGAAAAAACAAAATTATTTGTATTATTGGTGGGCTGCTGTGTCCTGGGGGAAGGGGACATGGCGCCGCCTCCTCTCTGGCTGAAAGGGAGCTCTTCACCCCCAGCGTTCCCCTTTGCCCAGGCTGGGTGGTTAGAGTAGCGAGCTACCTGTTTTTAAGGGGAGAGGCCTCGCTCAAGAAATGGTGGGAGGACGAGCTTGGGTGTCCTTCAGGGATGGAACCGATTTGGAGGGAGGGGAGTCTGGGTTGAATAAATGGATGTGTTTGTTGATATTTCATCACTTAAAAAAAATAGTTCCCAAAGTTACTGTGACTAAACCAGAGAACCTGGAAGAATGAAAATGACCTGGTTTTTGAATTCTTCGTCCTCTTCTTTTCCTCTCAGCTTCCCTCACCTTTCCTATCTTGCAGAGAGAATTTTATAAGACTAGCTTGAAGTTGCAGTTCTTTCTCTATTTCCCTATTCATCCGGATTACAGGAGGATAAATTATTCAGTTCTTAATGAATCGTGCAGCCTGTAAGGGTCTTCCCTTCCTGGCAGAGCAGACTCTCCAGAGGCAAAGCAGAAGAAAAGTTACATAATTTAGTCTTACAGACTCCAAGCCAGCCACTGAACATCTTCCTGCAGGAAATTAAGGAAGGAGTACCAGGCCTAGGCTTTCTAAACTGCATGACTTTCTCACCTACTAGTAGCGAGAAATATCAGTTTGTGAATAGCAGCTAATCTGATCAACTTGACAATTAAAAACAAAACAACTCTCTGGGTAAAAGGATCCAAGCTCTTTTTTTAGAAGAAAAGGTACCACCGAACAGAACAAGGAGTCAAACAAGGAGTCAGTGTCTTTGAATTTACACCTACTCTAATTATGAGCAAGGTATAAGGACTTTTGACCCAGTTGTCATTCGCAAATACTGTATATGTTGCCCATTTGCAGCTGACAAAGTTTTTGGCAATTCTACCTGGATTTTTAAAAATGTTTATGATGATTATGTGAGTGATGACTATCTATATGAACAGAAGGGATCTTATAGGGCCTGGTGGAAAATCCTGCCTATCTCCAAAGTATGCTTGGCCTGGCCTTCTAGATTCTGTCAATCAAAACAAGTAATTATGGATTTCAGATCCTGAAGGAGGCTGATTTGCTTTTCCTATTGCCTGATGAATTGTGCCTTGCTGCAAAGCTTTCATAGCCTCGTTTCATCATGCATTTTTTTTGGGGGGGGGGCGGTTTAAAATCCATTACAATTATTCAGATTAAAAACAAAGCACAAAACTGTCAAGATCAACGTGAATTTGCTTCGTGGAGTTTTTCTGGAGGAATGAGAGCTTACCAGTGCGGGTCGGAGGATTGTAATAATCATTGCCGAAAGTCCCGTGCTGCTCATCACCTTGCTTCAGAACCACTTTCCTGCCCGTTAATTAAGAAGCCCTTCAACACTCCGCTTCAGCAGATGTCTGCATAAATTAAAAGTTTGCTGGCGAACACGGGCTGTGGTCCGAATAAAAACCAGAGAACATTCGTTCTTAAGGAAATAGTCTTGGTTACCCACTGAAATTGATGCAGCTGATAGCGATTAGATCAGAAAAAAAATCTGGAATTGGGGGGGGCAGAGTGCCCATTTAGTTGAATGATTTGCCCCCCATTTTAAAATATTTCCGCTCCCGGTTTGGGCTGTTTCCACTGAGCTTCTTCCCTCTTCGGTGTGAACTTGTTTTGAATGAGCTGTTTAGATCCGATTTATTTATTCACTGATTAACCGGTGAAAAAGCAATGACCTTGACTAAAATCCAGCCTTAAACTAAGCACTTCTACTGATTGCGATTTAAAAGCAGTTTCAATTTATTGGGCTTTCGACCAAGCAAAGAGGATTAAGAATGAATAACCTCCCCAACCTCTTTTGCATATCGTACATATTATTTGTCTGTACGATTTCCCCTTTTAAAGGTGGCCCTATATAAGAAGTGCGGTACTTTGGCTGAGACTCGATCTGATCTAGGGGAAATGAGTATTCTGCATTGATTGCAGTGATGTTTCTTTTCTACATAGGATTTGGAAGTACATTCCACTAAAACAGCTGAGCTGAACTCTTTCCAAATGAATAGATTTATATCCACATTCTCTCATCAGCGGAATCGATTTTCTGAGGTAATTGGTGGTAGAGTTTGGAGAAGTTGTTTAATCACTTTGAAGCATTCCAAAATATTCATTCAAACTATAAATGCCGCTACAATACTTTCACAGGATCAAGGGTGCGGCTATACTACAGTAGTTCCGGATAACAAGTACCTGTATAGAAAGAGAGCACATTCTTTTTAAACACACACACACACACACACACACACAGAGAGAGAGAGAGAGAGAGAGAGAGAGAGAGAGAGAGAGAGAGAGAGAGAGAGAGAGAGATTAGTACCAGTGCCCCCCCCCCCTAAATCCAACAATTTTCTCTCTTTTTCCGTTGATTTGCAAAGGAAACGGGTCTCAAGGCCTGCAACGGTAGCCGCTTTAGAGACCGAGCTGCGTTTTTACTATTGGTCAAATGAAGCCACTGGCGTCTCATTTGGCCCAAAAGGAAGTTGCTGCGCTGCGCTTTCTTTTCAAGGCGTGGCACTGAAGGGCTTGTTTCAAAACGCCGTCGATCCCCATCGAGAGGTACGCCGGATGGCCCAGATGAATTGACCGAGGCAGGCCTATCTTGGTCTCCTTGTTCCCAATATCTCAAAAGAAATTCCCCTCAGCTCGAGGTCAGGAAGGCAGGAGCCCCCCCCCCCGCCACTCACTCTCTCTCACACACACACCGCGCTTATCTTAAAGCAGCGGCTGGGAGGTCCAATCTTCTCTTCTTCAGGGAATATTGGTTTCTGTGTGCCCCTCTTGTCCGGGCGCAGTCTGAGTTCTTTCGCAATTACGGATCTGATGAGGTCCCAGTCTCTAGTAAGAAGCCCCGCGGAACTCCCCGCGTCGTGCTTGAAGGGGAAGTGGGTTCAGTGGCTAGTGTTCTGATCGGCCGTTTAGAAAAGATCGAGTCTTGCCCCAGAATGCGACGGAAAGATTGGCTGCGGAGACCCTCGGCCGTCCAGCCTTGCTTCTTTTCACCGCCATTCCTTCTTCTGAATATCCCTCCTAAACCGAGAGAATCCGCCCAGCAAGAGGTAAAGCTGCATGGCCAGGGTGAAAAGAAAATTCCTTGAAACTTAGGGTTCCCATGGTACGTCTGCCCATGATTAATTCGCGTTTGCTTTGCTCAGCCTCGCTGAATGCAGGGTCTCACGCAACGAACTATAAGCTAATTGCTCGCTATGAATTCGCCTCACAGGCCTGCATTGCCTAGCGATTGTGGGTGAGGTTGTGCGTCGGAAGCCCAGGAACTAACGGATTGTGAAAATCGCCTAAGAAGAGGCGTCCGGCTACCTCGGTGCAGCTGCAAGCGAGGAAAAGACCTCAACAATATAGAAGCCCCCCAGGAGTCTATTGTGTGAATTGGGCTCTTCTTTAATACCCCGAAACGAGGGCAACTATGTCCATCGTATGTTGAACCACAAGCTAGTCAGCACATATGTTACAGCACTTCAGTGACGTTTATAGCTTAATACAAGCGTATTTTAACGTGTGGGGCGGAGGTGAAAGTAGTTTCCATTGCGTGATCCTAGCCTAGAGGGACATGAAACGTATTGGAAACAAAAGGGGGAAATCGGAATTAATGTTTTTATAATCTTGATCTTTACCACTCCTTAGTTTTCCTGTTTCTTCTGAAGCAAGAGGTGTCTTAATCCTAGGCACCGGATTAAGGCACCGATGTGCTGCCTTCTTTCACAACCCACTGCCCAACCAGTTTCCTCAGATGTATCGGGTGTCTTGGAGATGAAGCTGAAGTCCCTCTAGTTAAGGTAATCAGCCCCAGCAATAGGTTTGTTGGGGAAATATGACTGATTTCATTGAGATTTGGAATTCGGAGCCTCGGGGTTCCACTTTGCAGCAACCAAGATGCTCTCTAGAGATTTGCCCAGCATAGAACGAGGTCAGATCTACTGTGACTTAGTTTCCCTATTTTGCAACCTAGCAGAAGCCGTCTAAAACAGTGGTTCTTAACCTGGGCGATATCGCCCCCCAGGGGGCGATTTCGTTTTTCAGGGCGGCAATGGAACAAAAAGGGGCGACATGGGGGCGAAGGAACAAAATGGGGGCGATGGAGCCAGAAGTTTTGGGGACACTTTTGATACTTTTTCATACAGTGAATCGCTGTATATCTGTTGTACAAAAACATCAGATCGCTCGCTATTAGTGGATTGAATTGTGTTTTCAAATGTTCCTCCAGCTAGCTTCAGTACAGAACGCCGTACATATGTGAATATGCATCGCTTATCTTCATGCGCGTTGCACAGCAGCCTCTACCCTTTTTATATTTCTTTTTGCGTCTTAAATTTCACTTGTAATTCAATCATTAAATGTTACTGTTTTTCTTTTCGGGCATTTCACTTTCTTGCAATTGAATTTTGTTTTCAGTGGTCATTACATTTAAGTATCTTGAATAAATAAGATAATAATGAAATACATGTATCACGAAGTTTGGGAATAAAGTGACGGGTGGCATCAAAATTTTCCACACAATTGAGATATGGGAAAAAGACTGGAAATAAATTATTTGCATCGATATGTCCTGATGACCATTTTAAAGAAAACAAAACAAGTGTTTGCATAAATTGAAGAATTATTTCCTATGTTGTGATTGAGAGGTTATGTTGGGGGAGGGGGGGCGATGACATCTTCCTCATTGGCTCAAGGGGGCCATTCGTTCAAAAAGGTTAAGAACCACTGGTCTAAAGACAACTAAGAAAAGACAATTAACAAGCCTTAGTTGTCTTTTCAGTCAGTTCTGGGGCTGATTAACCACAAAGCATACAAGAGAGCTTAGCTGGCAAATAACGCATTTCTACATAAGCCACTACCACCACCGTTTACAGTACTCCACTTTATCTCGGAAGAAATCTCAGATAAAAGTATTTCTGACTGCAGCCTAAATCACAAATCCTGCCATTTCGGGTCACCGGGGTTTCAGAGATGAGAGCCTTCACCTGAAGGGGACGGTGAAAGGAAACGGGCGACCAGGCTGGCTGGATCCCCTGAGCGCTACAGAGTCAAAAAGCTGCACACCAAAGTCCTAGGCTGCAGCAGAATTCCCAAAGTCCGGTGGGTGGGGGAGTTACTTCTGAATGAAGAGGTATAAGAGCGTTGTCTTCGAGCGGGAAGGAAGAGCTAAGCGCTCCTTTAAATTGTATTTCATTAACCTCCACAGAGGGGTCCGTTGCTTTACAGAAGAGAGTCCGATCAAGAGTCTCATATTTAGAGGCCAGGAGAAGTCCAATGTCGGCAAGGTATCGGTTGTTTTCGCTGGAGCCTTATTTGCTTCTAATAGCCGTTGGCTGGGACAGCGCAGCAAAATCAGGCTTCAGGATGTAAGGTACAGGAACTTTTTGCAGCCGGCTTATGTCGGGCAACTCCCCTAACTCTCAGCCAAGTTGGCAAAAGTTGGAAAAGTCCGCAGCAGAACAATTCCAAATAAGGCTGGGATGTTCGGAAGGACAATGAGGAAACAGGGACAAGATCGGTCGGTAGAGCCCGTGGTTCCTTTGCAACCCCAGGCACCCCCACCAGCAACTTTTGCAAAGCAAAGCAAAGGCAGGGCAGGTGCACAGGTCGCCGCCTTGAGGCATGCTTCATTGGATTTCAACTTTTATTAATCGAGCTGGTGAACACGATTAATTAGCAAAGTATGAAGAGACGGTTTCTTATTATACGATTGGTTTTTCGGAGTATATTGGGTGTGCTTCTCTTTCAACATATGATAAACACTCAAGGCAGGAATCACAGCACAAATTGTAGGATTGCCTCAATTCAGCCATTTTCCTCTACCTCCCTCCAAGCCGCAAACACCATCCAAATAGCTTTTCTCCAGCGTTGTGCTCCCCGGGTGTGAGATTTCAATGCACATAATACTCAAGCGGCATTTTCTTAGGGCGTGTGGTATTAGATTATAGAATTTCCTGTGCTCCAGCCAAAACAGGAGATTGGAGGAGGTGATCAAAATTTTTAGCTCCACTGTCTGAAAGCCACTTATTTTTTAGATTTGATTTCATTTGGCTTTGGGTCTATTTTTTGTCCTGCAGATGGAATTCAAGTTTTTGACTCCCTAGAGATCTTGGAGAGAACAGTTTCAAATGTTAAATATCTGAAAAATTATTTCCTATCTTTTTACTGACAATTATAAGAACATCTTCACTTGAATCCTGATAGTGAGTGTGAAACTGTAATCTTATGTCTGTAGAGTTTTATGACTGAAAGCCATTCCCAAGAAAGATTTAAAAAGCATGATTGTGTTTGCAGGTAAAAAAATTCCTTCCCCAGAAAATTAACCAGAACGTTGCCTGCATCCTATTTCCATGAAGAATTAATATTATTGTATATAATGTCTTGACAGACTGTTTTATCTGTCAGGTGTAAATCACCCACATTTGCTTTCTCTGATTTCTAACCTTTTAAATACCTTGGAATGATGCCTCTATCACACAATGTGTGATAATTGTATATAGTATAAAATGTGGGAATGAACCTTGGTGATGCTAAATATTTTGTTTTCATTGTCTTCCTAAAACCAAATTTCAACACAGTTTAGTTATCATTAGTTTGCCTTATAACTGCACTTTCTGGTTTGAACTTGGCTGCTGGACATTCTATGAACCTTTTACTTGCTATCCTCTGGCTTTTATTAAGTAAAGTTTGGGAGGATCCACTCAAAGTCAAACAATTAAAATTCCATTAACTTCAACAGGAGATCATTATGAATGTGCTTGGTGGTTCAGTGTAGTTCTATAAATCTTAGAGGGATTTGACTCTGGTTTGATTATTTTTTTAAATATTGAACAGTATTTGAGAGGTATCAATTTGCATATATTGTATTTTGTATTGCATTTTTTTACTATATATGAACTAAAGTGCCATTATATTTCCCTGCAACATTAATTTTGATTCTGAGAGTATTGTTATATCCAATGAAATATGATTACAACAGTGATATGAGTGGCCCAGTGACTCGTTCCTATGGGTTCCAGTTGGTTACAAAGATGAGCACCCACTCTTCTCCTTTACATGGTCAAACCAGCCCTCCTCACAAAGGACAAAGCAGATTATTTGGCTCACTGTTATGGATCTGGAATTGGAGTGATTGACTTATCTATCGGTTGATAGCTCCACTTCCGGAGTATAAGTGTCTAATAGTCATACCTTGCATAACTAATTTCACTGTTTCTTGAGCAGCAGAAATTCCAAAGATTGGCCTGGCTGAACGCTCTTGACCTGGTATGATGACTTATGTATATTAGTGCCTATTGTTTTGATTCTGTAATATTATTGTTGCTGTAGACAGATTTACACTATAAATTGTTTTATAGCATAACTCTACTTCTATCATCAAAATGAACCCATATGATAGTATGTGCCTGACTGTCATTATGGATGCACCTTTAAGTTCTGTTGAAATCTGCACAGCCCAAAATCCAGATATACTGAAACATTTTGAAAGAGTGTTAACTGCCACTAAAATCAGCAAGATTTCAGAGCCTCTCATTTGTCTGAATAATATTTCTAAATATTTGGTAGGGCCTCCAATTGTGCATTTCTGTAAAGGAACTTACTATCCACTCTGTTTTTTCACTGACCATGCCAATATTTTCATTCCCTATAATTTTCCTACTGAGTCAAGACCTCTGAAATTGGTAGATGTGTTAATATAATGCATCTCCGTTCTCCCATGCCTCCTCCCATTAGCAACCAGTAATTTATAAACTCTACAACAATTTTTCCATTGAAATGCCTTTGTTTTTTTGTTGTAGTATTTATTTAGTGCTTCTTAAATATTCAAAGTGTCTTTTATATACAATCAGAGGCCTTTTCCAACATGTCAAATTAGAATATTATTCATATATTGCAGAGTGAACCAAGAGAGATTGAGATAGAAGAGTTTTCCTTATGTCTTAGGGATAAAGATTTGAATCAGGGATATCCCAATTCATCACATTCAGCCTATTTCAGTGTTTTGAAATGAGCCTGTCTCCTTGCGTGCAATCATAAGAAAGTAGTTTAAACTCTCTTTTACTCATTCAGTTTATGAACTAAAGTACTATAATTACCATTACTGAACTCTTACATAGTATATTTTTCCCCAAATCAAAAAGCTGGCATATCAGAGACACCGAAACAATCTTTATTTAAAAATTGACTTGTCAGATAAGAAAGCAAAAAATAGGGGGAAGAGAAGATTGTCAGGGTTCTAGATGTGTGGAAATCACATATAAATACTTTGACAAAGCACAGCTAGTCAAGTTAGACAGATGGCTTAGCAACAGGAGACATCTTTTCTGAAATTATTAGACTCAGCTGGTAAAGTTGATAAGAAGCCTAACATAAAGAAGTTGATCCTTGTTGTGGTAGACCTTAAAGTATATGAAGGAATGCATCTCTTTTGTGAACTAAATCAGAAAATACTTTCAGGATATTATCAATAAAAACTCATAATATTTCAATTCACTAACATGCTGATTGTTTGAAAGAAACTCATTCAAAACAGCAAGCATTTTGTCAGAATCCATCCTGAAGTATCAGCTGAATTTTTTAAGAATGATATTTTAAAGACTGTGAATACATCAGCAACATTCCAATGGTAATGAAAAGACTGCTTGATCTTCTCCTAAATCTTTTTTTTTTTTTTTTGCAAAAGGTAGCCCTTGAAATCTAAGTGCAGTTTCCAGAAATAGAATATTGTACAATATTAGTATTTCATGGTTTAACAATGTTCAGAAGGAATGTTTGAAAGGAAAATTAGAACTATGGGCAGAGGACATATTTTTATTGGCCAGATTTTCTTTCAAAAAACCAAGTTAGTTTATATTTGTTTGATAACTTGTTCGTTTCCTCCCTGGGCACTCAGCACCTTTTCACTGCATTTTGGTACTTTTCTTTCCTGTGGAGGTTGATATGCTGGGCATTTTGAGCTTGAACCATTTCACTTTTGACCTATCATAGCAGACAACAGGAAAGGGCAGCAGAGTAGGTCCCATTGATCAACTCCCTCATTAAAGACTTTGCCTGGTTCTTTATCCCATTCAGATTTACCTTCCCTTGGCTCTTGTGGCATTGCCAGAGCTGCTGGATCAAGCCAGGAGGAAAACTTAACTCGCTGCTCTTCATTTTAATGGAGAAATTTGTTTGAAGAAATTTTATAATGCTGGATTTGAACCTGCCAATAATTAGTCATATCAACAAACTATTTCTCTGCTTGAAAGATGGTCAATTTTTCATTCTCAACAGTAACCCCATTCATTTTTAAAAATTTTCTTGTACTTCGTATTTTTATTGTATGTTTGTATATATAATATACAGTATTTTGATTCCTGACCAAACATCAACTGCTTTCTAGGTATTGTGTAATGATTAAAAAAGGGGAGGCACACATTTTTAGTCTAAGAACAACCTAAAGGAAAACGGCAGGAGAATGAAATTAAATGCAGGCATCAGGAATTTCAGTTATAGAAAGGCCAGGCTAAGTAGATATTGGGGAGGTATGACTGGGACAGCTTTTCCCAGCTGAGATGGTGCCCTGAATTTCCTGCATTTTTCCTCAGGGGTATTCTCTTGAAAAAATTCTAATCAAGGACAGTGGGGGGGGGGAGAGAAAAAGTCAACTATCTCCTTGTCCCATTGAAGAAAATGCTACTTTACATTTTTCTGTAATACAGCTTATCCTGAATCACATCTAACAGATTGGGGTTTGTGGACTATGATGCTATAACTCTCATTAGCCTGTGAGCAAAATATAAATAAGATGCAGAAGCTGAACCCTGGAATTTATTCTACAATACTTTCTTTTTAACACACCAAGAGACAAAAGAATTGAGGGATGTTCTTGGCAAATAGCAATGTATATTCTAGCAAGTCAGTAATGTCTTTCTGATTTTCTGTTTTGCTTCAGTCCCTGTCATAGGCCTAAACGTGCATCTCTTCAGCAATGGAAATATTCTTGACTATGTTTTATTGCCACTAGTGTGTATAATCTCAAATAAGTCTTCTTTAATCACAATCTTTGGTAAAATGGAATTTTTTGTTTTATAAAAACCAAACTGTAGGCTTTCTTGCATTCTTAATTGTTGACAAATTCTCACTCATAATACAAATATATCCCTCTTATATTAGAAATATTTACCATTCACTTATTTTTCTTCCCTCATATGTAAAACAAATAAATCAAACACCCTGGCAGTCTTTTAAGCCTTTCCCAGCCTGCTGTATGCTTATGTCCTGTGTTTTTTTTTTAAAAAACATAGCTATTTGTGTTGCATGAAGTACAATGAATGTATGCTATATCACTATCTAATATAAAAGTGCATAATAAATAAATATCTGTTAACACAGCAAGTTTGTAAAATAAGACATTGAATTGGCATGTCCTGACAGACTGTCTTTCATGAGTATCAACATTTTTTCATTTGCACTGAATATTCATTCTAGATGGCGTAATTTAATGAAGTATGAAACCACAATGGAAGCCCAGGGGAGAGTCCATTTTAAAAGCAAAACTGTGTAACCATTACTCCATCAACAAATCAGGCCCTTTCCTTTCCCCAAATTGCAATGCGGGTTAGAGACAGATGTTTAAAGTACACTAAAGCAGCATTTATTTTTCCTCAGTTACTTAAGATTTGAAAAGGGCTTACAGTTTGTAACAATCTTTCAAGAGTCCAGTGTTCTGGAGTGTCACTTGCTAAAGTATTTCGCTTCTTCAGAGGTAACTTTTTCTATGAATTTTCTTAGCAGAAGCTAAGGTGAACATGGGCAGAACTGTTTGGGCTGATATTTGTCTTTCCCACATGTAGATGTTGTAAATTCTTTAGGGCATCATTGAATCTGGCCTTCTTTGTCTTGCTTACATGAAAAACAACATGAGCATCAAAAGACCTTTCCTTCCTTCCTTCCTTCCTTCCTTCCTTCCTTCCTTCCTTCCTTCCTTCCTTCCTTCCTTCCTTCCTTCCTTCCTCCCTCTCCCCCTTCCCTCCCTCCTAGGAAATCTGAGAGAAGTGCTTTCCCATTTTGTTTCTTTTAGAAAGTATTTTTTTATCTTCTCCCCACTGGAGGAGGTGGTGTATTCACCAAGAGATGGAGAGAGAACACCACCTGTTATGAATTCTGATTGCTGAACTATTTGCCAGCAGTAAGCTAAACAAGAAAATGGTCAACCAGAAATTCAAAGAATACTTATTCAGAAATATTTATAAACATATAAAATTATTTTTAAATTAAAATGGTTCTCAATTTATTTTATAAATAATAAACAATTTAAAAGGCACATGAGACATGGGAAAATAGTTTGCAAATGTCTATCAGAAATAATTTGAATTCTTCCTGGAATAAAATTATGCTTCTGAAGGAGAAGCAAAATGACAGGATGGAGGAGATCCGGTTGATCTTTCATGAGAGAGAAAGTCTTTCAGCATAATGGAAGTAACAAACAGATCTCTGATATTAGAATTAGTTGATCACAAAAGAAGAGCAGAGCCACATGGGAACAGATGATTTCTGCATCTCTTTAAGTATTAAGTTAAGGAGGATTTTCTAAGTATTGTAACTAGAATTCTAAATTCTAACTAACATCTAAAGTCGCTCAAAAGGCAGTCGTATAGGAGCTCTGTTCAAAGGCAGCACTGTAAGGGGACAGCCCTGAGGTTTTAATATTATATCTCTATAATCATACCTGACTTAGTGTAAAAGCACACCATTGTCATAATAACTCCTGGACTTTTGTTTATGAGTCCTTTTACACAATTACATGAAAACTTCAGAAGCAGAATTCCAGTTATTAAAGCCACTTATTTGGCTGACGGGACTTTTCATCACCTTTGGTCCTGAATGGCCTGAAGCTTACACGCTCAGTCCAATTGAGTTGCCCTTAACTTTCTATCCCATTCTCAGCTAAGCCTTTGGCAAATTCTTGGATGAGGGTTTGCTTTTTCCTGTCTGGGGATGGTAAGCCATGCCCTTTGGCCTCCAGCCCCGGCACCTAGACCATTTACTTGGCACTGGGCAGAAAAGCTGAGGTTATTCCAGAGAACTGCTAGAGTGAGAGGCCATATCTCAGGGAGTGGTGACAGAGCAGCTCCCTGATCTCTGCGGTTTTCCATGTTTGCACTGAGGCCTGTGATCTGATTCCCCCTTAGCAAGCAAATTGTACAAACGTTTGCCTCCAAGCACTCTCTCCAGCAAAACCTCAAGACCGTTTTCCCAGCATGGGATATTTTTCTTTCCCTTTTGGACTCAGCAGAAGCTGCAATGTGGCATGAAGTAAGGCGCCTTGGAGACTCCAGGGCTGCATGATGTCATGATGGATTTACAGCAGAATATCAAGGAGAGAGTGGAAGACAATGTAGGAGTGGGAGGCTTAAGGCAAGAAATGAGATCCACAAATAGGCAAGTTTGGATGGTGTGTGACAAGAAAATGCACTGGGAGCAAAAAGTCTAATTTCTTTGTGTCTCTTAGTACACACTTTTCAATCTTCCCCAATTTACAGCTCAGTCTGATAAGGCCTTTCCCTTCTAGCCCTGTTCACTCAGCATCAAGCTAACTTAAAATAACACTAGCATCAACTTGGCTGTTCCCATTGCTTCTCTTGTATTTGTTCCAAGTCACTGATGAAGGATGTGGTCCTGACTGGAAAAAGTGGCTCCTGATACAGGCAAGGAGAGGTGTGTGTGTGTGTGTGTGTGTGTGTCTTTCCCCTGGTTTGACTGGAGTTCTCTTTCAGCAGATCACCAGGCAGTACAGAAAATGTCCGCCAGTTAGTTACTTCACTCCTTGAAGTAATGGCAGGATAGGATCTATTTAGGAAGGGAAAATGCTACTTTAAAATCAGTAGATCTAATGATGATTTAAAGTTGTTACACTCAAGTGCTTCATGAGCTGCAGGGCATACCCCTTCTTTGCATTTAACAATTTTCTCTAGAAACATCAGTTTTTATCTTTGATCTCACAACCATGCCTTCATCTCTTGCTCCAAGAACTGCAGCTATGCTATTGTTGTTGTTGTTGTTATCCGAATTGTGTAATTGCAGAGTGTGATGTGGGAAGTGGGACATGCAAAACTTCCCAGAGAAGCCCAGATGGAAGATCAGCAGAATTTCATCAGATTCCACTCTATCCTACTCTAATTCCTGCTCCAAGGTCTTATTGTTGGATGTCTGATCTGCCATCTGGGTGTATGCTAAAGAGCGGGTCGGAATGTCAGAGTAATAAACAAAGAAGGGAAAAATTGGTATTGTCAGAAATGATTGTGTCATGATATAGGACATGTAGAGGTAGTCATACTTAATACATCTTTTGATATTTCAGCAATCTAGCCTTCAAATTTGTGCCAGGTGGAAAATATTTCTTCTGCTAATCTAGATTGCCCACAACCTTAAGACTTCCTCATGCAGAATTAAGACCATAGAAATTAGTGGCTTAGAAGAACCTGTTGCATTTAGAAGAACTCAGTGGGTAGAATTGATCAAATATACAATACCAGAATCCTGCTGAACCATTATGGAGGTGTGGTTTCTAGTTCAGATGATGTAGCAAAAATCTTTCTAGGATGGTTGCCTGCTATAATGAGAAACTTGAAATGGGAATGATTCATCCCAGCTAAGGAGTACACTACCGCCTATTGCCAGCATTGGATAATATTCCAGTAGACTAGGTTATGTGGCTCAGATTTGTTTCTATTCATTTGCCTCTATTTATTTATCCAAAACTTTCCTCCAAATCACTTTCTTCACTTGGTCTGTCACCTGCCTTGATCAAACCAGCTGTTCAATTGCCTCAGTTGCATAGTCCATCACAAAGCTAGGTAGACTGAAATCTGTTATCATTTTAAAAGTGGTTTAAAAATTACTAACTTTCCAATTTTCCTGTTTTCCAACAACTATATATTTTGATTAGTTGCAGTAATTAAAACAGAATGGTTTGCAGTTACATAGAATATTTCTGTGATCTGGTTACACAGTTTAGATTTCTGCTACATTATAGAATTCATATAGACTTATGGAAGCAACTGAGAAATTAAGGATTTCTGTTTCACTGTTTATCTATGAATATAAAATAGAAGGCAATATTGTTTACTGGAAGATTACATTCCCAAAAATTTCCATAAGACAGAAATAGTTAAAACTGTACAGAACAGCATTTCTTCAGTCGATTACAAGGACTATCAACATCAATACTGATGCTCACATTTCACCAGAATCATTGCTTACTTAACAATGGTTTATTGAATAAATTGCAATTGGTTTGGTTCATATAATATGCTAAGCTACAAAACCAAGATTTACAAATTGAAATGTCCTGATTATTTACATGATTATTTCTGTGATTTGGTGATATGTGTGCACTGTTGCATTTATTTCAGTCTGGAGTCTAAGAACTCACAAAACAAAAACAGGAACTGTTTCATATTTCACCATACTTTGGCACAAAAGGTCACTTTTATTACTCCTAATGTTTTCTTTTTTACATAAAAGGACAGATTTTAACTCAGTCTGTTTGATAGAACATGGATTCGTGTTTTTTAAAGACTTCAGCATGATTCTTTATATTTTACTGATTTTTTAGGAAGTATTAATATACATTAATCTTTAAATCTTATTTAAGTACAATATTTGATTCTGAACTTTAAATTCTAGTTTTACCTAGAAACTTTAAATTCTAGTTTTACCTAGAAATATGTGCTGTTCGGATAAAATGGATTAATACAAAAGGATAGTGCCTTTTAAAAAAAAAGTATAGGCAGGATTTTTGTCTTCCCAATAGGAAATTGCTTAATCAGTAAGAACCTGTTAGAACAGACATGTCAAACTCGTGGTGTCACGTGACATCGCACAACGTATTGGGCCGGTTTTGCCATTGCCAGTGATGGGATGGGTGTGGCTTCAGTATGATGAAACCGCAGTTTGACACCCCTGTGTTAGAATGACATAAACCTTCCACAAGAGTTCAGTGTGACAGCTTGTTTTCCATCTTTGCCTTTCTGAAATATATGCTGTTGTGCATTCGAGTCAGTCTCAGTTCCTGGTGACTTCCTGGACATCTCCTTGCAGTTTTCTTAGCAAGATTTTGGAAATGGTTTGCCTTTTCCTGCTTCCTAAGGCTGGGAGAAAGTGATTGGCCCAAGGTCACCCAGCTAGTTTTGTGCCTAAGGAGAGATTTGAATTCATGGTCTTCTGGTTCTAGACTGATGTTTTAATCACTATACTAAACTGTCTCTATTCTGAAACTTACCTACCAATTAAACTGAAATCTTGCAGACCTGATTCAAAATATGAGCATTGGGGCAAAAAGTGAGTAAAAACAGTATCAGAGACTTTGAATGAAAAAAAAAGTGGGCTGGTAAAACTTTCTCTGTAGACTGACATGTTATGAAAAGACAACAGAACTAGAGCTCAGTACTGCAAATTGTTGCTAACTAGGCCTAATGGAGTAGAGCTGGATCTTCGCAGAAAAACAGAGGTGGCAGAACTGAGCAAAACAACCAGAATATTTGTATAAGTTGGAGTTTTTAACACATCTTTGAAATTGTACACACCAAAGACATGTCTGTGTTCCTATGAAGCTTTCAATGCTAGCCCAGAAAAAATAGAAAAATCTCTTCCCGGCAAATCCCTAACCAATTATATAGACCGTTTCCCCTTACAGAAACAGGCAGCACTGATTTGCTCCTGGCTGTCCTCCTTTCACAGGTAATCCTCATTCAATGACCATTTGTTCAGGAACTGTTTGAAGTTACAACAGTGCTGAACTGACTGGTTCAGTTAAAATTGATTAAAATTTAAAATTAAAATTGATTAAAATTAAAATTCAATTAAAATTGATCCTCGAAGTTCTAGCTGTTGCAGCATCTCTGGAGTCACGTGATCATGATTTGGGTGCTTGGCAACCATCTCCCCCTTATGATGTTTGCAGTGTCTGATGGTTACATGATCTCCATTTGCCAGCTTCTCACAAGTAAAGTCAATGAGGAAATCAGCAGGGAAGTCATTCTGGTAAGCCATTGTCACCTTCCCCCACCAGGCAGCAGCCACCCCCAGTTCTGCCTTTTGGCCTGCTTGCAAGCCATCTGGGACTCGTTTAACAACTCACAGTCCTTGATTAACAATGGCAATGGGGAGTGCTGGGATTGCCATCACTAAGTGAAGTGGTGAAATGATGTCACGCTTTATGACCACATTACTTAGCAAGGGAAATTCTGGTTGTAACTACTGTCCTTAACTGAGGACTAGGTGTATCAATAACAGAGAATGCCCAGGATAATTTTAAAAAATAGTGCTATGGAAGTGAAAGTAGCTAGGGGTCATAGGTGGCAGTCATTTTGGCTGGAGTCTTCAGAGGTCTGTTCTCAAAGATTTGAGCAAATAGTTTCTTCCTATCTTTTTCCATTTATTTTGTCTGGATAAGAAATAAAGATGCAAACTAGAAATTCTACAGACAGCAAGAAATCTGTTTCCAGATTTCAGCAATTTGATCAGCAGTGAAAAAGACGATGAACATTTGAGCCAGGGATGTTAAATTGGCAGCTCCTGGGCCGGATGCGTCACGCACAGGCTATGCCCACAACAGCTCCGCAAAGGCAAAAAACATTGTGATACATCATGATACATCACGTGACATCAAGTTTGACACCCATGGTTTGAGCTCTCAATGTTTAAAAAAACTCACTTAATTGCATTTTGTTTTACTTTTACCAGGTTCCTTGATTCTCACAACTGTCAATGAATGTAGTGCAAAACATCACATATTTGACAACCCAGTAGCTGTACTAGTATCATATTCTGATGTTTTTGTACCTGTGAGCCATAAGTAAGCAAATATTCATACTTTATAAGGCAAGGGTATGTTCAGAAAGTTTCAACATATATCTGCATTATTGTCCCAAAATGTTTGTGTGTCTGTGTGTGACAGGGGAAAAAATATGTAAAAATTGGAGACTTCCATGATTTCCAACTTCCAACCCTTATCTCAGCATCTGGAATTTTTCTCATTATTCAACATTCATTGAAGCAGGGATCAGAGTTTGGAAAATCTCAAGAAATTAAAATGGGTTTGCTTTATCTGACTTCTTTGCTTGTCATAAAGAATTATAGCCTGCTACTCCAATAGGTTTTATTTGGCTTTAATTTGTCAGAAAAATCAAGGCCATTTTTCTTTTTAAAGTAAAAAATGATATAGAGATACTGTGAAACAGTGTTTCTCACTTTGGCAACTTTAAGATTGGTGGACCTCAACTCCAGAATTCCCCAACCAGTCTTGCTGTACATCCATTTGCAGATGCTGAAGAGTTTTTAGAGTATGCATTTGGTTTGGGCCTATACAAATGCTTCAGAAAAGAGCTCTATCTCTGCTTCAGCCATATCAAAGGCTGCACAATATAGTCAGATTCCACTCCAAGCAAAATTGGTGTGGACATTAATTACTGTGGAAACAACAAACACAACTGTGGTTATTGAACAGAATTATTTTTATGAGCAGTAGATGCTTATCAAGGGGTGAAATTTGTCAGTCTTCAGGGAAATAAATGCTCAAATTGTGAAGACAGAATTCCTTAGATGTGTATTTTTGTGTGGGATAGAGTCTGTCTGTCTGTCTATCTATCTATCCATCTGATGTACTGTATATGGCCACTTATTTTGTAAAACACAGCTCTGCCTAACATTGTTTACACCAAATTAATCTATACAATCACTGGGTTCCCATCTTCCCATTTCCAGTGCCTTGTAAGTCTAGCAATCTTTTTTGTGTCAATCAAGGGAAACAGGTATAAAGCCAACATTGCATAAAATATTTTGATGTCAAGATGGTTTCTAAAATCTTTGACTAAAACTGACCATTATTTGATTGCATTCTTCTTTCTTGTTTGCTCCAAAAGTTTGATGCCAACGTTTAATGACTCATTGAAGCTTTCTCTCTCTCCTTCCCTCCAGCACAGTATTCACCTTTCTCCAACGCTCAGGAAGATGGAGTTGCATATAGGACTATCTGAGTATCTTATTTCATTTGGGGGTCACTTATTAAGGCAGACAAAACCATAACATTAATCCAAAGCAACCTAAGTGATTTGCGTTGGTCTAGATCTTGTGTACATTTTCATACTTGTAGTACTTTAAAAGTTCAAATAAAAAGACAGTCAACTGGATTATCAGCAACCAACCATTATCATCTGGTCATGTCTCCATATCTTCAAAGGCCTTCTGAATTTGAATAAGTGGCTTTATATTACCACCTGAAAAGCAGGAGTGCCCAGGCCATGCTTCTCTTGGCTTCCAACTGGTGGAGTTCCATTTTTTTTACTCCTCCTACTTCTGAAGGAAAGGCAGACACCAACTGCTTTTCTTTCCTTGAGTGGGTGTTTGAGTACATGTGATGTTCATACATGTTTTATGCAATCTTTGCATACACTTCATTGACTCATTCTATTTCCTTTGTCCCCATCTGGCACATCCATTGGTAAAAATGAAAAGAAAAGACCACATTTTTTTCATTCTTTCCATCATTTGGATTTAAACGGGTGTTAGGGTTTAAAATGTTCTGTACAAGTAGTCCTCAACTTATGACCAACATTGAACCTAACATTGCCAAATTAGATAGTTCTTAACTGAATTTTGCCCCATTTTGTGACCTCTGTTGCCACAGTTGTTAAGTCAATCACTGCAGTTAATAACACAGTTATTAAATGAATTTGGCTTGCCCACTGAATTACTTATCAGAAGTTTGCAAAAGGGGATTACCTGATGCCCAGGACACTGAAACTGTCACAAATACAAGTCAGTTGCTAAGCGTCTGAATGTTGATCACATGACCCTGGGGATGCTGCAATGGTTGTAAGTGTGGAAAACAGTCATAAGTCACTTTTTTCAGTGCCATTGTAACTTTGAAATGACACTCAATGAACAGTTGTAAGTTGAGGACTACCTGTATGTGTGTTTGAGAATGGAACTCTGACTTGAGCCATGATTAGTGACCCAGGTTTAATAACTAGAACAGAAAGGAGGCTTGTTTACAGGAAAGACACTGTAGAAATAGTCAAGAGGAGACTCAAGGAGTGTGTGGCTTGGGTGTATGTATGCCTAGCAAAGAAAGGCAGAAAGAAGTGACTTCAGATTAGCAATTTCTTGAATAAAGGCAGACAACATGATACACAAATTTGGGATACATAGAACAAACTTTTACCTCTCTGTCATATTGAGATAGTACTGTTGGATTTGGATCTCCAAAAAGGGGAAATATTCCTATCCAATCATGTTATCTTTATAGTAAGATAACACAGTTTTTGCATACTTACAATGAAGTAAATTCTACCACCTTCAATGAGATTTTCTTATTATCTTTTTCTATACTGCTCCCTAGCAGTGCAAATTCTATGACTGCTTACTGAAATAAATCTCACTTTGTTCAGCCATATTTAAAGCCACAATCGGTGAATCAGGTCTGTGATTGTCATCTGACAGCATGTGTTTGATTTCTCCAGAAGAGTTTATGTATACTAGAACAAATTGATCAGGAATGTTTCAAGATAAATAAATAAATCATGCTGATGCAAACTTGTAGCATTCAATAACTTATCAAGCCAGAAAACAGTGAGGGACTTTCAGACTGAATTTTGCTCCTTCAATATTTATATACGACTGCTTCTGTGGTGTTAGAGAACTGCCATTTTCCAAATTTTCTAAAGCCTGTTTCAAGACTTCACTGGAATCACTAGAGCTCTGCTTCCTTCCAGATGTGTTGGATTGCACTCTTGTCATCCCTCAGCCAATGATCAGTCTGACTGAAGGATGAAAGTGTACTCCATCTTATTTAGAAGACATCTGTCTAAAGAACACTGGTTTATTAGTTTCTATTTAAGATTAACATATCTGGATTGCAGAAATGTGAATGACCATTTGCTGTCTCCTTGCTGTCATCTAGGGTCATCAAGATTTTTGTAGACTAGATATGGCAGCCCTAGTTTCTATCTTAACTGATCTTCCTGAAACAGGTAGTAGTGTTTTTGGCCAAGGCGTCCTAGTGGCTAGAAGTAAACCTCATATCATCTGTGAATTCATCCAGAATCTTTCAGTAAAGAGCCAGTTTGGTCTAGTGGTTAAGGTCCCAGAAAAAGAATCCAGGAGACAATGAGTTCTAGTCCTGCCTTAGGCATGAAAGCTGGCTGGGCGACTTTGGAGCAATTGTTCTCCCTCAACCCAACTCACCTCACAGGGTTATTGTTATGCAGAAAATAGGAGGAGGAAGGAGTATTAGAAATTTTCACCAAATTGAGTTATTGATAAAATTAATAATGATGGGGTTAAAATGAATAATTTTTTAATCTCAGTTGTTATAATTGGATAAAATATTGACACTTAGAAGGGTTGGGAATATAGATATAAAGTTTTTTGAATATCTAAGTACTTTACAAATGGTTAGTTGTTAGTGGCTTAATATTTATTGCACAAGCTACACAGCTGTCATGTGAGAATGACAAATGACCACATGTGAAACTAATGCACTAATTCAAATAATTCACAGCATTGAGTATCTTCAGAATTCATCTGGTTTGAGAAACCCAATGGGAACTGTTTGTAGAAGCCATAGCTAATTAATAACCCTCCAAAGAAGAGATGAACCATGAGATGTTCCATTTTCTATCCTAAATCACCAGCTTGCTGCCAAATACATTATGCACTGAGTGTGTGGAGGTGCACAGTATCATTTCTGAAGCTAAAGGCAAATTTGCTGCCAATAATACACAAAGCTTTCGAAAGGCGGCAAATCTCATTTAACCAATGCCAGTTGCAAAGCCTTGGTGCTCAAGAATAATCCCTCAGGCCAAATAAAATACAGAATAGGTCTGTGGTGTGATTGTCAGTATATCGTTACTTCCCAGCTGAGTGACAGAACACATTCAGTGAAGATAGATATCTTCGAACTGCCAACCAAGTTTGGTGAAAAGGGGCTTTTCTTGGACATTCTCTTCTCTGTGGAAAAATCTTTCCTGTTTTTATTCACCCAGCAAACATTTAATGAGCTGTATTTTACAGTTCTATTAAAAGGGCTGTCATTTTCAGATATGTGGAGCATTTATTTTTCTACACTATTTTGGAAACTGATAGTTTCTTCTCAGCAGTTAAGCAAAATATAGAATTATAAAATGTAAGACTTGGCAGGGGCCTTGGTGATCATCTATTCCAACCCACTGCCCAGTGTAGGATTCCACAATTACTGGTACAACAATGCCTAGCATATGAACACCCAGCTTCATTTTCAACATTTCCAGCAGAGACTGTCTCTTCCATCTCTGAAGCCGTTTGTTCCAGTGTGGAACTGGATTCAATATTAAGAATTTTTTTCTAATAACTAATCAAAATTGGCTTCCTTGCATTTTATTTCCTTCCTCCTGATATAACACAAGCCTATTTCATCTTCTACAACAGTCCTTCACATACTTAAAGATAACTTTCATATCTCCCTACAGTTCTCTCTTCTCCAGTGCCTCATTATTCCTTATCATGCTGATTGATCTTCTCCTAAAATACAACTGGATGTAATATTTTTAATTTGCTTTTGTTGCTGTTGCTTTGATTTGCAACTTAATCATATTGTTGACTCATGTTCAGCTTATGATCCATCAAAATTCTTCTCACATGTACAGCTACCTGATATGATTTCTCCTATCTCTATCTTATACACAACCCTTTGATTTTTTTTAACCCAGTGAAGGATTTTGCATTTGTTCCTTCAAAATGTACCTTGTTAGTTTCAGCCCATTGTTTCAGCTTGTCCTGAGTCTCTTGAATCTTGACACTATTCTCTAGGTATGTGCTATAATTTCTCTCACAGATTTAATCATTCTATTTTCTAACTGTGTGGTCCCTCCTTCCAGCTTCCAGCTTGACCCTGAGCCACTGATATATATCCATTGAGTTTAATTATTTCTAAGGTAACATACTACACTCCACCTTTTGTAATCTTCACATTTAGAATTCCATAAAAGGTTCATATAACTCTTTGCTGAAATAAAAATATACTATGACCACTGAATTCCCATGAGCCACAAAATTAACAATTTTGTTTTAAAAAGAGAGGAAGATCAGATTGGTTTAGCATGATTTGTTCTTAATAGTCCCATGCCAACTCATGCCAAGCAATGCACTCTTTTTTAAATCCTTCAACTACTAAACAATCTATTGCATAGTATATTCACTATTAATATCAAATTGACCAGTGTATTAGCAGAGTATTCTCTCCCCCATCTTTGAAGGATAGGAACCTTTGAAAACAGCTCTGCTTTAAGGTGAAATCAAAAAATAAGAGATGAGGAATTGATTTCATTACAATTCACCATCTTCTCTAAATGGGGGGGGGGGAATCCCTCCTCCTCCTCCTCCTCCTCCTGGCCACAATGTTTTTAACTTCCCCAGCAAGCCTCTCCATGTTTTAGCCAATGTGACTTTCTTTATGCAGATTGTGGCTACTAGCTGATATGCCTCTTGGTGATTATATTTGTTTCCATTTCTTACACATGTCCTTAGCATCATCAAAAGCTCCTTATCATCCAGAATAGTTTCCTAAGCTGTTCATTTTTTTCTCCATTGGAGGGGTACATGATTGTATTTCCGGTATATTTATTTTGAAAAGTTTTCCAAACCTTCTGAGAATTGGATCAGGATCCTCTGACTTGAGGATTTCTATTAATGGGATGCTACCCTGCACTTTTCTAATTTTATTGAAAATGTATGATGTATAGTATGATTATTGTTTTGTACTGCCTTAAGTTTAGATTGTCAATTACTGTAACCCACTCAAAGACTTTACGAAGTGAGATCTTGACATAACGAAATGTCAATATACAAATAACAAACTTATTATATTTTTGTGTCCATTTTTGGGTACCTCCCATCCTGCATATCAGGGCGTTGGCCACCCCTGGGGAATGTACTCTTGCCTGTATTAATTCTACTTCAGGCCTTGCCATTGGATTCTTGGTAGTCCTGGTCTTGGTTGCTGCTGCATAATACTTTGTCATAAAATTCTCCTCATTCAAGAACTTATTTTGGAAGAGAAGGCCAATCTGGCTTGAGTCATTGAAGCTTGGTGGAAAGCATAATGTATTTTTCAGACATGTATGCCTCCCCTTTTAGTGTGGCATGAGCTCTGATCTCAGTAGAAGAGAATATTGTTATTCAGGAGATTTTTGAGGCTGTCAGAGTTGCTACCCTGCAGATGACCAGATGTGAAACCCTATTTGTGAAATTGAGCTCTAGGGAACAAATTAGATTGTTGACTCTATACTGATCTCTTGGCTGCAGGGCATTATCTCTATCTAAGTTGATTCATAAATCCATTTGGAATTATAGTCCTGGGGAGTTCATGGCCATCATAGTCACTATGGACCTATCCCAAGTCATTGAGAATATGATACACAGTGGGATCATATTGGATTTGGTTTTTGCTCAGGCAGGGGTGACATGATTTAAACTTGGGGATATTTCTGTTTCTGCCTTGTCATAGATCAGCGGTTCTCAACCTGTGGGTCACGACCCCTTTGGGGGGGTCAAATGACCGTTTCACAGGGGTCACCTAAGACCAGGGCTTTTTTTCTCATAGAACGCTCAGAACTGCGTTCTGGCACCTTTTTTTGATGGATTTTTTTCAACTTTTCCATGAGCTGTGCTACTCCCTCTATTCTATTGGCTTTCGAAAACCAATAGAATAGACTCTATTGAATAGACTCTTAATCTATTGAACAGATTAAGAGTCTATTCAATAGACTCTATTCTATTGGCTTTCGAAAGCCAATAGGAATTGTCCAGACCTGGTCATTAACAGCTGTCTCTGCACTGCTGAGCGGGCCAAAAGACCCAGCCCGCAAACGTTGCACATGCAAGTTGTCTGCAGCAAAGGCAACTTTGCAGGAACTTTTCACCCCTCCCTGCTGAGCAACTACGCCATCTCCTACTTGTAAGTAAAAGAGGAGATAGGAGGTGGGGAGCAGCACTTAATTCTGCCCTGCCGAAAAAGCGGAGTCCATGTGCACTCCTGCCTTGTGCTCACCCGTGTCAGCCAGGCTCTCCATGTTGTGGTGCAGCATGGGGAGCCTGGCACTGAAGCACAGAAAACATGTGCTCGCCTGCCTCGTGCTCACCTCGTGCGCCATTGGTGTGCATTGCAGCTGCTGCTTGGGAACCGCGGGGCCCGCTTGACAAGCGGGGCTGCACGGGAAAAGTGGAGGCGGAGGTGGTGCTGGCGGGGCAGCAGAGGGTGCTGGGTGCGAAGGCGTGGGGCGCGGTGGGTGGCTGACCTTCTTTGGCCCGGGCCAGCTGGTGGCCTAGCCAGTCTGGACCTGCACCGCCGCTGCCTCATCCTGTGTGCCTACATGGCCGCCATGGAGCGCCTGGCCCACGACGCTTGCCGCCACCTCGGCCTGCCCGCAGCCCGTGCCCTCCTGCCGCCCTGCACTGGTGTCTGGCTCGGCAACCGCAAGCTCTGTGCCATCAGCGTGGTGTGCGGCTGGTGCTGTGGGAGCTGCAGGGCCCGCTCTACACAGAGAGGCTGCGCAGGGTGGGCGGCGAGGCTGACGGGGCAGCTGCAAGTGGGGGTATGGGGGCGGAGGTGGCTGCACCAGCTGCTCCAGCTCTGGGGGGGGGCAGCCTGCCACTGATGCCCCCCGTGCCTCACACATCATATTGTTAGGAACCTGTATCGCTTTCAACTCCCCTTAAAATTCTTCATTCAGGCAGGCTTCCAGACTTCAGCCGGCAGGATGCAGATAATCCCTCCCCCCTGTCCTGCCGCCTCCCACGGCACCGCGCCGCTCCGCATCCCGCACCTCAAGCCTCTGTGGCACAGAACCGCTGGCATCACCAACGGCCGCTGACGCGCTCCCCATCGCCGGCGACCATGCAAGCCCTGGCAATTGCTCCAGCCGAAGAAGCAGGTGGCTGGGAGACTGCCGCGGCGCCGATCTTCTGCGCCCGTCAGCTGGTGACCCCCTGCATGTGCGCTTGTCAACTGGGAGGTCTGGCGACGGAGCCAGCCAGCATGGAGAGTGATGGGGAGGTGGCGGTTTGGTGGGCAGGTTCCCGCCTGCCTGTGAATGTTGGGTCCACGGGGTTCGACACAGAGTCGACGGTCCAACATAACTTCCCTCCTCGGATGAGAAAGAAGGAATCTCTCCCGCCTGTGTACCTTTCCCCCCCTCAAGCGACAACAGGAGGTTGCAGACAACTAAGTCAGCCATTGCGGGAAGCCCTGGAATGGCCAGTCCAGGGCACCTGGTTGCAGTGCTGGATGTCTTTTGCTCCTAGAAGCCGGTGGCAAGAGAAAGAAGTCATTCAAACTTCAAGCTAGCTACTGGATGCCTATTCGCACTTTTTTTCCTTTTTTTTTGAATACTTGTCTGCCAACCCACCCCATCTGTAAAAGAAAAAGTCTTCCACCCAAGCATAAATTTTAAGGATTTTAAGGATGTCTGAGAGGAAGAGAGGGAGAGAGAAATAGAGAGAGGGGGAGAAAGAGGGGGAGAGAAATAGAGAGAGGAAGAAAGAGAAAGAGAGTGGCAGGGAGAGAGAGAAAGAAAGGGAGACAGAGGGAGAGAAAGAGAGGGAGAGAGAGGGAGAGAGAAAGAAAGGGAGAAAGGTAGAAGGGAGGGAGAGAGAAAGGGAGAGAAAGAAAGAGGGAGGGAGAGAGAGAAATAGAGGGGGAGAGGGAGAGAGAGGGAGAGAAAAAGGGAGAAATGGAGAGAGAAAGAGAGGGAGAGAGAAAGAGGGAGAGAGAAAGAAAGGAAGAGGAAGGGAGAGAAAGGGAGAGGGGGAGAGAAAAAGAGAGGGAGAGAGAAAGAGGGAGAGAGAGAGGGAGAGAGAAAGAAAGAGGGAGAGAGATTAAATTAGTAACATGGTTGTTAAGTGAATCTGGTTTCCCACATTAATGTTGCTTGTCAGAAGGTTGCAAAAGGCGATCACGTGACCCTGGAACAATGTGACCATAAATATGAATCAGTTGCCAAGCATCGAAATGTAAATCACATGACCCTGGGATGCTGCAGTGGTCACAAGTGTGAAAAATGGTCATAAGTCACTTTTTTCAGTAACTTTGAACAGTCACTAAGCAAACTGTTGTAAGTCAAGGACTACCTGTACTTTATCACTTTTTTCCATTTTTTTTTTTGGTCATCAAGTTTTTGACACCTCGCTAGGTGACTGGTGGTATTCGAATGTTGCCATATTCTAAAAGTGGTACAATCGGTGAAAAAGTTGAAAAGCCCTGCACTAATGGACCAATTATTTCATAACAGTAGCAAAATTACAGTTATGAAGTAGCAACGGAAATAATTTTATGGTTGGGGGTCACCACAAGATGAGGAACTGTATTTTAGGGGGTGCAGCATTAGGAAGGTTGAGAACCACTGTCATAGATCATTCACTCCTTGAAGGTTTTGGAGTTCTCCCTAGGCATTCTCTACTGCTGGGAAGCAGGACCTATTTATCTGGTCTTTCCTAGGCAACTAGGTTGGGTTTCAGAGACTCCTGGTAGAATTCCTGAGGATTTAGTGCAGAATTTCATTGAGGCCTTAGTTGCCATGAGGGGGTGATAAAATCCTTAGACTAGATTGTCCCTGCATGGTCTCTTTCAGTTCATGGGTTCTGGAGGGTCATGCAATTTACAGAAATATTCTTTGAGAAGAAATGACAGAAGAACCATTTAGTGCAATCCTTTTTGTTAAGGATTACACCATGGTAATAAGAACAGCCAAGGAGGAATAACTCTTACTGTGTCTGTGGATTGCTGTCTGGTAGTGCTATTGCTGGGGAGGACTGGTTGGAAGATCACCTGCAAAGCCCTGTGAATATTTTTCATGGCATCTGTTAAATAATACTCGGAACCTGTTTGTGCAGATTCTATGGATTGGGCACAATTTGATCTTGTTGGCCCTGAAAAAGTAGAGAAGGTCCTTGAAGCTATGAGTGTATCCATGCTCTCCTGGTTGATTACCTTCTAAGAAGTGGGAGGTGGTTGGGTCCAAGCAGTGGAAATGGAGTAGTCTCACCTGTGTTTAAAGAGGCAGTACAGGTAGTCCTTGACTTATGATTAAAATTGAGCCCAAAATTTCTGTTGTTAAGTGGGACAGTTGTTAAATGAATTTTGCACAATTTTATGACCTTTCTTGCCTCAGTTATTAAGTGAATCACTGCAGTTGATAAGTTAGGAACCCAGTTGTTAAGTGAATCTGGTTTCTCCATTGAAGGTCGTAAAAGGTGATCACATGACCTTGAGACACAGCTATGGTCATAAATATGAGCCAGTTGCCAAGCATCTGAATTTTGATCACATGACTATGGGGATGCTGGAAAGGTCATCACTGTGAAAAACAGGAATTTGAAGATTAGTGTAATGTTTAGCTTAACCTGTTGACTGCCTTTCCTTCTTTCTTCACAGTTAGAGTGAATCTTACAAGTTAAATGTTAAATTTAACTGATCACCTTTTCCTCTTTTTTTGTACACTATTTTTTCTTTTTTGTTGTTGCTAGGGTTGAATATATGTTTTTGTTTTATTTCATTTTGTTTGTTTTTCTGTTTTGTATTTTATATTTTTATGATAAAACAATAAATAATAATAGACCATCTCCTCTGTTTTTCCTTATTATCTCTGATTTGAAGATTAGTAACTACTAATATTCCTATTTTCATTCATATTTCTTTTAACATAATCAGCAGTAGAAATCATCATACTTTGTGGAAAATAATATATGTTGTCAGAAGAAATACTTTTCTTGTTTATTGTTTATCTACTTCCAGAATTTCAATGATTGAAATTTTAGATTGCTTCATCTGTTTTTGTTTGTTTGTTTATTTTACAGGATAAAAAGCTCCAGAAGTTTTAGATGTTTTGCAAAAAAGGGGTTCCAGACACATTTTCACCTTATTTATCACAACTATTTTTGTTCTACATGTTTAATATATGTCATTTGCACTATAATGATAAAATGTATTGCAGTTTATAAGCTGGCTTTTTTGCAACTGATTCAACAATATGATTTTACATGCAATGTTTATTACCGTCTTGAAGCTGGAATAGACCATCCTGCTGAGCTCTTGATAAGGTCAATATGTGAACCAGGATTTCCTGAGTCCCAATTAAATCTCTAAGAGTCTCTTCAACACTGGCTAGCTCTTAATAGGCACCACAAAAATAAACTTTATTTATTTGTTTGTTTGTTTATTCAGTTATTAAATTCTTTTTTTAAATATATTTTATCAGATTTTATATGGGTAAGGAAAAGGTGGGGTCGGTGCGGGTACAGGAAAATCGGGATAAAGGGGACAGGGTGTGGATAACTACAGTAAATACGTAATTCAGCGAACAAGCTGTCGTCCAGGTCTTCATATTGAGTATTATTGTTTATATAATACTAGACATTTATAAGAATAAATCAGTATAGTTACAACTGACATTTGGTAAAACAGTAATATTCCTTTAAATAATTAACATAGTTGATAGCATAACAACTATTTCCAATCATCAACCTTAATACTTAATATAATAAAGCTCTAAAATTTCTTCTTATTCTAACATGTTTCAACCCACTGATAAAATTTTCCCCAGGTTTTATAGAAGATTGAATCTTCTTTCTCCTTCATCTCTAACATTAATCTGTCCATTTCTGCACAATCTAGGATTTTCAAAATTATAATCTGGTCTGATGGTAGGTTTTCAGTTTTCCAAAACTGGGCGAATACTATTCTTGCAGCTATTAATACATGTAATATTAAATAATCATTTTCTTTGCCATAATTAGGTCTTAATATACCTAACAGGAATAGTTCTGGTTTAAATTCTATCTGGATTTTCATCATCTTTTCTAATCATCTATGAATCTTAGACCAATATTTTTTTGCAATAGAACATGTCCACCAGCATGATAATAAGTACCCCGTTTTTGCTTACATTTCCAACATGTATCCGATAAATTTTTAAACATTTTCGCTAAGTGAACTGGTGTCATATGCCATCTATAAAACATTTTATATAAGTGTTCTTTGTATGTTACTGATATTTTTATCCCACAGTTTTTGCCAGTCTTCTAATTCTATAGAATATCCAAAGTTCTTCGCCCATACTATCATTGTCTTTTTTACTTGTTCTTCTTCCATCTTCCAATTTAATAAGTATTTATAAAGCTTCTTAATCAAATGTTCATCTGTTTTTAAAAGTATTTTATCAAGTGGAGTCAGCTCTTTGTAAAATCCCATTATTTTTATGTCTTTTTCATATCTTGTTTGAATTTGCAAATATGACCACCATGTTAAGTCAATACCTTGTTGTTGAAGGGCTTGCTTGTCTTTGAGTTTTCCGTCCTTGTCCAAAATGTCTTTATAACTAACAGGTTTATTTTAATTAATCAGATTTGGATAAGCAAATGTTTCCATCGTTGAAAGCCACTCAGGAATTTTCATATACATTTTGTGTCTAACTTTCTCCCATTCAGAGAGTAAAACATTTCTTATAGCATGGTTTTGAAAGTACTTATGTATTTTAGCTTTCTCATACCATAAAAAGGCATGCCAGCCTAGTTGAAGGTCATATCCCTCTAAATAGAGAATTTGCTTATTTCTCAGAGTAATCCATTCTTTAAGCCAAAGCAAAATAGCTGCTTGATAATAAAGTCTCCAATCCGGAAGTCCAAAACCCCCTCTCTCTTTCGAATCTTGTAGAAGTTTACATTTAATTCTTGCTTTCTTTGCCATATAAATCTTAATATCATTGCGTTTAAATCATCAAAAAATTTCTTACCCAGCTTTACAGGAACTGTTTGAAATAAAAAAAAGTAGCTTTGGTAAAATGTTCATTTTAACAGTCGCTATTCTTCCTAACAATGATAGTTGGAGATTTTCCCATTTTTCCAGGTCGATTTTTATTTGTTTTATTAGTCTCTCATAGTTATCTTCCTTTAGTAAAGAATATTTTGCCGTAAGATAGATACCTAAATATTTAACTTTTTTAGCTATTTGAAGATTTGTCTTTTTGGCAAGTTGAGTTTTCTGTTTATCAGTTAAATTTTTTGTTAACAATTTAGTTTTTTCCCTATTTATTTTCAATCCAGCCACTTCTCCAAATTTCTCAATTTTCTGCAAAAGTTTAGGGGCTGTTTCCAAAGGCTCCTCTAAGATAAAGACCAGATCGTCTGCGAAAGCCTGTAATTTATATTTCTGGTCTTTAATCTCAAGACCTTTAATTTCTATGTCTTTCCTGATGTTTCTAGTCAGTACCTCCAGAGTAAAAATAAATAGCAGGGGTGAGAGTGGACATCCCTGTCTCGTGCCTTTTTTAATATCAAAGCTCTCTGTATAGTCTCCATTTATAAGTATCCTTGCTGATTGTTTCTTATAGATCGCTTGGATTGCTTTAATAAAGAGTTATTAAACTCTCATACGGACCCCCTCTTGTCACATAAGAATAAAGGCAGCTTACAATCCTAAAGTACATATCTGATTTTTTTTGTGTTTTATATAACATCATTGATATCCAGTTTTATTTTTTTGATTCATTCTATATTTTGATTTTAATTATTTCAATAAAGTAATTTAGAAAAGAAACATTCCTCAGAATAGAAAGAGTATGTTCATCAATTTGTACTTGGTATTATATTTACTGCATTTATATATGGAAAGTAGAAGAATAAACAATAATGATATAACATAAAGAAAATGTTACATTTTCATTGCTAGTATCTCAATTATTGTTTATTACAGTGTTTTAATTTTAATTAAATAGTTTCATGAATTGGAACTGAACTATTTTGGTTTAGGCATGTGAAAGCTAACCCTTTTTTGGTCAAACCTGATCCCATGGTTTTTTTAAAAAAATCCTTTCTTTGCAAATGAACCTAAGCTGAAAACAAACAAAATTTTTGTCAGTTTGACTTTTTTATTCACAGTCTTCAGTGAAACAGGGTTGTTTTTTTTGCTCAAAACATGGCCAAACAGAAGAGTGAAAAATGGCAGATGGGATGATGGGGTAGGGGAGAAGGAAGACTTCTGATTTGGAAAAGAAAGGATCACCAACCTCTATCATTCTTCTCCTGTGCTTTTTGTGATTCCCTAAAACAGCATTTCACCAACCAAGCAGAAAGGCATCCACAAATTGGGATTTTGCAAATAGGAGAGCTCTTATCTCACTGTGGAATTCTGCAACTTGAGTGATTCTGCTCTAGGCATTTGTCTTCTTCTTCATTCCTTAAAGAGAAATGAAGAATCAGAGGGAAAAGTAACTCCCAATTAGAACATTTTGGGTAATAATATCGATTATAACAATAACAACAACAATAATGGTAGTACTACCAATACTGGTAGTCCTTGACTTACAATTATAATTGAGCCTAAAATTTTTGTTGTTGCATTTGTTAAGTGAATTTTGCCCCATCTTATGACCTTTCTTAGTTGGTAAATGAATCACTGCAGTTGATAAGTTAGTAACCCAGTTGTTACCTGAATCTGTTTTCCCCACTGACTTTGCTTGTCAAAACATTGCAAAAGGACCTTGGGACACAGACATGGTCATAAATATGAACCAGTTGCCAAGCATCTGAATTTTGATCACATGACTATGGAGATGCTGGAAAGGTCATAAGCATGAAAAACAGTCACAAGTCATTTTTTTCAGTGCCATTGTAATTTTGAACAGTTACTAAATGAACTGTTGTAAGTCAAGGATTACCTGTAGTAATAGGCACCTTAGTGCAATCCCAAAACAACTGAAAACCATGGCATTGACAAATTACCATTAGTCAATTGCAAAAGGCAGCTGGAAACTTGGATGTTGACATCTCTACTGTACAAAATTTCAGTCTACTCCTTCCATCTTTGTTTGATTTTCTTTGAATCAGTTATTGGCAATCCACTGGCACATTTTAGTATGACTATTTAAGGTTGGAATTTCTTTCTGAGTTTGAAAATCTTTTGGAAGATTTTCTTTATTTTTCCATGTCTGCTTTCATCTTCAGTGTCTTTACAGATGTTGTAATGCTGCTTCTTGTGTCTTCCAACAGCTATATGAAATTCTTTCCATTCCTTTCTATATCCTTTGTCTTTCTTGGCATTGGCTTCATTTCTCTTCTTGGCAATTTCCATTGTTTTGACCTCTAAGCTAGATCCTTCTATTCCTTGGTTTTTAGCAGTCTCCTTTCACATTATTCCTTAACCATTTCTTTGATTTCATTCCAGAGTTCCTCTAGTTTCCTCTCAATTAAGTTCAGGACTTGAAACCAATGTATTTATTTGTATCTCACCATTCTTATTTTGACAAATAACCCAAGGTGGTGAACATTTCCAACACACCTTCATTCTCCTATTTACCCCACCAACAATCCTATGAGGTAGATTGGGCTGAGAGAGAATAACTGACCCAAAGTCATCCAGCTGGCTTTCATGCTAAGGTGAGACTTAAACTCAGGACTTCCCACCTTTTAGCTTGGTGCCTTAATTGCTAAACTTGTTCTCCTGCTTCATTTTTGTTTCCTAGGACATATAGTTTCCTAGAACATACATTTTTCTCCTTACCCTTTCCAGTCTTGGTATTCCAGTCTTCAGTCACAAGTAGCACATCCTGCTTGCATATTTGGTTGATTTCCAATATGAAACCAACCATAAATTGATCATAAACTACATCAGCTTCCAAGCATAAACTTGGACAGACATGTCAAACACAAAGCCCGGGGGCCGGTTGCAGCCCGCGAAGTGGTTTCCTGTGGCCCGTGAAGCCATCCTGGAAACAGTGAGGGAACGGCCCACTCTGCCTTGGCCCTGGCCCAGGCCGGCCAGGAGCCAATGTACAATATTGTGGTGGCCATCTATGTTGAAACACATTCAGTCTTAGCTCCATAAGGCTGTCTGGAAACAGCGAGGAACCAGCCCCTGCTGCATCGGCCCCACCTCCTGGGTGCATGATGGGGAGGTGTCACCCTTTGTGAGGAATGAAGAAATGCACCAGCATCTGGAAGTGGCCAGCAAATGGCCCTCGCCTCCTTCACCTATCCGGCTTGATCGGCTCCAGGGAAGGGGTTTTGGCAGGCAGCGGGGCGCTCTCCTCACAGCGCGAAGAGCTGAGCCAGGTGGCACGAATCTGATGAGAAGTGTAATAATGCCTAGTCCCCAGTCTGCCCAGTTTCAGCAGGCAGCAAGGTGCAAAGCTGACAAGCTTCGCACCACCCAGCTCAACTTCTCAGTGCTGTGAGGAGACCGCCCCACTGCCTGCCAAAACTGGGCAGGCTGGGGGCTGGGCGGCACAGGTAATGTTGATTCTCCAGCACCGGAGATGGAGAATCCACCAATGGGTTGAGACTGTATTCCTGCCCAATCAGATCAGTCAGCCAAAGTTGCCACGCCCGTCCTGGACCACAAGATCCCAGTCTTGACTGATCTCGCCCACTGGACAGACGGGCAAGTTTGGCTCTTAGGCAAGTACTGTCTCCCTTTTGGTGGATTCTCTTTCCTATAGCTGAGAGTTGGTAGGAAGTAATTGAACTTATTTTAATTGGATTACTTACCAAATTCTAAAATTTGCCTAAAAGTCTAGAGATTATATCCCCACTGTGGGATATTAAACCTTGATAGGGAAGGGGCTCTTCCCTACTCCGCCCCCTCACTGTCCCATCCCCCCAAAAAGGGGGGGAAAAGAGCTAGAAATGGCCACTGACCAACACCGGTTAGTCTAGCCAGCATGAACGAAGCTGTGCAACATCTACTAAGTATTCGAGCCATAGAACCGGTACCACCGGACCAGAGAGGCCAGGGATTTTACTCCATACTCTTTGTCATCCCCAAGACATCAGGGGGATGGAGAGCCATTCTAGACCTCAAGGGTCTGAATTTCCATCTAGCATATCGCAAATTCAAAATGCAAGCGCTACGCTCCATATTGGGAAGCATAAGAAAAGGAGACCTCTTGACGTCAATCGACCTCACGGAGGCGTATTTTCATATCCCTATCTCTCTGGCCCACCACCGTTTTCCATGGTTCGCATACAGGGGACGCCACTTCCAATACAGGGTACTCCCATTTGGCCTGTCATCGGCTCCCAGGGTGTTCACCAAGATCCTGGCGGTCATGGCAGCTTACTTAAGGACAATACCAGTCAGAGTCCAATGCTATCTGGACAACATACTAATCCAGTCGTCGTCCACACGATCCGCCCTGGCGGACCTCAAACTAATGGTAAAACTACTTCAGGACCACGGGTTCTCAGTGAACTTTCCCAAGAATCATCTGATACCCACAACAAGACTACTACACCTCGGGGCCATCATAGATACAGTGGAGTGCCAGGTGTACCTCTCCCAAGAACGCCGGAACAGCATAAGGGAGTCAGTGCTCCAATCGCATCAGCGCCAGTCTGTAACATTGGCCAGTCTTTCCCAATTGTTGGGAAAGATGATCTCGACCATAGCAATTGTCCCATGGTCCAGACTTCACTCACGGGAGCTGCAATGGTTCATGCTCCCCTTCCAGAGACAGGACCTCAGTGCATCCCAACAAAGGGTAAGACTGCCACAACGAGTACGGCACTCCCTCACCTGGTGGCTGTCCCCAGCCATGCTCAGCGGCTCATACTTCAGAGAACCGGACAGGTTAGTTCTCATGACTGACGCAAGCCTGTTCGGTTGGGGAGCTCACCTCTGGACCCAGTGGACCCAGGGCCGTTGGTCCACATCGGATCTTCGACACAACATAAACTGGCTCGAACTATGAGCCATCCACCTAGCACTACGACACTTCCACAGATTGCTGGCACAGTGGCACATACTAGTCCTCACAGACAATGTGGCAGCCAAAGCCCACATAAATCGCCAAGGGGGCACTCGTTCCTGCTCCCTATGGTCCGAGTCTCTCCTACTGGGATCCTGGGCAGAACAGAACCTGGCCTCAATCAAGGCCGATCATATTTCAGGGGAAGCAAACACTCAGGCAGACCTACTGAGCAGGACAACAGTAGACCACTCGGAATGGCACCTCCATACGAGGGTCTTCAAGGAACTCTGTCACCGCTTCGGTCGCCCCCTGGTAGACCTCTTCGCATTTCAGTCCAATGCCCAGCTGACTTGCTTCTTCTCCCGATTTCCGTCTGTGAGAGCGGAACAGACAGATGCACTCTGGAGCCCATGGCCAAAGGGTCTGCTTTACGCCTTCCCCCCTCCCTCTTCTCCCGGCCATAATATGCAAACTCCTTCAGGAATGAGCTGAGATACTCCTGGTGGCCCCATACTGGCCAAGGAGACCTTGGTTCGCCGACCTGAGAAGCCTCTCCCTCACAGATCCTTGGCGGATTCCCCAGGACAGTGTCTTGCTCAGTCAAGGGGTGATTCTCCACCCGGAACCCCAGTGGCTACAACTAGCAATCTGGCACTTAAGCGCTCGATCTTAACAAGGGGACTTTGTTCGCAGGGGGTCATCAGGGTAATTCAGGCTTCCCGACGCCCTTCCACGAATCGTATTTATGAAAAGCTTTCAATCATGGTGCTCTGGCCGGCACCTGACCATTGGGGAACTTATGGTTCCCAACATCTTGGAATTCTTGTTAGGCAGCCTGGAAAGGGGCCTGGCTCCAAACACACTGCGCAGACAGATCGCCGCCCTTTCCACGATTTTATCTTGTAACTCTGGGGAGTCTCTGGGTCATCATCCTTTACTCCGTTCATTCCTTAAAGGGGCCGCAAACATCAGGCCCCCCACAGTACACAGGTACCCTTCGTGGGATCTTCCACGGGTACTATGGGCTCTTACCAGGACATTGTTCAAGCCACTGAAAACATGTGACGTCCGCTACCTAACCCACAAGGTAGCATTTTTGGTGGCAATCACGTCGGCTCATCGTATCTCTGAATTAGCAGCGCTCTCAATATGGGATGACCTGTGTTCCTTCCACAGGGATCGAGTAGTTCTGCGCCTAGACCCTACTTTCATTCCAAAAGTCAACTCCTTATTTCACAGGTCATAGGAGATAATGCTACCGGACTTTTGCTCAAATCCAGCGCATGCCCTGGAGTGACAATGGCATACCCTGGATGTCCGTAGGGCTCTGAGGTACTATATTTCATGAACAGCGGAATTCTGCAGTTCAGAAGCTCTCTTTATCTCTTTCCACTCCTCTTCCAGAGGTCGGAAGGCCTCTTCTTCCACCATTGGTAGGTGGATCAGAGTATGCATCGCCGGAGCGTATCAGGCGGAGGCATTGCCGGTCCCCAGATGAGTCACAGCACACTCCACAAGGAGTGCAGCCACCTCTGCGGCATGGGCTACCCAGGCTTCCATTGAGGAAGTTTGCAGAGCGGCCACATGGGCCTCGCCTTCCCCATTCATCCGTCTCTATAAAATCGATAGATTCTCCTCTGCAGAGGCATCCTTTGGTAGGAGGGTTCTCCAGCAGGTTGTACACCAAAGTACCACACGGGACCAGTCTATTTCCCACCCTCAGGGACAATAGGCTTTGGTATGTCCCATTGGTGGATTCTCCATCTCCAGTGCTGGAGAAGGGGTGTTGTCTTACCTGAACGCCTTTTCTCAGCATGGAGATGGAGAATCCACACCCACCCTGGTAGGTCATATAGGTCTAGGGTTAGTTAGTCTTTCTTTTGTGAGCCACAACGTCTTGCTGTCAGTCAATGGCTTCGCTCGTGTCAAGACTGGGATCTCGTGGTCCAGGACAGGGGTGGCAACTTTGGCTGACTGATCTGATTGGGCAGGAATACAGTCTCAACCCATTGGTGGATTCTCCATCTCTGTGCTGAGGAAAGGCATTCAGGTAAGACAACGCCCCTTCTCACGCTGCTCATGGCATCCCCTCTCCCAGAGCCCACCAAACCAGATATGTGAAGTAGGTGAGGGCCATGTGCTGGCTACTTCCAGGTGATGGTGCATTTCTTCATTCCTCACGAAGGGTGACACCTCCCCAGCTGTATTCTTGACTGTTTTTCTCCCTCATCTCAAATATTTCCCCACCACTCTGTATTTAGGAAGGAAGGAAGGAAAGAAGGAAAGAAGGAGAGGGAGGGTCTGAGGGAAGTCCTGCCTTAATCCTGCCCTGCTGCCCTTTCACCATCCCCTTGCCCCATCCTCCTGGCCTATCCTGGGGGTCTCCCATCCTATTGCTAAGGAAGCTTTGGATACAAAGCCGGGTCTACTCCCATGGAGAGGGAATGGGCCTCCTTCTGACTTTGCCCTCATACCCATCATAAGCAACCTGGGTAAGGAGATCAAGCACAGCAGCAGCAGCCTTGAGGAGGAGATAAGTGCAGCTGGGCACCCTCTTGGGGAAGTTGGGTTGGGCTTGGGGCCACAGGTGCTCCAGGGCCAGGCTGGGTGTTTGACCTCTGCTGCCCAGGGTTCTAGACAGCCACTCTACCACGCCTACCCAGTAGGCCACACCCACCCTGGACACACCTACCCAGCCACCCAAGGGCAACTGCAATGCTGATGCGGCCCTCAATGAAATTGAGTTTGACACCACTGAAGTTGGATAATCAACACATTAACTCTAATTGAAATTATTTGATCACTGGTTGCACTGCACTGTCTATGCTATATCCTGCCTAGTTAAGAGTTTCCAATTTCTTCTTTCTTTTTCATGTTCTGGGTAGTAAAATTAACGATCTTCTGAATGAAACTGTTCCCTTCCAGTCCATCTCAGTTTACTGATGCCTACAATGTCAATGTGTCATCAATTCATTTAATCTTTCACTGTATTGAACTTTTTCTTGTTCATGTCTTCCATCTTCCCATTGTAATTCTGTCTTTATAGCTTCGGATTTTTTTTTCTGTGTGGTAACATCAGCAACTAGACTTCCCAAAAGCTACATCATAAATAAATAAGTTCTCCAAAAGACCTTCAACTCTTCCTCAGGAGCACATTGAGGGACATTTAGCACAATATCATCAATAACTTCGCATTGTTTATCCATTTGGATTTTTAAATAAAATATAGAATGGGGTTACCATTGCCTTCTGCTATGCAATATGAAACAATGTCTTTGTTGTCATCATTAAGGTGGCATATATATCTGTGTTGCTGCTGCCCAAAATGAAAACCTGCTTGCTTTATTTGCCCAGGACAGATGACCTTCATACCTTCGATGACTCTGTTGGGAATATATACTTTTCATGTAGACTCCTGGTATTCTGTGCTTGGCCCTTCAAGGAATATCCCCTTCCTAGCCTGACTTGATATGAAATGTTAAACAGAGCTTTTCATTTTTTTGTAGCAGACCTTCAGCATTAAGCAATATTTTTCTGAAGATTGGAAAATTAGTTTACTTTTAACATTTTAGCACCATGGCAATTTTGGATATTTTGGCTTACTGCCATATTTTCTACCACATTAACGCCATAAATATTTCATAGAAATAATCTTGCCCTTTGTATTTTAACAGTGGAAAATCTATTCTTTCCCCAGATTTGATCATTCTTAATATTTCTGTAAAAATGGATAGAAGGCTGGAGTTTTTTCCTCCCTTTTAAATAAGGAACATCTGTGTTTTTGAGGTATTTGGTTTCAGCCAGGCAGGATTTATTGTAAATGCTTCCTAAGTAGGTAGGAAATACTTTACGAGTCTTCTCTGGTACTTGGGATCCGAGGACACCATGTTTCTTCTCTTTCATCAAAACATAATTGAGACAAAGTGGAGAACAGAAGTTAGATTTTAATTACTTTTTCACTGCCCAGGTGAGGAATGCTCCAAATATCTTGCTGTGGATTTCACAGTCCAGCTGTGTTTCTCCTGACATTGTCATTTGCTGCCTATGATTTGGAGCAGTTGAGAAAATGAAAATGAAGGCATTGGTAGGACAGAGATGATTCTCATCCTACAGACAGGAAAGCAAAAGAGACTGGGGTAACTTCATAGGGTGTGGGAAAAAGGGACTAATATTAACATTAGATCAACAATCAAGAAACAAACAATACCCCAATCGAGAAACTGCCAAAGAAGCTAATAGTAAACAGTCCAATCAAGAAACCATCAAGACAATTCCCACCAACACTGACAGGGCAAGCTGCCAGAATATAAAATAAGAGCAAACCCCACTCCTACTAGCATTGATGATGTTACCTAGTTTGGTAATGAAATATCTGCAAGAAAGCAACCAAGCTCAGAGAGCATCAAGGACCCCACAGTTCAACCCTGGGCTATTTTAGAATATCTTTTCTAAAAAGGACTAAGGATGTTAGGTCATTGGATCTAATCAGAAGTTTCAAGTTTTAGTTTTTAGGGATCAGAGGAAAATGTTAAGGTAAAAACCAATCTATTGACATGAAAAGTAGGAAAAAGTACCTCCAAGGACACAAACAATTTTTTCCCTGAATCAACTATAGCTTCTATTCCACCCATTTCTGCTTTTAACTTATTGGGTTATATTCCTTGACCTACAGGCATTGCTGTCTTTAGTTCCTAAGACTCTTTGTCTAATGCTTGTAAGACCATATGTATCTTGGGGAGATATAGTTACAAAATTCAGGGTGTGCATTCAAAAGTATTAAAGAATATGAAAACTACAGTATCAGATTAAGGCTGCAAAACCTAGATGGCAGCAGAGATACAGAAAACTAGCTTTTTTGTGCCCTCTTGTGGTCACAGAGATCATTGCAGCCCAAAACCCGTAACTAAGAAAATTTGTAGAGTACTATAAAAGAAAGTGCTTGAACCAAGGGGAAAATATGAAATTACTAACTAGATTAAAGAAAAGGTTCAGCAAATGTATTAGCAATGTCTTGCCAAGTGCCATGGAAGCTTTGTGGCCAGAATGTATACATTGTTATCGATAAACAAAGCACACATAGTCTGCTTTCTATTTAACAAATTGCCAGTTGTGTGCTGCAAAATGAAAATGGAATCCTATGAAGTGGAGCAACTCACCAAATCCTGTGAGTGTAACTTGGCAGCAAATATACAATTCGTCTTTTCCAAAGTGTGTGATTTATAAGAATGCTTGCCACCCAGAAGACAGTGGAAAAATCACATCCAGAAGTGCTCTGTGTCTGGAAACATTTTTAAAATATTCTTGGATTTTATAAGAAGGATGTAGGATTCACATGAGTATACTGTAAACTTTTATGCCCCCTCTCAACAATGTCCCACAAACTTAGAAATGCCCCTTTCTCACTGCCTTGAATGGAAGGAAAAAAGGTTAAAAACCCAGTGCTACACCACTCAGACCTTTTGGACACATTTTCCCATCAGCCTCAGCTTCATTGATAGGGATTGCAGGAATTGTTTACTTCTAAGCAAAGAGTAACCAAATAATCAGTCTTCTTCTGATCTCCTAATACAGCACCTGCATATAATAAATTGTGCCGATTAACTTCACTTATGACTTTTCAGTCATGTAGGTATTATGACAAAGGTCAGGATGCAAGAAAACATTCAGTCCCCTTTCTTCTGAAAGAACCCAGAGCAGTTAATATGCAGCGCAATGGGAAAATGTCCCATGGACACATTACAAGACTGTCATTTATTAAATTAATGTATCCACCACATATTTGTCATGTTATAGAATATAGATCAATTCTGGTTTCTAAAACCTCAGTCTTCTGTAGTGGTATGGCATAGTAGCAATATACAATCATATCCAATAATACTAGACATCATTAATCAAAGACAAAGTATCATTGATTTCAAACAAATTTATTGTCCATCATTAAATTACTGCAGTTCAAACATAGGCTTCCCTTTAGCTGGATTATATCCATGATAAAAATGACATATAGAACTGCATAAACCAAGCCCAAAATATTCTCAGCATTATTAATATGAATGGCTCTACAAAGAGCCTATTTAATATAATGCATTAATATATCTAATAAAAGAAATGAAAATATTTTTTTTAAAACAACAATGATCTCATCTGTCTTTTTGTTGGGAACTTTGTTTTAAACAGCAGTAAATTTTTGGGAAACATACATGGGGTTATATTACTCATCCTTGAGATTTAGAATCTTAGGATAGTCATTAGATTTTGGCAAGCAACCAGGAACAATACTTTCTGGCTATTCATTGGATTAAAAAATTAAGAGATGTGAGATGCAATAGTGTAGGAGTTAAATGTGAAATCCTTTCAGTGTTCATGACAGATTAAAACTGCCATTCCTGCAGGACTACATAGAGCATGTGTTTTAGAAAGCTTCCACTTGCTTACTTCCAAGGAATTCCACTGATTTTCAAAGACGATGATATGAGGTTATGTGCTTTGTTTTAAGAAATTATCAGCAATAGTAGATCTCCATCGTGGAAAACCCCCAAGAATTGTTTTGATTGTGTCAGGATATAAATATAATAAGTAAACATTGACTGTATTACATATGGATCATTTTCCTTGTCAACTATTCAGCCACCTCCAGTACTACCAGAAAGAGCAGGTATGTTTGTAGGATGAAGTATGAACATCTGATTTGGCAATCAAAGAGTAGCTGTATGTCTCCTTTGATCACTTCCTGATTTGTTGCAGCATCCATGGAGGCCCTTTCTCTTCAATTTTGACTTAGTTTAAATATTACAGTAGTTCATGGTTAAGACCTCTGTATTACAAATAGTCCTGATTTAGTAACTATCACATTTAGCAATTGTCTTCAGTTACGATGGTGATCAAAAATTAACTTTATGACTAATCTTACTTACAATCTTCATAAATCTGTAAATAGTGGTGGGATTCAGCTGGTTTGCACCACTTTGGCAGAACCAGTAGCTAATTTTTTGTTGCCCAGGCTCAGAATGGACTTTTGGAAGTGGCATCCACACAGAGAACTGGTTGTTCACATGTTTGAATCCCACCACTTTCTGTAAAGCAAAACAAGGGCTGCTTATACTTTCTCCTATTTTTTCATCATGGAATTTTTTCCCCCCAAAATATTTGACTAATCTGAAAATTTAAAGTATATTCTTAAGGTTGCTGAAGTCAGTAACTATTATCACTAGGCTCATAATTTCTCTTTGCATAGTTTAGGAAATCATATTGAGACCAGCCAAAATATCATCAGATCTCCTTTTCTCTTTCCTGGTGACCGCAAAACAAAACAAAGCAAATCCTCGGCAGCTCATGTGAGACAGAGAGCCATCACAACTATTTTTACAAGTTTCAAAGAATGTTCCATATAGTTTCACCTAGTTTCAAATAAATAATGGAGGAAAATGAAAAAAAATGCCCTCAAAGCTGTTAATTTCAGAGAATTGAAAGAGATCCACCACATCATACAAGAAAGATGAAAGGGTCTTTATTCTTAATTCAAGGAATGCATTGACTTGCTTGTCTGCACTGAAAGACCAATGGAGCCTGGAACATAATAAGCAGTCTCAGTTTGTGTTGTTGTTGGATCTCATGCTTCATTTTTTGAGTCCACATCAAGACAGATTTTGCCAGGGGGACCCATAAAGTATATTAGTGGTTCAGAGCTTGCCTTTTAAATAAAAATCTGCTTAGCGTTCCTACCAGATCGAGGTATTATCTTGGGAATCAGTTTCCTTTCAGCAAATAAGATTCATTTATTTACCATAGAGTAATCAGAGTTTTGCTTTGGTGACTTGACCTTTTGGCTATAGCTTGTATTTGCTTCTTTCATTAGCCTGCAATCCATGCCAGTGAATTATAGCATCATTGCTCTTCCTGAGCACTTAAATAGTGAAAACAGGCATAGAACCTGATCTGTAGCTAGGCATTCTTGCTTGTGGTTTGGAAAGATAGACAGATGGAATCTTTATTAAAAAGGGAATGTTAGCTAATTTATAAAGCCAGCTGGCAAGTATATTTAACAGGCATTTTTCTGATAATGTTTCTTTCATAACACATAGAAATTAAATTTCAGGTAGAATGACCATCCTAGGACTCTTTTCAATGGAGATCTGGGACTAAATGGGCAAAGACTTTCATGAACTTATCTCTCATGCATGTACTTATCATCATCATATAAGAGCTTAAGTGAGCTTTGAGGGGGTTTGTATTTTGCTCTCTGAGATACACCTTTCTGGGTTTCGGGTTCGGCCCAGAGCAGGGAGCCAGGTGGTAGTTGTCACCTGGGAAAACCTAATGGTTTTCAGAGCTTCTGTGCACCGCCAGAAAGACCCAGCGGTTAAAGTTGGATCATATGGAGCAGTTAGGTATGTCGTTGCTTTACCAGCCTTCTTGCTGCACAGCAACTTATGTGCCTGACTCACATACTGTGAGCTTCACTAAGCTGACCAGATCAAGATAGCAAAACTGCAGACTGATTAAGTCTTATTAAAGTTGACTATGATACCTGATCTTACAAATATAACTGTGTTGTATTTCGTCCTCCTTCTTATAGCTAAATTAATGAGGGAGGTGGCTGCCTGAACACTTCTGAATAATATCTGTCTGTTGCAGACTTAAACTATGTTTGATTCCTTGTTTTTCTAGCAACAGATTTTGCATAGTCTTCATTGAGGTCATTTTCTTTACTCTCTATATTGACTCTTTCAAATCTCCAAATCTGGAAGATTTTAGCCTATCATTGTGTGATATATAGTCTAGTGTGGTCCAGGAGTTTATGGCCATCATGGTAACCATGGGCCTGATCAACATCACTCACAAACCAACACACATAGGAAGTCACATGCTTCACCTGTTTTTCATCTTAGGACATTATGACTTGATCTGAAGGTGTTCTGATGTTGTTATGATCCACTCTTTGATTGTTTTTTGACTTATGGTTACTGCCCACCCACTATAGGAAGAACCCATCCAATTGGCATCTCCAGGAAGCTAATGGACACAGTTGAGATTTAGAGGGAACTTGGGTTTTTTCATGCCCAGCTCTTATGCCACACAACAAGTTTACTGGCTCAGTTCATGGCAGCAAAATGCAGTGGAAGCAGAGTTTTCAAAAGGATATGCCTTCATCTTCTATCTAGGGCAAAAGAAAAGCACATTGCTGGGGGCAGGGAGACAATCACATTATTTGAACTAAAACTGAAATTTGGGAAATGTTTGATTGATAAAGATTTTCTGATACCTGTGCCATTTGATATTAAAAGAGCACATAGAAAATTGGTTTTAGATTATAAATTAAATCTATCAGAGTTTTTGGAATAGAATAATATGATGCTGTTATGATTTCTTAATTGAGAGAACATTGTAAATTCAAGTGTGTAGTGCATAGTTTGAATTGTGATTCTAGCAATGACTCACTAATGGAAAAATGAGCACTGAAGACTATTTACATGAAATCAATGCCCAGAGGATTAAAACCGAGTCTTCATTAAAAAGCAAAAAATAAAAATGATGTCTGCATTGAGCTTTAAATTTCTGAGTGTGTATCTGGAGTCAAAATTGATTTGGAAGTTTCCTATCCTGTATATGGTTAATAGGCATAATCCTCATCTGAACCTTAGGAGACAGATAAAGACATTTTGTTGCTTCTTCTGTTGAGCTTTTTTAGCCTATAATGGGATATGGTTGCCAAGGGAATTCACAGGGTTCAATATAATTGTTGTGACTGAATGTTATTGAATCAAAGGCTCTAAAGATAGGTGTGTTACTATCCCTTGCAGTGTTCTGGAGAGAATAAGAAGAAAATGGCCTCTATTTTTGAGGCAATTTTACTTACAGCATAGATTGAGGCATAGTCAGAAAAGTTTAGAAATAAATGTATACGCAGACTTTTGGGCATTTAATATCTCTGGAACAGGTGCTACTATAATAATTTCCATGTAAGGGAAAAAAAGGTATGTACTACATACTACTTTGGTGCACTAAATTGGGCATGCAGGCTTCTTATACGGTAGGAGGAAGGTTTTCTTTCCTGCACAGATATGGAAACCTCTAAATCATGGTGGATATAAATTATATGAAGGATAGAAAAATATGTCTTTGGCCTAAATAATATAAAACTCAGAGCACTGAGGATATATCTAACCAGAGTTACTACTACTCAATTTAAATTGATGATTCAAGGGAAATAGTATTTGGGAAAGTGGTAGCTTTTTATGTTCTTGCTTTTAGAGTTTATAAGAATGTTTATTCAGTTATCTTTTAATTACATCAACTTAGCTAATGACAGTGTGGTTAGTTTTGGAGCAGATTAGGAATTGGAAGAGTAGTAATGCAATCTGATTCTTTGTCAGGGTGGAACTGTGAATACTGAATTTTTCAAATCATCTCAGTTGAGTTGCAGCCTATGTAGATATTTTAGAGAATGGAAAATTAGATTATCTAGCTAAGGTGTCAAAGCTGCTAACATTGGATGTTCTTGCTCTGACAAAATATGCAGAGCTGTGTGATATTTTTAGAGTTAACTCAGAAAATGCTGGGAGGGGAGAAGGAAGAAAGTATGAGTTGCAAACGGAAGGGAACCTTTGCCCTTCAAACTAATTGAAGAATGTAAATCATGACAACAAAATAAGGGAGGGAAAATGCTAGCAAAAATAACTGCTCGGGGGTGTGTGGAGATTTCAGATCTTAGCATCCCTTCTTCATGCCTTGCCGACATTTTGTCACATGAATAAAAAGACTTTTTAGGATAACCAATGCCTGGAAGTTCTTTGAAGTATTTCATTAGTCGGAACCTTGACATCATGTTAAGATCTCAAATCCTTTTCAACCGACCTGGGTCCTGAACTCCATCCGCTGTTTCTAGGCTTGAGAGGAGCTGGTAAAGATTCAGGGAAGAAAAATCTATCATGAAAAAAGTGAGTTTGCTTGAAGACCCAGCAGCTGCTGATAACCCAGAGGAGGAAACAACAGACAGCATGCTATGGGAAGATGAATTCTGGCAGATCTCCCAGCTGGGAGCAAAGACTTCAAAAGCAGAATGGTGGAGAGCTAACGAATGGCCTGCTACTCAAGCTTTGGGTGAGTCACTGGAAAGATTTCAAAACCCAGATGTGAAAAACAGAAATCAATTCCTGCAGAGAGAAGCCTACAGCCACTCCCTTCCAGATCAGACAGCCTTTCAGATCCTGTCTTTCCCTGCCAGGGACTTCAGCCCTGAAGAGAGAGGGAATCCCAGTCTGAGGCCTCTGCAGCAATGGGGAAATTGGCACCCCCCACAGGTAGATGATCAGCAGCATCTGAGCTTGCCACTGCTAATAGAAGCCTTACAACAGCTTGGGGTGGTGCAGAAGCCAGGAGATCAGCAGCTGGTGGGAGGATGACCATAGCAAGGAGATTGGTCACTGCCCCCAAACGTACAGCAACCGCTGAGGGATTTACAGCAATAGGGAGTGAACGTGCAACCCCTGGGCATGAACCAGCAACCAGGATGGGGCCAGCAGCAACAGCCACAGTGGGGACCCCAACAGGCTATAATTGCACCCCATTTCAGAGCAACCTTTGATGGGGACCCAGAGAAACTGATTTTCTTCCTCAACCAAATACACTCTCATTTGAATGCCTGGGCTTATTTCTACCCAGACACAGGTGCCATAGTCGATGTGATAGATCCAGCCTAGAGGGAGAAGCATCCAAATGGCTGAACAATTTATACAATGAGCAAGCCCCTGAATTGGAGGACCCCCACCTCTTCCTCCTAGGGCTGAGAGAAAGATTTGAGGACCCATCTCTTGACCTAAAGGCAAGAGAACAAATCCACAAAATAAAAAAAGCCGGCAAGCCTGCCCTGGAATATGTGCGAGAATTTTGCAAGTTAGCAGGTTGAATAGAGGGGTGGCCAGAGCAATCCCTAATCCATCACTTCATAGAGGGATTAGACCAGTGGTTCTCCAGTACAGGAGATGGATAATCCACGGATGGGTTTTCTCTGTCTGCCTGCTCTTGAGACCAAGTAGCCAAAGCTTGACACGCCCCCACTTCCTGTGGAGTCCATTCTTAACTTGGTCTCTGCTCGGAGAAGACTTGTTTTGGTGTGGCTCTCAGCTTATCAGGTTAGACAAGAAATCCATTGATTGATTATCCCTTGATAATTGGCTTCCCCTTCTCAAAAAATTTCCACCTATAGGAATTTAACCACAAAATTTTCTGGGGATCAGTCCTGATCTCAAACCTAAAATTAAAAAGGGGATTGGTGGGGAGGGAAATTTCCCCACAGATATCAGCCAGCCCCAGGGCTCTGGGGGGTGAAAAGGGGGGGAAGAAGGCATCAGCAGAGACTACTTGCTGAACCTTTTCCCCAACCACTAAGTTTTCCTTGGGATCATCCCTGATCCTATATTAAAATTGAAGAAGGGGGTGTGGGGGGGAAAAACTCCCCACGGATCCCAGTCAGCCCCAGGGCTCTGGAGGTGAAAAAGGGGGGGGGGAACAAAGGCATCAGCAGAGACCACTTGCTGAGCTTTTCTCCCCAACCTTCCAAGGGATTTTTTCCTCAAATTGGGGGAAAAAATAACAATCTCCAGGTCCGGATTCAAACTTGAATTCGGATCATCGGAGATTCCCTAGCAGCCCAGGGCAACCGCGGGCGCCATTTTAGTTGCCGTTTTCAGACAACAAAGGCAATCCCTGACTGGGATTCCCTTAAAACGTCACAGCGCGCCAAATTTAAATCCCCGGGCACAAGCAGCTTCTGGGAGGCTGCGGAGCTTATCTTCAGAGGGAAACGAAGCACAGGAAGGGAGTAAGCCAACCAAGAAACGGAGGCTAGAGAACCCTCCTGGGATCTGCAAAGCCCTTTTTCAGGGAGAAACGAGCTGTGGCTGCCATCTCTTGCCAGAGAAAGGCAAACCGAGCTTAAGGAAGCTCTACATCATATCTGGAATCACTGATAGAGGCGGAATAGGAGCACACAACCAGCGCTCCACCCCCGATACACACATATAATAATAGGACAAAATATAATAATAATAAAAATAGATACATAAATTTTAAAAATAATAATAATAATAATTTAAAAAAAAAATTTTTTTTAAAGCTAAAAATTAAGCGACTGCAGGGCCAACAGGCCTAAAGACAGAACACACAATATTATCATCATCACCATTATTGTTGTTGTTGTTATTATTATTATTATTTTATTATTATTGTTGTTCCTATTATTAGTATAATAGTAATAGTATTAATAAGAATAAATTCCGCTCTAGGTGACCGCCATTTGATACCTGCTGTGTATTAAGTTAGGCCTACAGACCCTTTTGAGGTCGCCACTGATATTTTTTGCCTCCCTTTTCCTTTTTCTACTGGTGCACGTTGCCTGGTCACCTAAGGCCTCCGGGCGGAACCCAAAGAGTGGTTCCAAACGTGCCTTCGGTACCTCCCTCAGCTACCGTGACCTTAGCCCAGAGAGAATATTTTTGTTGTGGTCGGGTGATCAGGGGAACAGTCCTGGTACTTGTTCCAATTTCGCTCCCGCCAATACTTGCCTGCCTGAGCGTCTTCTCAGTTTTTCTGGGACTGCTCAAGCGGAATGGAGGGACCCTCGTTGCCTCAATCCATGAGCACGACCCCTCCACCTCCCAATTACGGCTGCAACACACCTTCTGACCAGAAGGCGGCAGGCAAGTGCAAAGCGAAGACAAAACACTCGCTCAAGAGGCCCTCCAAGTTGGCGGAAAAGCAAGCCAGCCGTAGGCACCAGGCCCTGGAGAAGGAGTTCTCCAGAGCGCAGAGGCAGGCCCAATTGGAATTGGTTCAAATAGCGGCCACCGAGATGGAATTACCATTGAGTCCATCCACATCAACCCAGAGTGCGTGGTCCATTCCAGGAACACCGCAACCACTGGATCCGCCATCTACATCAGCCCAACAAACAACCACGGCGGCAGGCACAACCACTGAGTCCAACTCTCCACCTGCGGTCACCACACCCAAAGGTAATGACATAGGGGACATCTGGGCAGATGGACGGCTAGAGGCCCTATTAACCAAAGTGGTGGACCGAGCCCTAGCACAGCGCTCCGCCCACCACGACCAGGGGCCCTCCATCTCAGCCATGCCACACTCGGAACTCCCCTCAGAGTCCTCAGGCATTCAGGAACCCGTCTCCCCGGCCCAGTCCTCCATGAGTGGTTATTCTTCACCACAAGAGGAGGATCAACCTGGGATCTCTATGTCAGAGGATGAGGAACTTCCCCCTGAGCCCCCCTCAGGGGGATTATTTAATCCCAACCGCTTCCTCACGATACTACGCAAGGCCACAGCCATTGCGGACATGGGGACGGATCAGTTTTCTCAGCCGCAAGCGACACCGGCCACCACATCCAGACCCGTATTCGTAGAAAAGGTGACAACGCAACACCATATACCTTGCCCCGCCATTTTCCTGAAAGGGATCAAGAAGCCATGGGACTCTCCCGCTTCCTTCCCATCAGTGAGTGGTACGGACAAAAAATTATACAGCACTGCCACAGACCTCAATGAGGCCTTAGAAATTCCTAAAGTAGATGAAGCCTGGACCCCCTTGGTCTCCCAGACAGCCATGGCTGGGGACCTAGTGGAGGCCCTTAAGGCAGATGACAAAAAGTGGGAACAAGCCTTTCGCAAAACCCACCAGACAGCGGCATGGGCCATCAAAGCAGCCACCTCGGCCTCCTTTTTTGTCCGGGCCACCCTCATCTGGTTGCAACAACTACAAACCATAGTTCCTATGGAGGACATACGAACACACCAGGACCTGGCTAAGATGGTAGCAGCCACGGAATACGCTGCAGACGCAACGTTCCAATCGGCCATTTTTTCATCCAGATCCATAGCATCCAACATAATTGCCAGGAGAATGCTATGGCTAAAACACTGGCAAGCTGACACCAAGGCTAAGTGGTGGCTAGCGACCGCCCCTTACTCAAGCAACGGTCTGTTTGGGGAGGCCTTGGACCCCTATCTTGTAGGGAACAAAGACAAGCGGAAGGTCATGGCACACTTGAACAAAAGGTCAGACAAACGTACCACACCTTACTTTCGTAGGCAGTCCTTTCGCCAACCGACAACCACGACTATCAGTCAGGCACCCAAGCCATTCACTCCCAGGCAGAACAAACCGTACGGCCGCCCCTACGACAGACCGAAGTTCCAGCCCAGACAACAAAACCAGTCGAGACGACCCTTTCGTGGAACGGGTCGTCCGTACCGGAAGACAAAATGACTCCTACATAGACCTACCCATTGGAGGAAGACTAGCTCACTTCTTCCACCAGTGGGAGCAGACCTCCACGGACAACTGGGTACTACAAACCATCCAGTCCGGGCTGTCCCTGGAGTTCCTGGTCACACCCCCAGACCGACTCATCAACTGCTCGGTCTCCAGGAACCCCACCAAACGCAAACTCATGCAGGAGGCCATCCAACACCTGTTGGACATTCAAGCCATAGAACCGGTCCCAGCGGAATACAGAGGCAGAGGATTTTACTCCATCCTCTTCGTGGTTCCAAAGACTTCAGGAGGATGGAGGGCAATCCTGGACCTAAAAAACCTCAACCGCTACATCACATACAAAAAATTCAAGATGCAATCCCTTCAGTCCATCCTGGGAAGCATCAGAGAAGGAGACTTCCTGGCATCGATAGACCTCACGGAAGCCTACCTTCACATCCCCATCCACCCAAACCACCGCCGGTTCCTACGTTTCTGTTACGGGGGAAAACACTTCCAATACAGAGCTCTCCCCTTCGGTCTATCTTCGGCACCCAGGGTATTTACCAAGATACTAGCAGCGGTAGCCGCCAAACTGAGAAAAATCCCAATACGCGTCCAATGTTACCTAGACGACATACTAATCCAAGCAACATCCCTACAGACAGCTCAGGCGGACGTAAGGACCGTCATTCGCGTCCTCCAATTACACGGATTCTCAGTAAACTTTCAGAAGAGCCAGACAGTTCCCTCGTCCAGGCTGCTGCATCTGGGGGCCATGATAGACACAACCAACTGTATGGTCTATCTCTCCCAAGACCGGGTGGCCGGCATCAGGGAACTGGCTCGCTGGGTTCACAGGCAACGTTCAGTTCCGATACTAACACTTTCCCAATTATTGGGCAAGATGGTGTCGGCCATAGCCATTGTACCCTGGGCCAGGCTCCACCTCCGGGAACTACAGTGGTTTCTGCTCCCGTACCAACGGCAGAACACCAGCGCATCCAACCACCTAGTCAGGGTCACGGCACAAATCCGCAGGGCACTACGATGGTGGTGCTCTCGGGCCGTGACCAAGGGGTCACCCTTCAAGGAACCAGTCAGAGTTACCATCACTACAGACGCCAGTCTGTATGGTTGGGGACTCCCAGTTTGTACAGGGACGTTGGTCCGCCACAGATCTGAGAAACAACATCAACTGGCTAGAACTCAGGGCTATCCACCTAGCCTTGCAACAATTCAAAGACAGAATCAGAGGCCACCACGTTCTAGTCCTAACAGACAACGTAGCAGCCAAGGCGCACATCAATCGGCAGGGGGGGACCAGATCAAAAACCCTGATGACAGAGTCACGACTCCTATTCAGCTGGGTAGAGCCCAATCTGAAGTCACTAAAAGCGGAACACATATCGGGGGTCAACAACCAGCAAGCGGACTTCCTAAGCCGCACCACAGTGGACCCTTCGGAGTGGGGGCTACACCCGAACTTGTTCCTAGACATCTCCCGCAAGTTCGGGTACCCGATCCTCGATCTGTTCGCATCATCAGACAATGCCCAGCTCCCCAGATTTTACTCTCGTTACTTCAACCCGCGAGCAGAGGGGACGGACGCTCTGAGAACTCAGTGGCCTCAGGGTCTGCTTTATGCCTTTCCCCCACTACCACTCATACCGGCGGTCATCCGAAAGCTGATTCAGGAGCGGGCAGAAGTGATCCTAGTAGCACCATATTGGCCACAGAGACCGTGGTTCGCCGACCTGATGAACCTGTCTCAGTCGCCCCCATGGAACATTCCCCCTCATCAAGTGTCCCTACACCAGGGAACCATCAGTCACCCGGAACCCCAATGGTTACAACTGACCGCCTGGCACTTGAGCGCCAGATAATGGCACAGGAACTATTCTCTCCCGGGGCCATTACCATAATTCAAGCTTCACGCCGTCCGGCAACAAACCGCATTTATGACTCCACTTGGAAAAATTTTTGCCTTTGGTGCAGGGAACGGCAGTTTGACTTACACAAACTCTACATCCCTCAGATAGTAGATTACCTCTTGGAGGGACTAGACAGAGGCCTCGCCCCCGCGACCATCCGCAGGCAAGTGGCGGCCTTGTCCACCCTCCTCACCTGCACGGATTCGGTTCCCTTAGCTCACCACCCCAGGATCCGCGCCTTTATCAAGGGCGCCTATAACACCAGACCTCCAGTAATTCACAGGTACCCATCCTGGGAACTACCGCGAGTCCTTCACGCACTCACTCGGTCACCATTTGAACCATTGGTGACCGTTTCCTTGCGACACCTGTCGCTAAAGGTGGCGTTCCTGATTGCCATCACATCGGCCAGACGAATTTCGGAACTGGCCGCACTGTCAGTCAGAAACGACCTATGCATTTTCCACAAGGACAGGGTGGTCCTTAGGTTAGATCCTGCCTTCATACCGAAGGTGAATTCACTCTTTCACAGGACACAGGAAGTAATTCTCCCAAACTTCTGTCCAAATCCAACACATGACCGGGAGCGGCAGTGGCATACATTGGACGTCCGCAGAGCCTTGCGGCGTTATATAAAGCGTACAGAACCCTTCCGCAAATCGGAGGCCCTATTTGTGTCCTTCCAAGCGGGCACCTTGGGGCGGAAAGTTTCCGCGGGCACCATTGGAAGGTGGATCCGAAGCTGTATCGCAGAAGCTTACAATGTATCATCCCTGCCGCCCCCAAGTCATCTCACAGCCCATTCCACCCGAAGCGCTGCAACTTCGGCGGCATGGGCTACCCAGGCGTCAATCGAGGAAGTTTGCAGGGCCGCGACATGGTCCTCGCCTTCCCCGTTTATACGACACTACAAGATAGACCGCTTTGCATCGGCGGACGCCTCCTTTGGTAGGAGGGTCCTCCAGCAAGTTGTCTCAGAGATCAATCTACCGGCCTTATCTGTTTCCCACCCCTTGGGACAGTGAGGCTTTGGTACGTCCCATCCGTGGATTATCCATCTCCTGTACTGGAGAAGGGGCGTTGGTCTTACCTGAACACCTTTTCTCAGTACGGAGATGGATAATCCACACCCACCCCAAGGCCAGCAGGCCGCTAGTAGGGAGCTGAGAGCCAATACCTCGTCAATCATCAGCCAATTCGCCCTCGTTAAGAATGGATTCCACAGGAAGTGGGGGCGTGTCAAGCTTTGGCTACTTGGTCTCAAGAGCAGGCATACAGAGAAAACCCATCCGTGGATTATCCATCTCCGTACTGAGAAAAGGCGTTCAGGTAAGACCAACGCCCCTTCTCAACCTTCCCAATGCCGCGACCCTTTAATACAGTTCCTCATGTTGTGGTGACCCCCAACCCTAAGGGCTCTCCAAACGTGCACCAATGCCGCCCACTGACCCACCGTGCCCGGGGCTTAGTGCGCTTCGCCTGTCCTTGCCTCACTTCCGAAGGTTCCCGGCTTGCCTGGCTCCAGCTGGCCGGGGAGGGGTGGGAAGGAAGGCCGCTCTACCAGCTCCGCCCAGCCTGGTTGGAGAAGTGCCCAGGCGGGGAGAGGGAGAGGGAGAGGGAGAGAGAGAGAGAGAGAGAGAGAGCCAAGAGGGCGACAGCACTGGCAGAGCTTAGTTCAGCCTCCTCCGTGGAAAGGGCCACGAAGCAGCGCAACCTCCCTTAGGAGATGCTCGATGGAAATGAATCCGGTGCTGCAACAGCTCCCAGCTCGAAGCCGTGTGGAGACGGATAGAGGAGTGGTGTCTCGGTTCCTAAGACCATTGGAAATATGTGTTTTCCAATGATCTTAGGCAACCCCCGTGAAAGGGTCGTTCAACCCCCAAAGGGGTCACGACCCACAGGTTGAGAACCGCTGGATTAGACGATCACCTCTCTCAAGCCTGCATCTATCGAGGAGTACCTGATCAGCTGCAAGAATGGTACCAGGCAGCAGTGAAGCTAGATGTTCAGCTCACCTACTATAAGAAGCCTCCTCCACCTGAATCCGAGCAGCAACCAGAACTACCTGAACAGCAATCATCCCCACGAAATCCTCCATCTACTGATATGGCTGAGTGACCCAGACCACCTACAGGCCATCAATTAAGTGTTTCTGGTGCAGACAGGAGAGACATCGAACAGAAAACTGTCCAGTCCCCTACCTCCAATTACAGAGCAGACCGGAACCAGCGGCGAGAAGGAAATCTGCCCAGCGGCTGACGAGAGAGAAATCCAATGAGTCATGCTGGAATCTGTTGCCCAGATTACACCCGCCACGCAGGAGAATGCTGAGACTCTGGGTGGACCCGCCCCTGCTCTATCCTCCTTTGACAGTGACGATGAAGGAGAGAACGATCCGATGGTGAGTCGACAAATCCCACCTTTTTCACTGGCTGCCAAACTTATAATCCCTAGGTCTAGGGCACAAATGGACTTAAACATGCTAATTGATTCTGGATGCACCCGCTGCATTATTAGTCTGCCGTTTGCCATGAAAATGGGCATATGGGCAAAACAGCTTTCCAAACCTGTGAGGTTTGAGCAAGCTGATGGCTCCCTGATGGGAGGGACTCTTGTCACACAATTAACCGAGCCCTTACACCTAGAAATAGGTGCGCACTGGGAGTTTATTTGCTTCCTAGTGGCTCCAAAAATGACTGAGACTGTGGTCCTAGGGTTGTACAAATGGAAGCCGTTTATAAACGGCTTCCATTTGGTTGGACAAATGGAAGCCGTTTATCTGGTGGGAGAAAGGAATGAGAACCTATAGGGCCTAAACGTCCTGCTGATTCAACTGATGTTGCAGGACATATTAGGCCACCCAATGAGCGAGCGCACATGGCTGCCTCACCGCCATCAGGTGAACCACTCATCCCCAATGAACACTGGAACCTGGCAGAGGCATTTAGTGAAAAAGAATTTGATGCCCTGCCTCCTCACAGACCCAATGACTGCTCTGTTGAACTGGTGCCAGGAGCCAAACTCCACGCCCGAGAATGTATGCTATGTCCCCCCTCGAAATGGAGGAGATGCAGCGATTCGTGAACAAAAACCTAGCAAGGGTGTTCATCGAATGGGCCAAATCTACCATGGGAGCCCCTGTGTTGTTGAAAGAAAAAAAAGATGGGTCTCTTTGTCTCTGCGTAGACTATAAGAGTCTCAATGCTGTGAGTGTGGAAAATAAATACCCCCTCCCCCTTCTAAAGGACTTATTAACCCATCTGGCTAAGGGAAGTGTCTTCACTAAATTAGACCTGAGAGAGGCATATTACCGGGTGAGAATAAAGGAGGGAGATGAGAGGAAAACTGCCTTCAACTGCCACATGGGGAGCTATCAATTCAAGGTCATGCCATTTGGACTACAGGGAGCCCCAGCTGTATTCATGCAATTGATTAATGAGGTCCTACATGATCACTTGTACAAAGGGGTTTTGGTGTATATTGATGACATCCTGATATACAGCACGAATATGACTGATCACATAAAGCTGGTGAGAGAAGTGTTAAAGAAACTATTGAATGCCAAGCTTTATACCAAATTGTCAAAATGTGAATTTCACCAAACCCGATTAGATTATCTTCGCTACAGAATTTCCAATGAGAGTATTGAAATGGGTGAAATCCAGCGAGGTGAAAGCTGATACACTCATCAAAAGGTTTCATGAGAAATACCCCAACAAACCGAAAAATAGCCCCTAACATATGCTTTTGTTTACATTCAAGGATCTGTTTCTTTTAAAGGGGGGAGGCGGATGTCAAAGCTGCTAACATTGGATGTTTTTGCTCTGACAAAATATGCACAGCTGTGTGGTATTTTTAGAGTTAACTCAGAAGACGCTGGGAGGGGAGAAGGAAGAAAGTATGAGTTGCAAACGGAAGGGAACCTTTGCCCTTCAAACTAATTGGAGAACGTAAATCATGACAGCAAAATAAGGGAGGGAAAATGCTAGCAACAATAACTGCTCGGGGGGGTGGAAATTTCAGATCTTAGCATCCCTTCTTCATGCCTTGCCGACATTTTGTCACATGAATAAAAAGACTTTTTAGGATAAACAATGCCTGGAAGTTCTTTGAAATGTTTCATTAGTAAGAACCTTGGCATAAGGAGTGTTTATGTCAGGCTGATACGATATTCCTTTGGAGATCAAATGCAGACTTCCATAGGAGATTAGAGAAGAATCGTAGAGGCAATCAGAGTTCGAATGTAGCAAACTGATTTTAGAGGTTTGACTGCCTTGGCTGGGTGAAACAGATTAATTTTTCTAATACTTGTTATTGTGAAGTCTGTTCAGAATTTGAAGAAGTGCAACAGAATGGTGTGATATTTATGGAATGGAAGAAACAATTGCCCATGTCCTTTGGGACGGTCTCCATTATGGTAAAGAAATAGGCTTTCTGATACGTTGCTTAATGGTAAAGTAATTTGAAAACCTGCTTTGCAGCTCTCATTGATATATTTATAGGATTCCAGAATACATTGTATAATTTATTGTGAATAACTGAATTTACAAGTTATTTCAATATATTGTGATAATAGGACCTATCTTGGCCTCATTCCAGCATCGGCCCCAAAGAGAAGACAAATATTTTTGCAATGTTAAGTATTGTGCTTTAATAGCTCACTTGTCAGTTAATGTTGACCAGGACTGTTTTGGACATTTGACTGTGAAATGATTGAGTAGCTAGGCTGTCTCCACATGTGTGTGCATGCACACCTGCTTCATTTCACCAGCAGTTCTGGTGGAACTGTCAGTGCACATACATGATATGCCGGCAATCTGGGAAAACCTGAAGACCCCTACTAAATTTTCTGGAGGATGCAGCTGCTTTCATCCTTGGACAGTGTTTCTCAACCTTGGCAATTTTATGATGCTTGCACTTCAGCTCCCAGAATTTTCTGGGAGTTCTGGGCTGGGAAATTATGAGAGTTGAAGTCCACAAAACATAAAGCTGCCAAAGTTGAGAAACACTGGAGGAAGGATGCTTTGCCTGTGCCAACAGGTTTTGTAAAACATCTTTTCCAATACTTTGCCCAGCCAACTAATTGTTTTTTCTTCCCTATAAATGCTATTTATTTTTAACAGAATGTTTGTCCCTAGTTTAAACTGTTGATTTTTTAAAGATTTGGTTCTTCTGAAAATCCATTTAAGATGCAATCTATGATTTAGTTTGGCTGTAGCAACACACTGTATGTGCTAGTAAAGTTTCACTGCCATTAAAGGAAAATATTTTAATTCAGGGTTGAAATGAGGGGTCTTTGGTGCTCTCTGAGGTTGGTTGTTTTCTTGCAGATGTTTCATTACTCAAACTAGGTAGCATTAGCACTGGCACTTAGACTTACATACTATTTCATAGTGCTTTATAGCACTCTCTAAATGGTTTACAATGCCAGCATATTGCCTCCAACAATCTGGGTTCTCATTTTACCGACCTCGGAAAGATGGAAGACCGAGTCAAACTTGAGCGGGTCAGGATTGAACTTCTGGCTGTGGGCAGAGTTAGCCTGCAATACTGCATTCTAACTACTGCACCACCATGGCTCCTGGTAATATCATCAGTATTGGAGGGAATGGTGTTTGCTCTCAATTTGTATTCTAGTGGCTTGTCCTGTCAGTCTTGGTGGGAGTGATCTTAGTGGTTCTTTGGTTGGGCTGTTTACTGTTAACTTGTTTCATCTACAATCAAGAAATGAACACTACTGCAATCTAGGAACTGCCAAACAAGCTAACAATAAACAGCCCAAGTAAGAACCACGAAGACCGCTCCCACCAACACTGACAGGGCAAGCCACTAGAATATAAAATGAGAGCAAACACCACTCCCAACTAACACTGATGATTTTACCTAGTTTGGTAATGAAACATCTGAAGGAAAATAACCAAACTCAGACCCCTCACTTATCACTGTTTTTGGTAGGTTGTTTATATTTTAAAATTCTTTTTCTTGAATATCATTGTACTTAGTTCTTATGGTCTGGGTGGCTGAAAGTCAAGAAATTCCTTGTGTTGAAAGAACTTCCTCCTGGGTAATAGCAATTGAATTGAAAACTCAGTGACTTCCTCTGTTTTATGTGTAACTATAACTATTCTGATTTGTAAAGTATTGTTCAGTGTTTTGCAAGATGTGTAAAACCAGCTGATTGCGATAAATTACATGGTTAAGCAATCTATGCTTTAATGTTTGGTGTGAATACATTCTACCTCAAATATTGTATACAATGTTCTGTTTGCTGAGAAGAGTTAAATTTATGTTGGTTCAAGACTAGTATCTCAACAAGCAGGATTGTTTTATTATTTATTAAATTTTTATGCTGTTCATCTCCCTTATAAGGCAACTCTGGGCTTGTGACTATTGGATTTAGGAAAAGCTTGGATTCTTTTATTCTTGTAGCCAGCCATAGATAAAATTCATTTATGCTCTGTGCAATTAGTGTTTGTTCCTAGATTCTATATCTGTTATCCGTGTGCAGATTATTCAGTAAGGAAAATGAAAAATGAAATGAAAAAATGCTCACTGTTGTCCAGAGAAGGCTCATCCTCCCAGAACATGTCCTCTGAAGCTTCTTCTGTCATTAGATTTAACGGTTCTGAAAGCTATATGAAATAGATGCAAGGGAAGGCATCTCCATAAATATGATGAATATCTACAGCTAAGGTAAACTTTTTCCTTTGCTAACTTATGATTACACCTGGGATCACATGTGTGTCGTGGTTCCGATAGATGAAACCAATTAAAAAAACTTCAAGGCAAAGATTTCTTTCTTAAAGAACATTTTATTCAGGAAACAAAGTATCGGCACTTACATAGTTGAACCCAAGACTGAAGTTCCCTTCCCCCAGATATAAGTAACAAGTTGTAATTCTCACCCCAGAAAGGCTGTCATAAATCATATTCACCAATTATTCCAAAACCAGGTTCTCCTCCCAACTTCTCAACCTGCCAAAACTTTATCTAACATTGACCTTGAGTTCACACACAGCTGCAATTGTTATGGCTAACTGAAAACGCTGGAGCATTTCCCTCATCCCCACTTCTACATCTAAATCTCTCAAACAGCAGAAAAAGCACAGCAAAAGCAAAAGGTAAAATGGTTGTAATTTCTTAATTGTCACAACATTGACATCTGGCCCCCCTTAACAGAAAGGAGAGTCCTGCAAATCAAACAAAAGCACAGGTTAAGGATTTCCCCTCAGTTTGTTCGGATGTTTGTCATAAAACTTATGAATAAGTCTATCAGCTTTTACATCAGTACATTTCACACAAGTAGCTTCCAATACGGGGTAGCCTTTCCACTGCACCAAATATTGTAATTTCCCTTTATATAACCTAGAGTCGAAAATATGTTTCACTTTGTAATGGTCTCCCCAGCCACCACAAGGAGCTCAGGTACTTTCTTGGGAGGGGGTCTTAAAGTTCATTCCCTGAAAGGTTTCAACAAGCTGCAGTGAAATACAGGGTGAATCTTCCCTAAAAGTCAAGGGAGTTTTAGTTCTACAGTAACAGGGTTCAGAATTCGCACTATGGGGAAAGGACCGCATCCGGCCCGCAGGCCATGTGTTTGACATGTCTGGTATAGATTAAAATGTCATCAAGATATACCAAAACACTGTTGTACAAATGATCATGTAGCACCTGATTAATCAGCTGCATGAACACAGCAGGAGCCCCTTGTAATCCAAATGGCATAACTTTGAACTGATAGCTGCCCAAAGGGCTGTTAAAAGCAGCTTTCCATTCATCATCTTTTCTTATTCTCACAAGTAATATGCCTCTCTCAAATCTAATTTAGTAAAAATTCGCCCCTTTGCCAGATGGGTTAACAGATCCTTCAGTAGAGGGAGGGGGTATGAATTTTCCACACTCATGCAGTTGAGCCCCTTAGAATCAACACAGAGACAGAGTGACCCATCTTTCTTTTCCTTGAATAGTACTGGGGCTGCTACTTGGGATTTGGCCAGCTCAATGAATCCTCTGGCCAAATTCTTGTCAATGTATTGCCGCAATTCCTCCACCTCGAGGGGTGTCATTGCATACATTTTTGGCTTTGGTAACTTGACTCCTGGTAAAATCTCAATGGCACAGTCATTTGGTCTGTGGGGTGGTAGGACATCACATTCCTTTTCATTGAACACTTCTGCCAAGTCTCAATATTTGCTGGGGATGTTTGGCTCTCCAGGCAGGGGGATGGTGGCTATCTTTATTATGTTGCCCAGCGGCTCTGTCTCACTGCTAATGTCCAAGGAGGAACTGGGAGGGGATGGCCCTATGGGCAAATTAGGGTTCTCATCCCTTTCTCCCACCAGATAAAGGGTTTCCTCTTGTCTAACCAAACTAGGCCTAGAATCACTGCTTCAGTCATTTTCAGAGCCACCACAAAGCAGATGAGCTCCCAATGTTCACCTATTTCTAGCCGCACTGGCTCAGTTAGATGAGTGACTAGGGTTCCTCCCATTAAAGACCCACCTTCCTGTTAAAACTTCATGAGTTTGGAGAGTAACCTCACCCAAATGCCTAATTTGAGAGCAAGTGGCAGGCTAATAATGCATTGTGAGCACCCCGAGTCTACCAATACCCGTACATCCATTTGAGTTCCTGTCTTAGGAACTATAAGTTTGGCTGAAAAGGTAAAAGGTGGAATAGGTAGACTCATCATTGGGTCATTCTCCCACTCGTCATTGCTGTCATAGGGAGCCAATGCGATGCCTGAATCAGCTGGGGTTTCGACTTTCTTGAGTGGATGAGGTGACCTGGGAAACGGGTTCTTGTGTGACCCAATTTGACTTCTCCCTGGCAAATGGCTGGGTTACTTTTCTTTTCTCTGGTGGGGCTGAGCCACCTTTCTGCTGCAGGAATGGGACAGGGCAAGCTGCTTCTCAGTGACCCAGCTGGCCACATCAAAAACATTTGATCGGTGGGGCTGAAGACAGCCTAGGAGGTTCCAATGCACCTGCCACTGGGGACCATCGAGGTGGTGGTCATCTTGCTGGTTCTGGCCTGGGTCCCAGTGCAGGAGTCATCAGCTTCTTATAGCAGGTCCGGTCGATGTCCATCTTTACTGCTACCTGGTACCACTCCTGCAGTTGGTCAGGAATCCCATGATAGATACAGGCTTGGAACAGGTGGGGGTCCAGGCCATTTTTGAAATGGTGCACCAGGGATTGTTCTGGCCACCGCTCAATTTGACCTGTGACCCTCCGGAATTCATGCACATATTCCTTCACTGGTCTACCTGCCTGTTTTACTTCATGAATGTCCTTCTCTGCCTGCAGAGCTATGGATTCATCCTCGAAACTGGCCCTTAGCCCTTGGATGAATAGGTTGTAGTCCCATAGCTCTGGTGCCTGTTTGCTGTGCAAGCTATTCAGCCACTCCAATGCCTCCCCCTCCAGGTTTGTCGCTATGACATCGACCATCACAGCAAGGTCTGGGTAGGCATTGGCATTTCAGTTCATATAGGAACGCACTTGGTTCAAAAAGAAAGTTAACTTCTCAGGGTCTCCATCAAAAGTGGGTTTAAAAAGTGGGGGTGTTACGGGTCGCTGCCTGTCTAGCAAGGCATGCAACCATCCATACTGGTGCATCAGGCCATGTTGAATGCCCCCTGCCTTATCAAACCTTGGCATGGGCTCTGGGCTGGTGTCGCATTGGTGACAGTATTCAGGGCTGCGTTGCCGGTGGTGAGGCTCAGGGCTTCGACAGTGATAGTGACAGACCAGGTGGTCCTGGTATCGGTGACGATCAGGGCTCTCCCTGTGCTGGTGATAGTCCAGGCTATGGTGGCATGGGTACTGGTCAGGGCTCACATAGGGGCAATGCCACTCGGGGCTAACATACCGCTCTCAACACCTTGGGTTGTCACATCGCTGGTGGCAGTCAAGACTCAGCGACTGCTGATGACGGTAAGGGCTAGCACGCTGCTGCCGACAATCCAGGCTTCTCCTCCACACTGGGCTTGAGGTTAAAGCTGGTGGCTTCAGTCATGAGGAAATGGCCCTGGCCCCACCGATGGAACTAAGGCTTCTCCTGGACTGAGAAGTCTCGGAGGTGCCTGTCATCTTGCTTGCTGATCAGCAATGGGCGGGTGGCCCACTCCTTGCTTGCCATGTCTAGCCCTTCGAATATCTACCTCAAATGCTCAACTGACTGGCTGGATTGCAGTCAGATACTTCCACTCACCCGACTCATCTGATGGTGCCACCTGCTTAGCTGGTCTATGATCAGGACAGCATAACTCCTGGGAGGCAATCGATGGAAATTCAATTTCAGCACCCTTTGAAGAACTCTTCTTCGGCTGGGCCATCTCTGATTGCCATGAGTCTCCACTAGGCAGGGTCCATTCCGATGACCAGATGTGCTCTCAGATCTTTGGTCTTGCCCCTCTGCTGGAGTCTCAGAAACCACACTCTCTATCAGTGCGATGGCCTGCGCTCCATCCACAGATGTAGTAGCTGTGGTTGGGTGCTGGTGACAGTTTCTTCTGCTTCTCCATTTCGGGATCTTCCCTGAGTCTTTGTCAGCCTCGCTTCTGCTTGGGTAGGTGATTGGAGCTCAGGACCCAATAAAATTAAAGAAAAAGTGAGTCTTGGGTTTCATGGTTCTCATAGATGAAACCAATTAAAAGAACTTCAAAGCAAAGATTTCTTCCTTAAAGAACATTTTATTCAGGAAACAAAGTATCAGCACTTATATAGTTAAACCCAACACTGAAGTTCTCTTCCCCCAGATACAAAGTAACAAGTTGTAATTCCCACCCCAGAAAGGCTGTCATAAATCACATTCACCAATTATTCCAAAAGGCGAGCTCTCCTCCCAACTTCTCAACCTGCCAAAACTTTATCTAACATTGACCTTGAGTTCACACACAGCTGCAATTGTTATGGCTAACTGAAAATGCTCAAGCATCCCCCCTTCTACATCTAAATCTCTCAAACGGCAGAAAAAGCACAGTAAAAGCAAAAGGTAAAATGGTTGTAATTTCTTATTTGTCACAACGTTGACAATGTGATTACAGCTGGGATCAGTCTTCCCAGAATCTGTAGGCAACAATAAAGCCCACCTCACTCCCCCTTCGTGGATTGGGAAAAAGAGTTTTCTTATGTATCATGTATTTTTTATTTCAATTTACATCATACCTTTCTTTTCAACTGAGCATTCAAAATGGCTACAAATAATGGCCCCCCCAACCCAAACATAAAAATACTGTACAAAGCAATGTTAAGTTGTATGTTCTGGCAAATACTCTCAAGTATTACTTTAATGAATCCCTTAGAGTAGAATGGTTACCATACATATATCACATACAAAATTCCAGATTAAATATGGTATTAGAAAGACTTCAGATCAGGTGTTGGGAATCACTGCAGGCTTCTTATGAAAAACATCTAATGGTTCTTAAGACTCCATTATTGATTCTTTGGAACAGGGATACCCTCCCTAGCATATTAATCAGAGACAAAAAGCTTGTATTAGTTCTAATTTTCATACAATATTTTGTAATTTCTTAATAAACAGAAGAGTTTAGGCTTTGCATTTCTAGCCATCATGTAGCTATCAAAAGCTCAGCAGGTTTTGCCAGAAAAAAGTTGGCAGCTCAACTGTATTATTTTGTTCTGCTATTAATCATTTCACTAATTGTGGCTTGCACAGTTAAGATCATGGTTGACCTGAAGTGGTTTGCTTTGCTGTTGGAGTGGGTGCTGGGTTTTTTTTCTTCTTTTTCCCAGCTAAAGTTTTTATATTGTGTGTTCCTATACTTTGCTTTCCACCCTGTAATGATACTTAAGGGACCATTTTATGTCTTACTTTACTATAGAGATTGCCTTCAGGGTTATGAGGTCGCTGTGTTCCCAGCATATTGTATTTTCTTGCTATGGAGTGAATGTATTGTAAAATTATGCATGCATGTTTAATAATTAGAATTCTTTATAATAGTTTTATTAGACAGAGCAATGGTAAGGCTGGGCTGGATAATATCACAATAAAAAGGACAGTTAAAAAGGAAATTCCCTTAGTGGAAGAAATGTAAGTTTTATAATGCCATGAATCTTATCAAGCACATCTTCCATCTGGACATCTGCTATGGCCCATTTTTTCAGATTTCCTCCATTTCCCTGTTATTATCATAATGCTGTCATTGCTGTTTTCTCTGGGTAGTAAACTATTTGTGTGGGGGCAGGTTCCACAGCATAAATACATGGCTGTCTGGTCCATGGAGGACAGTGGTCTTGGAGAAACAAGTTCTGCAGAAAGGCTCTACAGCACGGGTGTCAAACTCGTGATGTCACATGACGTATTGCGACGTATCATGACTTTTTTCCCATTGCCGGCAATGGGGTGGGCGCGGTTTTGGCGTTATGCATTCAGCCCGCAGGCTGGCAGTTTGATACCCCTGCTCTACAGGCTCATACTTGAACCTCTCCTGATGATAATAGGATAGCCCTTTTTTCCTTGTTTGCTAAAAAAGCTCAGATTTAGAAATGACTAATTATCAGAATCTAAATTAATCTAGATTTTTTTTAAAAAAAATGAAAATTGGCAGAACACCAAAATCTGTGACCCTGCTTGTTTGTTTGATTGATTGATTAGATTTCATCAAATCAGTGTCAGCTCTTAAACCACATAGACTGATTCTCTTCAAGACAAACTGACCCTAAACTGACCTTTATGCCTTACAATTCTGTAGCCATCACTGCTGTAACTGAGTCCCTCAACCTTGCCGTTGGTCATCCTCCTCTCCTCTTTCTTTCCACTTTTTCCAGCATTAATACCTTCTCCAGAGAGCTTGAGCTTCACATAATATATCTGAAGTATGATTGTTTTAGCCTGCTCAGTTGTGATTGAGACAGAACTCTGGATTGATTTGTTCAATGACCCATTTATTTGTTTCTTGGCTGGCCTTGGTATTCTTAGGAGTTTTCAAAAGTGTCAGTGCTTTTTTTAATCCTACTTCTTCAAAGTTCAACTTTTGCTTCCACAGAGTGTCACAGGGGATTTCACTGCACACACTATTCTGACACATTATCGCATCTGTAGATCTTTTCCAGGGTCTTCAAAGCTACTCCATTAAGTGTTCATTGAGGACTAGAGAGACCCAGGTTCATGTCTATTCTCTTCCGTGAAAGTGAGCTGTCATTGTAGCTGCTGGGACAATAAAAAATAGAGAGGAGGACAAGGAGGAAATGTATATATCCCCTTTATCTCCTAGACTTAAATGAAAGTTGTAAAGTTAATAAATCAAAATTGTTTCTAGAATTCACAGATAGCATTCAGATTATTCATATCTGTCCAAAATGAAAAACAAAAATTATTTTAAAGTAGTGGCCAAAATTGTGGAAACCTTTTGGGAAAAGTAGAAATGCCACCTTTGGTTAAGTTTCCACCAATTTTTCTTCTAATTTCTTTATAACTGTAGCCTTGTTCACTTAATAATACTATTTTACATCGCTTTCTAGGCAACCAGTCAACTCTTTGCACCATTACTTTAATTTTATTACGTTTTACAAGCTCACTAAATGAAAGGAAAAAAACCCCAACGAACTTGATAGCGATCACATAACACACTGACAAATGTCCTCCTCTCAGCTTCAATAGATGACATCAATAACTGAATCCTACTGTGATCTGATTGGCTTATTGCCAAAACAAGATGACACCTGATTGGCTCTCTAAACACTCATGCTCATTGGCTACAATCAGATGAAGGAAAGCTACCTGATATCAATCTAAGCAAGTTGTGCTTCCTTTTTCTGGTTATTTAACTATAACTTTTCATAGAATATAGATAATTGAACAAACTATGTTGCATTACATTCTTGATTTAATTATCTTTCCATTGATATATAATTTTATGGTACTACTCCAAAAAAAGTGGTGTTATTAGGCATCAAACCTCAAAAATACACTTTTCCCAAAAGGTTTCCACAATTTTGACCACTACTGTAATACTGTAATTGTCTTATTAAGTACAAATGTACTTCTCATTAGTAATTTGATCTGCCTATAATAATAACTTGGATATACAGAATAAAAAAGAAACAAAAAACTATGTAACAATAAAATCTAAAAATAAAAGTTACTTTATGCAGAAAGGGCATTTTCATGAAGGCTGAGAAGTAAAATTGAAACATATTGTATTCCAGATTAATTTGAAAAGAAATATGTTGTTAATCTTAAATGGAGAGTCAGTATGGTATAATGTTAAAGGCACTGAGCTAGAAGCAGGGAGACCATTCATTCTAGACCTGTCTTAGGTACAAAGCCAGTTGGGTGACTATTGACTGCCCCCCTCCCCCCCAAGGAAAAAAAAACCCAATGACAAGCCATTTCTGAAAATATTGCCAAGAACACCTCAGGAATTTGTCCAGCAGTTGCCAGAAGTTAGGGCTGATTAGAAAGCAAGAAACACACACATACACACACACACACACACACACACACACACACACACGCCACTCCTCAACAAGGAACAATTCGTTGAGCAGATGACTATCCTATTTTTATTTTACTGCATTTTGTTAGTGGATATTTGGAAGCATGGAGTTGCAACTACAGTACATTTGGCTCTTTGCATCTATGTTATGTACATAAATGTCAGAATCACATGTTGCTTTTGTTTATTCTTCACTTAATGCTTTAATTGATTCCTGGATGGAAGAGATGTGGATTTTGGATTAACTCCCAGCATTGTTGCTGAGCTTGGCCTTTGAGCACTGCAGTTAGGAATTAGGGTTGTTTTAGCCCAACATAAATAGAAGATGTCAGGTTGGTGAGGAAGATCCCAGGTTAATTCCACTGGTTAATTATTCTCACTGTTAGGAAATTTCTCCTTAATTCTAGGTCGGTCTTCTCCTTGATTAGCCCCTCAAATATTGGCACACTATATAATTAAACTATTCTATAAAAGGAAGAGAAAGATATTATATGAGAGGAAAAGAGCAAGAGATGATTAACATTAAAAGAGTTATAAAATACAGGGCAATTTGATAGTAATAGCAAAATTTGATAGTTTGGGGAAAATATATGTGATTCCCAAATAACAACTGTGATAAAAATCTAATTTTTTTAAATTGAGTAACAAAGATTTTAAAGGGCACGTGTTTATAATATTCAGTGTTACGAAAATACTATTGGTCTCAAACCCATTTACAGAGGAAGTTATTAATTTCCTTTTATGAAAAGAGTTGTGGAGATATCTATATTCATCCTTAATATTCCTTTAACTCACAAAACAATCTGATTCTAGGCTATGCATCTGTTTAAATAATGAATAACTAATATTAATAGGATATGGCACTCCCTTTGTGTCCTGGTGTATGTTACTTCAATTGTCTGAGTTATTTTGATAAGGATAGTCTGAGCCCTAAAGTCTTTAAGAAGACAATACTACTTTTTCACTCAGCCAATAAAGGGAGATGAAATTGAAACACTAAACTGTATGACCACTTATAGATTACCCTACATTTGAGCAGCCGTAGAACATTTATGCAAAGTTGCATGTTGTTCTATTTTACTGCTATTTTGGATTATATTTGACCTCACCTGTTAATTGCCATGCAGTTTTTCTTTTGAAAAAACTCAATTTTCAAAAGCCACTTGTTTGATGAACAGTTTTGTTTGATCTACTGAATCACCTCCCCACTCTAGTTTTTTGGCTGTCTCCTTTGCCAGGTGATCAGCTGAATTCTGAAGAGAAGAAGAAACGAAAGCAGAGGCGAAACAGGACCACCTTCAACAGCAGCCAGCTTCAGGCCCTGGAGAGAGTCTTTGAGCGGACACATTACCCAGATGCTTTTGTACGAGAAGACCTTGCACGCAGGGTCAACCTCACTGAGGCTCGGGTCCAGGTAATGATTCCAGCACCCCAAAGAACAGACCAGATGACTTATTCTTTTCATTCCTTCTATCTTTTTTTTTAAAGAAAAAAACAAAAACAAAGAGGTAAACATATTATCCTTTCTTCCAGCCCCCTTTAGAAGTTTTTGTTTCAAAAATGAATCCATCTTTCTATTTCTGCTGTTTTAAAACGTATTTTGATTTCTCCATCCCTGTATTTTATTTCAGATACTAGGCATCAGAATGTATGTATGGAAACAAACAAACGAACGAACAAACAAACAAAGAACAATGTGTATAATATCAACTGCTGTATTGTGGATATAGAGGGTTGCTAGAGTTATCTGCTATAGGATGGGAGAAAAATGCTGTTCCTTTTTTTTTTTTTATCCCTGCATCCCCATGCAGTGGAATAGCTGTTTCAAAATTTAAGAATAGCATTTGGATCACATTTTTGGAACTCCAATAAATTAAATCCATTCAAATTCAGCTGATGTATGCTACAACCAAAAGTATTAACCATTTTAACAGGTTGTTACAACATGAATATTTGAATTTTAATACTTGAACATTTATAATAGTATCACAAATAAAAATAGCTTCACTAATTAGATTATTTTATACTAAAATGTTTCACTAATTTGATTTTTTAAGCTAAAATGTTTCATTAATTCGATTATTTTTAAGCTAAAATGCTTTAAGCTAAAATAAAATGTTAAATAATTGTTTTCTTTAATTACGAAGACCAATATTTCTTATTAGCTTGTCTTATTGTATACCAAGTTGTTGACTTAAATGTTTTATTCTGAGCTCCACATTTTGACAATTTTCAAGGAGCAAGGATGAAATACAGGTAGTCCTCAACTTACAACTGTTCATTTAGTGACCATTCATAGTTACAACAGTACTGAAAAAAGTGATTTATGACCATTTTTCAGACTTATGACTGTTGCAGTATCCCCATGGTCATATGATCAAAATTTAGTTGCTTCACAACTATATCCCAAGGTCATGTAATCAACTTTTGTGACCTTCTGAGAAATAAAATCAATGAGAATGCTAGATTCACTTAAGAAAAATGTCACTAACTTAACAATTGCAGTGATTCACTTAACAACTGTGGCAAGAAAGGTTGTAAAATGGGGTAAAAATTACTTAACATAATTTTGGGCTCAACTGTGATTGTAAGTCAAGGACTACCTGTAAGTGGGTAAGTATTTGATTAGGGCACCAGTTCTAGACAAATTAAAACTATTCCCTCACTACAGATCTTTATATATATTTTTATGTCATAAATTTACAACCCTAAGAGCTGGAAACCTCCCATTTTTAAATTTCTAAAACTGTATCCCCATCATTATATGAGCAAAAGTACTAGAAAACATTGTCTTAACTAACATTTTCTTCAAAAACTAGAAATGATTATGGGAGAGAGTATCATTACCTGTTCTTCCATAAATGTTCCATAACAGCATGCTCTTTTACTACAGACTCATTCAGGGGCTAATTCTAAAGGTGCCCTGCAGAATTCTGTAACTACTGCTCTACATCCCTTCTTTTCTAAGATAGTTACAGAGATGCCATGACAGTACAGTATAATGTAATACTGATGTTCCTGAGATGTAGCCTTTTCAACTTCCCAAAAACTTATGTGAGCCTCAGGCTTACACTACTTTAGGCAACATTAACAAAGGTAACAAATACATACAAATACAAATAACAGGCACTTTAGAAAAGTTATAGATAATTGCAACCTATATTCTGGAATGAAAACATTAATGATAGAAGATAAAAACAAGCTTCTTGTTCCTAGTTAGCAAATATAATGGCCAATATTTTCTCCAGTGTCTCCTTAATCTCACAAATGTACATGAAAAAGCCTGGACATTATGTTTGGGAGGATTAACTAGGATTTGGACTGTTGGCTGAACAAGACTTTATTTGCTCCTTCAACAGAAGAAGCTCCTCATTTAAAACAGTTCAGTGTGGGATTCTATGAATGAATGTTCTGGACATAATCATTGTAGGTTTCCTGTGATTTCAACAAGCCATGGTAAATAATTCCTGTAAAACTGAAAGAGTTATGTGTTTTGTTTGGGCTGGATTGTGCCCAAAGTGTTTTTCCCAAGGAACTAGCAATATCCATATTTTTGTAGATTATCTTTCTGTAGTTGACGTTAATCTATAAAATACCACAACAGGGAAAAATTATTAGATTCTAGAAGGAGTTACAAACTTTCTTTGCTCTAACAGTCTGAAGAAAGTTAGTGGGAATGAGATGTCAAAATTTATGTTTGTATTTCTAACTGAATTTACAACATAGGTACGTTCTAAGCCAAGAAAAAGGCTGCCCCAAAAAATCATTCAAAGCAGTGGACTTTACTGAAATTTTCAGAGGGATGCCCAATTTATTTTTACATTTAGAAACATATGCTCATTGCATTCACTAAAGTGATTGCTAGAAGACTCAACATTATTTTGAAGAGCAGGGATATGGATTGTGAATAGTTGCACATATGGTATTCACCCTGATCCACTTCTAGCATTTTGTTGATAATGATATCAGTCAAATAGATGAAACAGTTAGAGAGCATCTCTCAGCAGGGCAAACCTTTTCTCCTTACAGTTACTGCTGGTTGCCAAGTACAGTACCTGCCATTGACTAAATGCTGCCATTGACTAAACCAGCTCATAGCTTGCCTTTTATCCCATAGATTGATTTTTATTTTTATTTATTTATTTATTAAATGCATGTGCTGCCAATCTCACTATTCAAAGATTTTACTTTTTAAGAAATAGAAACAATAACTTCTTAATAGCTTATATACAGTAGCCTAATGTGATAGCTTCTTAAATGCAGTGGGAAAGGTGGTAACTAAGTATGAAATCATTTCCAAAACCTAGAAAAACTGTGAATATGAATAACCTCATTCCATTAGATTTGGTTATTTATCCAAAGGATTTTTGTCATATGAGGAACCAGGCAAGCCTAGAGGAATGTCAAGCAGAGGCTCACTATCAGTCCTTTTCGTCTTTCCTCTCTCCCTTTCCAATAGCATCTAGTCAAAGATTTAGGTCTGGCTCCTTGCTTGAATGAGTGGAAGAGTTTCCAAAATTTACTGGGAGTTAACTTCTGTAATAAACACAAGAGGTTTTCTTTGAAAAAAGGAATTCCAGCCAGAATCCAGTTGTGAATAATTCTACCACCAGAGTGCAGCATCCTGCTCACTACAACTGATGATAAAAACAAAGGAGGAGGAGGAGGAGGAGGAGGAAGATTTTGCAGCCCCCAAAACATCTCACTAGATCCCTTTGATTTTTTTCTAAGTAGGTCATTGAAAATTTTCCCAATAGCACTTTCCTTCTTTCACATTTGTTTAGCTTAAGAGTGAAAGTATTCTCCCCATCTCTGCTTTATAGATAAATGGGCCATATTTACTAAATAGTTTATATAGCTTAGTAGCTTATTCATTTTTATTTAATATTTATTGCATATTTATTAAAATGTAATGATTACATTTAGCCCTGTATGGAATAATAAGTTACTCATTTCTTAAAGATCATAATCTCAGGTGAGATAAGTTGAAACGGTGGTATAGTTGTTTCATCTTAACCTCTTGATCCAATAACTTACCAGTACTCTCTCTCCTTTTTTGATGGTGGAGTATATTCATTCCTTTACCTGAAAATGCCAGCCCTGCTCCTTTTTGTGAATAGAGTATTGAACTTATGTTCCCCAAATCCTACTTTAACATCCTCACTGAACCAAAAACATCCTCTTCTGGCCAACAAAAATACAGTCACTATGTGAATTGAAACTTTTTATGCTGTGCTGACTGAAGCAGCAAGGGATCTGTTTTGATTTTGATGTAGAATATTGAAATGCATATTTTCATACCACAGTATCTGATACCTGGTTCTGGTATGCTTCTCTTCCTAGGTGTGGTTTCAGAACAGGCGGGCAAAGTTTCGCAGGAATGAGCGAGCAATGCTGGCCAACAAAAATGCATCCCTCCTTAAGTCTTACTCAGGTGATGTAACTGCAGTGGAGCAACCAATTGTACCTCGCCCAGCACCAAGAGCCACTGACTATCTCTCCTGGGGAACTGCCTCTCCTTACAGGTGACTATATATCTTATACCCCTGTTGGTTGCCTCTGGTTCACTGCAGCCACCTATTATTCCTTCTAGGTGGGTGACAAAGCCTAAGAACTGTATGTACCATGAGGCATGTGTGTCCAAATAAGGATAATGTTCATATAAGAGGAAACCTAGGTAAGGACCATAGAATCTTATCTCAGTTATGACCTGAATGAGAACAATTTCCAGCACTCTCAGCAAACTAAAGTTCACAAGATTCTTTGGAAAAAAGCTGTGACTGGCAAGCTAGTTTCAAAGCAAAAACTTATAGATTATAGGCTAAATAGGCTACTTTGAGAATTTACACTCTTTCTGGCCAAGACACCAAGCATAAGTGGGAGTAGCTATAGAAAAGTAGAAAAAGGTTAGTGCTGAGAAAAATAAAGGGATTTAAAGGAGTTTGGCAGACTTTTCTGGAAAAACAAGGAAGATAAGAAAAGAAAGTGATTGAGTAATGGGACACACACTGGACTCACTTGAATTCCATTGTGACCCTTGTTCACTTGGTTTAAATAGCTAACAGAATATATATAGTCAGAACTAATGATTCTCTTTATAGAGCAAAACATTGTAGCAAGACCCCTCTCCCAAATGATACATAGATGATGGCTTGATTTGGTCTCAGTGCCTGATTTCATATTTAATTTTTTTGTATCTTTATTATTTTTTTATAAATAACTCAAGGTAGCAAATGTATTTTTTGTTATAAATTTTATTGGTTTTCTAATATTACAACTACATAATCAAAAAGCAATGTGGCGACTGAGTTACAATAATCCAATTACATACAAATGTGATTGGTACAAATCTCAACCTAATACAGTAAATATTTCCTCTCTTTTCCTCTTAATATACACTGTCTCATATTTGAATTAACACAATTTTTATTCTAATAATCATATAGAAGCAACTTTTTTGCATTTTTTCAATAGTTTTTAGTTTATATATATCTTATTTATATTAACACTCAATCTTTTTGACAATCAATAACCTAATGACTTTTTCCCAATTTTGATTTACCATTAACATTTAGATTTAATGTTTAATATTGTTCATTTCCAAATTATAAATGACCCCAATTCCCTTTATCACAATTCCTCACGAAATCTGATGTTCAGGATATACGTCTTATCTATATCTTATGCACAAATCAATATTCAAATTTAATTATCAATATTTGTACTTCTAAATTTTAAATGACTAGAATTTTCTTTATCTCAGTTCATATTCAAAGTATGCATCTTAGCTATTTGGGTCTATTCCATTTTAATTCTCATAAGTAGGCCTAATGACCCCAATTTCCTTTATCACAATTCCTCACAAAATCCGATGTTCAGGATACATGTCTTATCTATTTACGTTCTTGCCATTTACATCAACAAATTAATGATACAGTATATAATATTCTTATTTTCTAGTAATTTCCAAATATCTTAAATTAATAAACCAAATTTCTTTTATTTCAATGTTTAATACTTCCTCTCTTCTCCTCTTTGTATCTATTATCTTATATTTAAGCTAATGATTTTTATTCTTAATGCTACATAAAAACACATTTATTACATTCTTCAATTTTCTTTAGCTTATATATATCTAATCACCTTTACATGACCATTATTGACAAATCGGTATTCAAATTTAATTATCAATACTTATACTTCTAAATTTTAAATGGTTAAAATTTTCTTTATCTCAGTTCATAATCAAAGTACATATCTTGTCTACTTAAGTCTATTCCATTTTAATTCTCATAAGTAAACCGAAATCCCATTCTTGTTCAGTCTTATTCTAGCTTTTTTCTTTGCCAAATCACCAAATCAGCAGTGCCATTTGGCGGGGCCACGGGGGAAGGCTTTCTCTGTGATGGCGCCCAGTCTTGGAACCAGTTCCCCCCGGAGATTAGGACCGTTCCTACCCTGTTGGTTTTCCGCAAGCTACTTAAGACCTGGCTTTTCCGGCAGGCCTGGGGTTTATAAAATCTGACCCCTGGATGAATGTTATTGTATTGTTTGTTTTGTTAAGTTATATTGTGTTTTTATTGTTAGCCGCCCGGAGTCCTGTGGGAGTGGGGCGGTCTATAAATTTTAATAAATAAATAAATCTTCCATGTCCATGCTTTTGAGTCATCAAACAGGTCTCCTTGTATTGTTATATTTTTTATTTGATGTTGAAGATACCATCCAGTCACCATTTTTTTGAGAGGACTAGCCATTCTAGGAGGTCATTTCTTTGTTTTTCCATCTCGACGTGGTTGTCTTGATCTGTTTGTCTTCTTTTCAGTCTGTTCTTCTTCTTGAAACTCAGGTTCCTTCTGGTTTATATAGAAAATCTTTTCTTTTTCCCATATTATCTGTTTCTTTTCCTGATCTTTCTTTATCTGTGTATGTTGAGCAATTAAGTCTTCTGTCATAGTTTTTAATTGTTCCATCTTTTCTGCTGTGTTCTGTACAGGTAATTCTTTAGTTGTGATTAAAGTTTGAGTTTGCAAGTCCAGGCTGCCTTTTTATTTTTTTCTATAGCCTCTTATTTCTTCCCCAGCTATAATGAGAGTTTGGAGAAATTCTTTCAACATGTAAAGAATTTGCTCCTGATCCTCCTCCATCAGAAAAGTCTGTTCCTGATTTTCTTCCATGATAGTGTGCTAGACTAGAAGTTTTACAGTCAGGAATTTCAAAAAGAAAGTTTTTTTCCCAATGGTTTAGGAGCACAGCTGAGCTTCTAATGTTTCATGGTTGCAGGTGTCTTATCTATTTTCTGGGCTGTCAGCCAAGTCTCTTTTAGACAACAACAAATTGAAATATCAAGTTTAGCCACAAAATGTCACTCCTACCATTAGAAGCTGTCCTTTGAGCCCCAAAGTTACTTTAATCTTTTCAGTTTTGCTTTTGTTTTATAAAGAAAAACCCAGATCTTCAGTGAAAATAAAAATAAAGAATAGGAAGTTTTTAGTCCACAAATTTTAAGAAATAAAATTCCGATTGGGATCCAATTAAGTTTTTTTCAATGTTTTAAAACTCCCCTGAGTAGTCGGTCACTGCTTTTTCTAGAGGGAGGGCTGAAATCCCCCTTCCCTCTCCACAGAGGGGAAAGTACTTAAGCAACTTATGCAGGTACAAAAGATAATTAGGATTTAAGAGAGGTAGATCTCACCCAGTCTCTTCTGCGCTGCTTTAAAGTTGCTTGATGGAAAGTATGACCAGCTGTCTGCAGCCTAGTGACGAGCTATATTACTATGGTCGGTCTTTCGTTCGCCAGTTTGGAGGGTTGTTCCAGCTCTAGCGAGAGAGCTACTGCTCTCCCACGATCCAGCGAGGGTCCCTCCTTGCAGGTCACCCTACAGGGCTACTTTTGACCCTACAGCAATGCTGAGCTCATCTTCCAGGTGTCCATGGTGGCTGTGTGGCAAACCAGAAGCCCAAGGTAGCAAATGTATTTATTACTTCTTCTTCTTAGTGTTGTTTCCTCAAAACAAGAACTCTGAGATAGGTCAAGCTGAGAGAGAGTGACTGGCCCAAAGTCACCCAGCAAGATTTTCATGCTTAAAGCAGGACTAGAATTCACAATCTCGTTTCTAGCCTTGTACCTTTACCACTAGAACAATCTGACTCTCAGTTATGCTATTATGTTCAACTCTAAAACATAATTCAGAATCCACAGCAGCTGAATTCACACATCACACTTGGCTTAGCCATATTAAATGAATACAGAAAGAGACAGCCATGTGGGGCAAAACAGTCAGAAACTGAAATCTGCAATGTTTTTTCAAGCTAAGCATCCTCCTTAGATGCTGAGTAGTGGTGCCAGAAGTATGTTTTAAGGAGGAAGGGCCAGGACATCTGTTTAAAATTAACTAAATACATTTCCCTTGATTATTCTTCAACCTCTTCAGCAAAAGTAAAGTAAAAGTAAAGACTGGTATTGGGACACTCTTGAAGCCATGCATGGGCCTGCCTCAATATGCCTGTTTCTATCGCACACCAGTTTTCATATTTTACTAATTCTTCCTGACAATATCTTCCCCTTTTGGAAGTTGGTTGGCTGGTCAGTCTATAAAGCGCTGAGTGGCAGGGAATGAAAAGCAGTTCAGCCCTCCACAAACACAAGCTTACTCTTGTTGCTACATACAGCCTTGTTCACTTTATCTCCTTGTAAGGCATACCTGATCTATATCCTGAAGGTAGAAGGAAAAGGGTGTTGGGTAAAAACCATCCTGAGCCAAATGTTGCTCTCAGCCTCAGAAACAGGGGTGTACTTGTAATTCAGCTCTCATTTCTGTGGTAACTGCTGACAGTAGCTGTTTCTTTAGAATCTCTGTTGGATAGCTGCAGTGTCATCCTTTTTTCATCTGTGCAGATCCTTCCTAGTTCAGTCCAGACAAATAAGAATCAAACCCTGGACATGATGATACCGCATGCTATGCAGCCAACGTGGCCAAGTAGTGCTGGAACCCCTCAGGTCCATTTTACAGCAATGCTTCATGTGCAGACTGCTGTCCAATCTGAACCAAAGCAGTATATTCAAAGCCACAGACATTTATTCTTCACTTTTTCATTAATCTCTGAAAAATGGTTTGGTGCATCTTTGTCATTTTGACTCAACACTGATTCATCACATCTCATCTGGCAAGCTGCCCTTTTAATTTCTGACAAATTATGAGAAAGGTCATGTTTCCACAGTAATTGGCTCCTGTGCCCAAAGGAAGAACTGTTCCCAGGCCTAATCACTGTTGTTTTCTTCTCTTTACCGTTGGCAGCTCTTTTGCCCGCCACCCTCAAAGATCATCCTTTGAAAGTCTTTTTTTCAAAGGGGGGAAAAAAGAAGAAAAAAACCCCAAAGCAAACAGTATTTCACAAAACTCATGGGAAATGCTCTTGGCTATACTCTGTATAACAAAGTAAAACAAACAAAAACAAATATGGACCATATTTTTGCTTGGTATGTCATTTTTTTTAAAAAAAATATTTTGATTGCCAGTAAGCCTGAGAAAGGCAAGGCAGAACCCAAAGGCTGATTGATCTGGCAAACAGTAATTGGGTTTAAACCACTGGGAACATTTCCAGCACCAGATTCTTGGAAATGAATGGGTTTATTTGAGGAACTTGGTAAACCTAAGGGAGATTAATTCACTTCTCTTCAAAGAAATGGGTACTGAACCACTGGAACAAAATTGGTGCACAAGTCCTCAGAAGTGTTCATTACAGATACCACTGGTCAATGCCTGATTAAAATTAAGCTGTCAAACTCAAAACAGATTTCTAGGAACTCACAAATAGACAAGCCTACAGCACACCACCAATACATACAGAGTAGATACAGCAAGCAAAATGTATTGTGCTGAAAATAGTTGGAAATATTTCCCCCAAAAATAAAAAATTGCCCCAGAAAAAAAGAATCAGAATATTCTTTTGGCTACTTTTAATTTAGCTCTGTAGGTTTTTAAAGCATTGACCACTATTTTTACTATACTCATGTTAGTGAGACTTTTGTGAATCAAAAGGACCTATGAGTTCTACTTAGATCTTTTCTTCAGATACTTTTGCCTGATTGTGGATCCAGACTCTGGCATGGAGAGAGCCACAGGAATTCTGCATTCCTCATTGTAACAGGATTAGCAGCCCTATAAAAGTTTTGATTTATACTTTGTAGGATTGATTCCCAGATTCTTCTTCCAGTGATAAATCTGTAGATAAAAAATGTTATAAGACTTTGGAACCTGAAAGAAACCATAAAAGCTACAGGTATGAAAGAGACCCATGACTAGAAAGACCAAAGTGCTATCAGTTGACAGTTCCATTTATTTTGTGTCCTGGTTAAACATGTGCAATTTTGTTTATTCTCTGCATGATCCATTTATGTTCCTTTTTAATGCTACTTATGAAAAATCTGACATATGCACTGATGTACACATAAATCTGCTTTTAGAGGAGTATTAAACATTGAGATGCTTAGGAAGTGTGCCTATAGAAATGAATTCTCTGTAAATTAAAGTATATTTTAATCCCCTCGTTCAACATTGGAATATGCATTGTGACAATAGTTCCTATGATATTCTGATCTGGGATGTAGAAGTAGTTCTTCCACACTAAATGTGTATCTGGCTGCTAGAGAACCTTGACAAACTGAATTCACTTGTTTTAGGATTATATGGTTATTAATATCTTGTATGTGTACAATATGGTTAAAGGCTCTTCCTAAGTGTACTCGCAGTAGTATCTTCCCAACCTGGTGCTCTAAAGACAGCTTGGATTTGCAATTCCCAGAATTCCCAGCTGGCATGGCTGCAAGTCATGAGATTGGGGGTGTCTTCACCAAATTATCAATCACTTCCACAATTGAGATTCAGGTCTGGAATGGTTCCTATTCCACTTGTTCCTAATTCAGAGTAGAAAACGTAATATGAAGATCTGATATGTGAGAGGATATTTTGTTCCATTACAAGTGTTGTTGCTAGGTTGTAATTGTTTTAGGATCAGGACACAATTATTATGTACACAAGGAATGATAACTTATTTAAAACAAAAATGCAGTCAGTTGAAATCAGTTTGCTTTTCTTATTGCCCCACCCTTTTTTGAGCCATAGCCCTGGCACATCATTCCAAGATCAGTAGTACTCGTTAGAAATTCAGATTGGTTGAATACAGTTGCATAATATGGCTATAAATGTTTGGCTCCAAGCTTCTATCCTTCCATTTTTCTTAGTTACTTCATTTGCAGATGCCATGTAAAGCTTTAACTGCTAAAAATCAAACTGCAGTGCAAGACTTCAGTAAGCTAGCCAGTTGTTTTTCTAGATACTTGACATACCTCATGTAGGTCACCTGCATGCACGTGAATTGTAGAATCAAAAAATGATCTGGTGTTGTTTTTTTCCCCCTCCCCTCTTCTTTCTCTGCCTCCCAGTACTGCCATGGCTTCTTATTCTGCTTCCTGTACCAATGCCAACCCAGCTCAGGGCATGAATATGGCTAACAGCATTGCCAATCTGAGACTGAAGGCAAAGGAATATAGTTTACAGAGGAACCAGGTGCCAACCGTAAATTAGAGGGCAACAACCTGCAAGAACAGCCCAAATCTAGAAAGAGGCAACTGTCCTGCTTTGCCATTTGTTCAGACTTAGAAAGACCATCAACCTGAGCTAAAGTTTTGCATTGGAGATAAAAGCAGGATCCAAATGAATGGAAAACAGTTTCCAACATGATGCTACAAATACAAATAAAAATGCAAATACAAATAACCCCCACAAATATTGCAAAAGTGCCAAGAAATCTCTTCTGGGAGCTTCTTTGGTGAAGGACACAAGGCTTGAATTCATCCTAGGAATGACTGCAAATCCAAAGATCCTGCATTTGATTCTTCTGTGTCTCCCATTGGACTTCTGGGTTTGCCCCTCAACTCTTTTATTTGAAGTCTTCTAAAATAATCTGAAATCTTATGCCAAAGATCCTCATGGTCATTGATGCTCTGATCCATTCAAAGCACAAGGGATCCCAACTGATGTTGTGAACACCAGCATATGCCTGATGCCTTAGCATCTAAACTTTTATGTCTATTGACTAGAATCTCTCCTTCTGTTAGCTGTTTGAAGTCAATTTTGATTATAGATAAGTGTGTCTTACTGTTTATTCTGCCACAACCTCTTTGATATTGTTATGCTGGTTTCCAAAGAATCTCTAAATATAAAAATACATTATTTTGAACCAATTTCTGCCAATGTAGGAGTGTATAAATTTTCAAATCACATAGAACACATCATCCCGGTGAAAATGTATGAGAATGTATTTGAGATATTACTCTGTGGAATTGAAAAGCTGGTAGAAACCTACAAATCTTGGAAAAACCCAAAGAGCAGAATCCAGATACTATAAATGAAAGTTAATTTCCAATGGAAAAATCAGAGGCCTTAATCTAATACAGAAATAGGCATGTTTAAGCCTATTGTATTGGACTAAGTCTCCACATACTTTGTTTGCTACTTGTTTTGTTTCATGCCATACTCAACAGTATTGCCCGAAATCATTTGATTTATATATACTGTATATATTTATATATATAAGATATACATGCAAGCTTTGTGAGTTTTCCTTTTTTTATTAAACAAATAAAATGAACTGAAAGCATTCTGGTTGTAAGTGGATCCTGTAGAATTTCTAAAATAATCAATTTCTGTGTGAAAGACAACTCTCAGGAGTAAAGTATGATTCCCTCAGGCAGAAAGCAGAGATGACTTTTCAAAAGGTCACTGAATATGTAGATTTGCCCAGATGCATCATGGAATATGACAGCCTAATAGAGCTGGAAACAATGCATTGATCCGCAATATTTTTTCTGCCTAGTTATAAAATAGAGACAACATATAATGCTTTTCTACCAGTTCCAACTTTCTCTCTTTCCATGAGCTAGCTGATCTATGTCTTTTGCTTAAGAAGTATTGAAGAAGCTCCAGAATGATAAAAGAATTCAGAAAAGAAACACCCAGAGTTATTTGCTGAGATGGTGACTATCAAACAAACAAACAAACCTAGAATATTTTGATCATTGCATTTTTCTGTATGGTGAGATATATATATATATATATATATAGGGGGTCCCTTTCCTGCAACAGCAGATGAAGTACTCTTAGTGCCCAAGTGAGAAACCTGAATCAGTCCTCCTTGTCTTTCCAAATGATTGGACTTCATGGAACAGATTTATTTCCATATAGATATTGGTAATGAAGAATGTTGATCAGCATGAATAGGAAAGAAAGCCTTTGCCCAGCTGGGTCTGAACCTCAAGGAAAGTCTGCTGGAGTGTCTGAATGAGACACTTACCCCTTGCACTCCAAGAAAGGGTCAATGCTTCTTGTGTCATTTGGTCACCCATTCTAGTAGAGGTTTTAGCTACAAAAGATAAGTCTAACCTTCTGTTCAGATTTGAATCATTGTTTGGCTGGTGCCACTTGTGCTCAGTATAAACCAGCAATCTGGTACTTATTACCCAATAATTTAACATGCTACATAATACAGTGAAATGAAACTCTGAATTTCATTCTTTCATTGAAAAAAGGTGTAGAGGTAATTTAGATTTGAATTCACAGCATACTGTACCATTTTCAGAAGGGGGAATTTAATCCTGTAAAACTCACACCAAAAGACACAAACAAATTGAACTAATAAAAATTATAACTGAACTTGCTCAGATGCCAGTGGAATGTTATATGTTATTGTTGCTAATTATTGGGAAGGGATCAAAACTGAAAGGAGAAAGGATTAGTTTTTATAATCACAAAGCTCTCCAGCTAGATTGTTCATATTTACATTTGATTATCTCCCCCCCAATCCCAAAACCCAGCTTGCTTGCTCTTTTACCAGCTTGCTCTTTTACATTCCCCTGCCCCCTGTGGGCAGTTCAAATACTCAGTTTTGAAGTGATTGTTACATAGCGTTAGAAGTAAAGTCTTCATCCTGGTTCATCCAAGCCGGGAATAAATAAGCAAACATGGCGACTGCTTTGGGAAGAAGGTTACAGTTTATTGCAGAAAGATGGTTCTTCAGGAAAGTGCAGAGGAGAGAGAAGGGCAAGGATTGAGCACATGGGCAGTAGGTTTTATACCCCCCTAGCCTTTTGTTTGGAATAGTTTCCTGTTCCTGTGGCATGAACCTTGAGGCTGTTTCTGAGTGTTTGTCTAGGCCTTGATATCTGTGGTTTAATTCTATTATCATATCCTGCTTCCCAGGTGATGGGGTTGACTCCTAGAGTTTGGGTGGGGTATGCAGATCTTCTCTTTTGTCTTGATTGCTCTGGCTTCAACTTTCTGATGGTTTTACATCTGCATTTGTATAGGGCTAAAGTCTTGCTTGGGGCAGAGAGATAGATTTGGGGCCAGGTGTTAAAAAGTCCTTTTGAAGAAAAATATATTTTTCTGCCCTTTTTAATATTTCTTCTCTGGGCTAACTTTCATCAATAGGTATCAGGCTTGAGGCCTGGTCCAGTTTAGATTGCTATTGACCATGTCCTTAACTTTACAAGGATCCAGCTGTGACAAAATTTGGCTGAGCTGGATTTAGATTTACCAGGTTTCTGAAGGCTCACCAACTTCGCCAGAAGGCCTGGACTAACAAATCTAGAGTAGGCACCTAGCAGGCTTTTCTCTTCATTGGCCAGGTTCCACTTTCACCTCTCCCAAGTATCAAATGTTTGGCCTGATGAAATCTGGCACCTTGGCCAATACTGCTCAGAAGGTGGAGTTGGAAGATGATAAAGCAAGAACTTTGCACATGCGTCATTTTTGTCTGATTATATTTCTTGTGGGATGAAAAGTGAAAATCAGCTGCCCAGTGTGTGTACAGCCAATCTCCAAAATAAGTGAAAAGGAAAAGTCTTTTTACTTTCTCATCACCGTTGGACATCAGTATCCATGAACTGTTCTAATATTCCAAGCCTAGAATGGGAACATGAAACTTGGGAAATAGAAAAACGCTGACTGAACAAACCACAATTCTTGGTTCTCTGGAATCAATATCCTACAGTTTTGTAACATTTTACAGATATATTATGACATGAGCATTTTTGGACCATACTCTACTTAATCAGGGGATACTTCAGATCCAAAGAAGAAATGGGCTTGTTTTCAATTGGAATGGTGTGGAGATAATTACAGACTGATGATTGAAGGGCCAACCTGGAACCTCTCTCTGCTCCATTGAGTAGGCCCAGCTACATGAGAACTGACTGAGAACAGAATTGACCTACTGATCTCTCCCAAAAGTCAACCATTCTACATTAAAATATGATAAATACTAAGAATCACAAGTTTGTATTTTAATTTTTTTAGTATACAATGGAAAACTCCTCAGAATAAAATGACAGGTAAGACATCTTTTTGGTACATATAGGCTAATCTAAATTTAGAATGGGGAAACTGTATTGGCATAGTTAACAGTCTCACAGTTAATTTCTTCCCTTAGAAATTCCCAGGTACTATATTTTATAAATTTGATCATTTAATTTAAGTACTTGGATACTCATAATTTAGAAATTAACTGTTCATTTATAGAACATAATATCCAGAATATTAATTATCTGAGAAAAAGAGTAACTTAACCATACATCATATCAATTCATTACCCTTTTCTTAATCTAACTTGGTCAGTTTTATTTATATTACATTTGAATAAAAATAACATGGGAAAAGAAAAGTGTATAAGTAAATAGTTCTCAATATTTACTATTTGCAAGAATGTATCCATTCCAAACAATATTAGTCTTTGGAATCTATCCTTCCAACAGTAATTTGGAAAAGAGTTCAGAATAAAAAGTTTGTTTATATTCAATGTATTAAAAAGAAATCACATGTCTCAAATAGGCTTCCCTTGATTTCTTCTATGGACAACCTATTTGGCAAATTCTTTATTAACACAAATAAGCCGCGTGCTGGAGTGCTGGGCAGTTGGCTGATTTCCAATTGTTCATCATCTTCATCCATCTACTGCCAATAAGAATATTAAACTTTCTCTATCCTGCAAAAAAACTGTTATTTTCACCCAATCACTTAAACATTTTTAGAAAGACTACATTTTATTATGTTTAAGGGAAGAAGACTAACATTAAACTACTAATTTCAAAATGTTTTCCTTTACCTTGCTTTGTAGCAATTTGGCCAAGGAACCAAATCATACAGCAGTCCATTGAGTATTAATAAATATTATCAATAAGCATTCCTGGATTTGTTCCCCATTAATATAAATATATATATATATTTTTTTAATTGAAATTTTTCAAAAGTTTTACAAATAAGAATCCACCCCCCCCTCCCCAACCACCCCACCCCCCCCGACTTCCCAGAACTGAATATAGGATTATTTAACAAATATTTTAAAAATAACATTTGCAATTTATAAAATAATTAATAATAATAATAAAAATCACAGTAATAATATATATAATAATAATATACATAACATAAACTTTAAAATGAATAATATATACTAAAAAGGAAAAAAAAATAAAAAAAAGAAAAGAGAGAGAGAAAGAAAAAAGAAGAAAGTAGACGAAGAATAAAGCATATATATATAAAAAAATATATGAATAATAATACGTAAAAAATGTATATATATAAATATATAAATATATTTGACACATATCTGTTGCTGCTATCTTTTTGAGAATCCAAGGATAATAGATTTGATCATAGACTTGAATGTATACTAAATTATAACTTGAAGTTTAAAACATTTTCATTTTCTTTGATCTAGGTAACTTTTCATTTCCCTTTGCTTAGATAACAACTACACAAACTTTAAACTTATTTCAGTTGGAACCAAAGTAGCACATTTAAATGTTATATGATGATCAAAATATGCATTCCAATACAATATGGAATGCAGTATGGAATAAATTTAGCAATACAGTATGGAATAAATCTCCAACTTCATTTATATCTTTTTTATTCCATCCCTTCAACTTGAATTATTTGATTTTTGTTTAGAAACAAGGTCTGCAGTAAAATATGACAAATAAACAAGGTGTAGGGGTAATATTCTGACACAAATTTAAGTGTTCTCTTTTAAATCCAGTCAGATAGTTAACTCAAAAGAAACGATCTTATAATAAACCAAATATATTTTAATGAGAAAGATTACTTGCATTCACGTTGTGATTGGTGCTGCTGGAAATACATCTTTGTTCATCTTTTAGATCATCCCTTTAGGTAAGAAAGTGTTATTGCTCTTCATACCATCTTTATGCTTATAGTATGACCTTCCATGGCCCATGCTTCTTACAAAAAGATTCCCACGAGGCTTGTGTCCAGGAAGTCTCCCAATGACTTTTGGAACTCCTCCTACTGACCCATCCACATACCTAGCATTTAACCCAATAACTGCCAGACATTCCAACATAGAGCTGGTCCATAGAGCTATATGGGTCAGAATAGGTAATATATTTGTTTTACATCCTCCAACCAAACAAGGTGATTTTATAAAAACAAGTTAGCAATTGACATTACCTTTTTTGAATGATCTAAGCAAAGATGCTTCCACAGAATTAAGCACTTTTCTAGTTCCACAAAAAAAACCACAGAACGTTAATTATACATTATATTATAATGTATACATATATATACGTATAATATGTATAATTTTACATAATATTATACGTATATATATACGTATACATTATACATATACATACATACATACATACATATATATATATATATACACATATTTGTTTTCTGAGGTTTTCGCAGGTGTTTGTATGTAGGTCTTTGGTTATTCGGGAGAAAACCGATATATATATATAATTTTAAATGCTAATTGTTAATTAGGAGCGACTATTCACCATTAAATATGATTGATCCTGTCTTGGAAAATTTATACTTCAATTTACAGTATATTACAATCATATCAAATGCCAACCATTTATTACCACTTTTGAATACAAAGAAGCAACAGAGATTCTACTACATTATTTTTTGAAATAGGAATAAAAGCCTAGGCAATGCCTTCTATATTGAAGCCAATCTTTCTGGTACAAAGGTTGCAACATGTTCTACACTATAACTTTTCAGGTTATAATTCCTAAATAGTAATAGTAGTAAAGTTGGAAGGGACCTTGGAGGTCATCTAGTCCAACCCCCTGCTCAGGCAGGAAACCCTACACCATTTCAGACAAATGGCTGTCCAGTCTCTTCTTAAAAACTTCCAGTGTTGGAGCATTTACTGCTTCTGGAGGCAGACTGTTCCACTGATTAATTGTTCTCACTGTCAGGAAGTTTCTCCTTAGTTCTAGGTTGCTTCTCTCCTTTTTTTTATTGAATTTTTTTTATTTTTTAACATACAAGCATTTATAAAAATACAATAAAATTTTAAAATAGAAAAAAAAAGAAAAAAACCCCTTACCCTCCCTCCCACCCCCAACCCCCCTCCCTTCACTTCCCAGAGCAGAATACAGGGTTAATAATAACAAAATTTATAATAATTAAGAAAAAAGAAAAAAAAGAAAAGAAAAAAGAATTTTTTTTTATCATAATTAACCTTTAACTCCATAACCTATGAAACAATTCTCTATAATATTTAATATTCATTCATAAAATAAGTGAAACTTTTTAATTCCATACTTTTTCTGAATATAATCTATCCACCTTCCCCATACAATAATATATCTTTCTTGTGTATGATCCTTTAAATAAGCAGAAATTTTTGCCATTTCTGCAAAACTAGATACTTTAAATATCCATTCTTCTAAAGTAGGCAAGGAATCTTTCTTCCAATATAAACCTACTAATAACCTTGCTGCAGTTAATAAATTCAACATCAAAGTAGTTTCTTTTTCATTTAAGTCAACAAAAATACCAAGTAAAAATAGTTGAGGAGTAAACTTTATCTTTTTTCTAAAAATCTTTTGAATGTTCCACCAAATCATAATCCAAAAAGCCTTTACTTTTTTTCAATTCCACCAAATATGAAAGTATGTCGCATCATTATTGCCACATCTCCAACATTTGGGCTGTATATTGGAATACATACAAGATAATTTTTTAGGATCTAAATGCCATCTATAAAACATTTTATAAAAATTTTCTCTCAAATTTTGAACTTGTGTAAATTTGACATTTCTTATCCAAATTGTCTCCCATAAATCCAATGAGATCAGCTCCTGTATATTCTGAGCCCATTTAATCATACAGTCTTTAACCAATTCTGTTTCCGAATCTAACTCTAATAAAACATTGTATATTCTTTTTATATGAGCCGGACTTTGATTTTTAATCTGAATAACCAATTGTCTATCTTCTAATGTTATTCCCTCTTTCTTATCTACAGTCCATCTGTCCACTATTTGTAAATATTGAAACCATGACTGTAGAATATTTTGCTGCCTTAATACATCTAGGGATTTCAAATGCCAATTCGAACCAGAGCGAATTAACAATTCTTTATACGAGATTTTATCAAAATTTATCCCCTTAGAAGTTCCCTCAATTGGATGTCTGGGAATCCTCCAGATAGGTATTTTATAATTTAATCTATAATAATACCTCTTCCAAACACGAAGTAAGGCATTCCTCAAGATATGTGATTTAAAAGTCCGATCAACTTTCTTATTAAAAATTAAATATGCATGCCAACCATACATTAAATCCCAACCTTCCAAAAAAAGAATATCCATATTTGTTAAGTTAAGCCAATCACTTAACCAAGTTAGGGCGGCTGCATCATAATATAATTTCAAATTAGGTGCCTTAAGTCCCCCTCTTTCTCAAACATCCTATAATATCTTAAATTTAACCCTTGGTTTCTTCCCGGCCCATATAATATTATTGATACCCTTTTGCCATTCCTCTAAATTTGCCTCTTTTTTAAGAATAGGTATCATCTGAAACAAAAAAAGAAACTTTGGTAGAACATTCATTTTTACGGCTGAAATTCTCCCCAACAATGACAATTGCAATTTTTTCCAATCTCTTAAGTCCTTTTGAACTTTTACCCATAGTGGTTCATAATTGTTCTTATACAATTTTCCATTTGAAGCAGTTAGATATACTCCCAAATATTTAACCTTTTTTACCATCTGAAAACCTGTGGCTTTAATCAAACTTTCCCTATCTTTAACTGACATATTCTTAGATAATATCTTAGTCTTATAATTATTAACTTTAAAACCAGAAACATTCCCATACTGTGTTATAAGTTCTAATAAACTGTCAATCGCCTGATTCGGTTGTTCCAAAATTAAAACCAAATCATCCGCAAATGCCCGCAATTTATACTCGTTCTTCCTTATCTTTACACCCTTGATTAACTTTGATTCCCGAATCTGAATCAATAAAATTTCCAATGTTAAAACAAATAACAATGGGGATAATGGACATTCTTGTCTTGTCCCTTTTTGAATATTAAAATTCTCAGTCAATCCCCCGTTTACAACAATTTGTGCAGATTGCTGCTGATATATAGCTTTAAGTGCATGTAAAAAATTATCCCCAAAATTCATTTTCTCTACCAAAGAAAATAAAAATTGCCAGTCCAATTGATCAAAAGCTTTTTCAGCGTCCAAAAAGATAAAAGCCACAGGAATCTGATTATTCTTATCCAAGTACTCAATTAAGTTAATAATTTGTCTAACATTATGTTTCATATATCTCCCTGTTATAAATCCTGCTTGATCACTATGAATCAAGTCTTTCATAACCTGCATTAATCTATTTGCCAAAATTTTTGTAAAGATCTTATAATCAACATTCAATAATGAAATTGGCCTATAATTCTTAGGCTCTGTAAGATCCTGATCTTCCTTCGGAATCAGTGATATAAAAGCTCTTTTCCAAGAAGGAGGAACTTGCATACCCAACAAAATACTATTAAAGAGTTCTTTTAATGGCTCTATCATTTCTTCAGATAAGATCTTATAATACCTCGAAGTCAGTCCATCTGTTCCAGGAGACTTTCCAGCCTTTAACTGCTTAATAGCTAAACCAATTTCCTCCACAGTAATTAAACTATTCATCCCATTTTGTTGTTCCTCTGAAAGTTTAGGAAAATGTACTGATTGTAAATATTTATCTATATCCAAACCCCTTATATTATCACTTGAATATAATTTTGTGTAAAAATCCAAAAAGCTTTTTCTAATTAGGTCTTGCTGAAAAACCTCAGTACCTTTATACTTTACTTTCTCTATGATTCTAGCTTTCTGTTTCTTTCGTAACTGATAGGCCAACCACCTCCCAGGCTTATTCGCATTGCAAAAAGTATTATGTCTCATATACGACAGATTGGTAGCCACCTGATCTGCCATCAACATGTTAAATTGTTCCTTAAGCATCTTTATGGATACCTTTAAATTATTATCAGTAGGGTTAAGAACCAACTCTTGTTCTTTTGATTTGATCTCTTCTTCTATTTCTCTACGTCTTTGTAACCCTTTTTCCCTAAAAACTTTATTCAATTGAATCAGAATTCCCCTCATATATGCTTTACTAGCATCCCACACCATAGACATCGATGTCCCCTTATTCATATTTATAGCAAAACAAATCCTTTAAATGTTCTTTACACTTTTGTACAAACTCCTCCTGATTAAACAAGTTCTCATTCAGTCTCCAAGATCTTCTATTCCCATCTTCCGAATATAACTCCATCCACACAGGACTATGGTCTGACAATGTTCTGGGAAAAATTTTCACCTTCCTCACTCTAGGGAGGAAGTCACTAGTAATCAGAAAAAAATCAATCTTTGAAAATGACTGGTGTCTATCAGAATAAAAAGTAAAGTCTCTGTCACTTATGTTCCTTTCTCGCCAAATATCAATAAGCTCCAGTTCTTCCTTCAAATCAAAGAAAGTCATAGGTAGTTTAGTTTGAATAAAAGTTTTAGAGGAACTTCTTTTGTCTATGGTTGGGTCTAAAACCCCATTCCAATCACCCATCAAAATTACCGATTTATAATCCAGCTGAGATATCTTACCATGCAGCAACTTATAAAATTGTTTCTGTTGTTGATTGGGAGCATATAGTCCAACAATAAGAACTTTTCGGCCTTGTAGTAATAATTCCACAAAAAGATATCTTCCTTCAGAATCAGCCTCAATTAGTTTAGCTGAAAATGTTTTCTTCACATAAATTACCACTCCCCCTTTTTTCCATGGAGCTGGAGCAGTAAAATGTGAGCCCAGACGGGAATTCATCAAGAATTTAGAATCCTTTAAAGTTATATGAGTCTCCTGCAAACATATCAAATCATTATTATGTTGTTTCAAATAATGGAAAATCTTTCTTCGTTTCTGTGGCACATTTAAGCCATTAACATTCCAGGTCAGGAACCTGACCATCTTCACCGGCCTGGAGCCTCTGGAGCATGGCCTGCAGATCTGCTGTCGAAGATCTTTTTGGTCTTGCCCCTCCCACAGGCTCTGTAGCAACCATACTTACACCACTCTTCTGCAATTGCTCTTTTTCTTTACGTTTATGGGCGGCTCGTGTCATCCTTTGCTCTTTTATGTCAGAATTCTGTGCAGCTTGTTCCATAACCATCATTGATGAATAGGTTGCTTCTCTCCTTGATTAGTTTCCACCCGTTGCTTCTTGTCCTGCCTTCAAATTGCCTAATACCATACAGCAGTGGTTCTCAATCTTTTTAATGCCGCGACCCCCAACTGGTCGTAAGTTGAGGACTACTCAACTGGTGCAGCACCGTTTGCAGAATGGGACTTTTGGCAGGCTCAGCAGGGCAGAGACAGACTGGACAATTCCTATTGGCTTTTGAAAGCCAATAGAATTAGACTCTATTCAAGAGAGTCTATTCTATTGGCTTTCAAAAGCCAATAGAATAAAAGGGAGTAGCACAGCTAAGGAAAAGGAGAAAAAAAATGGCAGACTGTTTGGTGACCCCCGTGAAATGGTCGTTCGACCCCAAATGGGGTCCCGACCCACAGGTTGAGAACCACTGCCATACAGTATATACTCCTGTATATGCCCATCTCATATCATACAGTATATACTCCTGTATATGCCCATCTCTGGATAAGCCAAATCTGATTTTAGGGTGTATTTTGCACCTAAAATTCCTAGCTGATCCATGAGTATATACTGCATTTCCCCCCTTACTTTGGATTAAAAAAAGAAGAAAAATTGTGCTGCACAAGTTTGATGGTACAATCTGGATGGTTTCCAAGGCCAACGAAAAAGGTTGGGTGATCACGGATTCCTCAGCCTTATCTTTAGAGACACTGCAACAGTTGATTGGTAATCACTGCATTGTTTGCAACATGCTCCTAGTTTAAGCTATTTAAGATCCATTTTAGAATTTTCCTGGCTTTTGATCTTAAGCTAATCTTCTTCATTGCCTCTCCTTGAGTATTCTGACATTTTTCCAGTTTTCCATGGATTCTAAAGGATAATACATAACAGTTCATTCAGATGATAAGCAAGTCTGAGATGCAATTCATGTGACCCTAGAGTTTTAAACACATTCAAATGAGGTATTCTTTGACCATGTTTTTCTCTGACTCTTATTAGCATTTTGCTATCTTTGTTGAGTATTTGGTAGTGTCAGAATCCAATTATATTTCATCTCTAGTTATCACTTATAGAAAAACCCCATTTTTGCCTTCTTGGATTCTGTCATACAAGAAAGAGAAGGAGGTGAACAAAGGGGCTTTATGGCCCTCACTTCCTTCGGTACAACTTCAAAGGAATTGAATGGGGATAGCACCAAAAGGACTAATCATAACAAAGGAGGCTATTTACCTTTCATATAGTTTTCTCTGAAGTCTCCATCCAGCTGGCAGAAAGGAAAAGGGATGGGAATGTAACGCCTGAGACTGTTACTGGAAGTAGGGAGGATTGGGTGGGGCTACTAGGAAACCCCTTAAAACCTTGAATGGGAGAGCTTGGACCCCAAGTCCTGTCTAGAATGCCTGCAACCATTTTCTCTTAATAAAGGATTCCTGTTGGAAGAATTATTCCAAGAGTTCTGTCTTCTTAAGATGCAAAGTGGGGTGGGTCCTTATAGGTAGACTGATTCATTGCATTTCCATTCTATTCAAAATTTCATAGCTGCCCTATCCAGTACACAACTCAGGCTAAAATATCTCATCAAAACTTTAATAATTTTAAAAAGCACAATAAAACAAAATATTAAAACACAATTCAAAAACAACAGTATAAACATAGTAGTGGTAGATAAAAAGCTCATTCACAGATCCTACCACATCCAAACCAATGTTGAGAGATGGTATAAGATTTCTGCCTTGAGCAAGGGGTTGGGCTAGAAGACCCCCTTGCAGCCCTATGATTCTATGATTCAAACAAACAGGTCTTTAATGCTTCTGAAAGGCAGATATGGCTGAAGTTAATAAAATTTCAGGGGAGAAGGATGATGTTCCAAAAGTTGGCAGCAACAACAAAACATCAACAGAGAAGGCAGACTTCCTAGATCCCTTATCTAGACCAGGGCTTTTTAACGGGTGGTATGTGTACCATTGGTGGTACATTGGCACTTGGCAGGTGGTACGGAGCCCTGCCCAGCCTAGCCAAGGGTAATGGGGGGAGGGAATGAGCCAAAGTGGCGCAGCACAGGACTTGCAGGGCTGCTGGGGTGAGACAAAGGCCCCAGGATCAGTACTTCCAGCTAACCCACAAAAGAAAGGAGAAGGGGGACAGAGACAGGAGATGCTATAAAAGGAGGCAGTTTTGGTGGGAGAGAGAGAGAAAAAGACTTCAGAGCAAGGGTCAGAAGAGAAAAAGCTTTTGTCAGATTTGCGATTGGAGAGGCAGAGAGGAAAGGCTTTTGGGAAGGTATGTGCAAGAAAGAGAGAAAATGCTTTTGTGGCGAAATGTGTGTGTGAGAGAGAGAAAGGGGGGCTTTTGCAAGTGAAGGGTGAGAAGAAAGAGAGAGGAGAGGGAGAGAGGAAGCTGGGCCAACCAGCCATCTGACCATCAAGGTAGTGGTGCACATTAATTACTATTGAAAAATTAATCATACATTTGTCAGTGTAAAGGGAAAGTGATTCAGCAAAGGAACCACCACCGAAGAAATTGGTGGTACTTTTTTCCTTTTTTTTTTACTGTTTGTAACATTTTTATTAGATTTTAGAATAACATACAAAAATACAAAAGCAAGCAGTGGGACACAGTGAGGAGGAAAAAGGGGGGAAAAGTGAGCGGGTAAGGGAAAAAGAAAAGAAAAGGCATTGACTTCCGACTTCCTCATTCATTCAAGCAAGTCTCCTTTATGTTCTTGTATATTTTGCTGTTGAAAAGTAGATCACTGCTATTCTGCCAGTAGCATGAATATTTTTCTCACCTCTTCCCATCAAATGTTGGTGAGAAGTAGAAGTCCAAATGGTAATCTAGGGCTTACTAATTGAAAAGATAACTTTGGGCATAATCCAGGAGAATTCTTTTTATATGATTGTTCTGAAAAAAATATAACATTGCAAAAGTGGTCTAATTCTATAGTTTTCACAGAATTTCAGAAAAAGCTCTCAATTCAGCCCTTCAAGGTTGGTATCCACCAGATCTGATGAACTATGATTTCTAGAATTCCCTAATACTATGATCATTGGTCAAACAGACCAGCAGTTTTTATAGATTCGCTTTTATTAAAATCTGAAGAACATCAGATCACCAGACTGCTTTCAATATCCCACTTTACCCCAGAATATAATTACAGACTGCAGCACCACTATGTGGAGAAAAAATGAGAAAGAAAAAACTTGCAATCAATATTTGAATCTTCAAACAAGGTTCCATAGAAAATAATATATTGATTCACAAAAGAAAAAATAGGGGATACTTTACTATTTTACCTTTACTAAATTTATTTATTTATTTAGTGTATGGCACCTTTATTAAAATCAATCATTAAAATAAAATAGCAAGCTTCCTAGTTCTCTTCATCATGCAAAGTTTTGCCCATACACAACCACAAATGCATGTTGAAGAAGTAAGTTAATAAAATATTAGTCTAGATCAGTGGTTTTCAAATTAAGCTATTTGAAGATGTGTGTACTTCAGTTCCCAGAATTGGCTGTCAACTTCAATCTATGCCAGATGGTGAATTCTAAGAGCGAAAGTATACATCTCTTCAAGTTGCCAAGTATGAATAACATGTTTCATTTTTCAATCATGGGGTTTTTAGTTGAAAGTCAGGTTCAAGACAGAGATGGAAAATAGAATGCTTGTATTCAATGCCAGGTTATTTCCAGCATTCAGATACATATAATAGGTAGGAATACAGATATAGACCTTATAAATTAGATTTCCCATGCCCAGTTTATCACTCTCCAATGGCAACCAAATTTACTGCCCAAGGAGCCATTTCCTCTTGCCTTAAGATGGAAGGAAGGGTGTCCTAGCCATCTAACTTTATTAAATTAAGGGTAAACCAAATGGATTAGTCAGGGTTGATATCAGAGGTCCTTACTTTAATTTCCACTGAACAACAAGACTGGGAAAGTGAAATCTCAAGAAAGAATCCTTATATAGAAAGATTGCTGAGAAACACACCACCAAAGCAAATCACATTCTTTACCCAGCCAATCAAACTAAACTCAGCTTATGGAAATTGCAATCCTTTTGCCCAAAGCTTATTTCAGACCTAATTCCAAATCAAATCTATTTTTGTGGTGGTCTTGTTTAAAATATTTATCCTTATGTTATATCAATTGCACTAATTGAAAACAGCATTGGATGAAGCCACCACATATCTTTTTAATTTGTGCATGTCTGTGTTTGTGTGTTTGTATGTGTGTGTATTCTCAGAACTAACTAAATATATGGTCCCACACTGTCTACTTCCAAATGAAAAAGCCCTTTATGCTTGCAGTTACTGATCTTATAAAAACAGATTTTAATCAAAGTAAGAAAATATTTTTCCTTCTGTGATATTGATGAAGCAAATTGGCTTTACAAATGTATTCTTTTTTACATTTAAAAAGAGACATACTGTAAGTAGCATTAGATTGGCACAAAAAACAAAGAAGCAATTGTCCTTTGATAAGACATTTCTTTTTCCATCTCATTTCCACAGTATCTATTCTGATTCCTGTTGCTTCCTAGCTTACATTTATTCCAGATATTTAGTCCCTCCCCAGCCTTGATCTGCAAAAAATGTTTTTGAGATTTTCTCAAAACAGAGTATTAATGTATTGGGAGGGGGGGGGAGAATAGAATTTAAATTTGAGACCCCAAAAAACAACTCCAGTATTAAAATTAAGCATTACATACAAAAAGGACCCAATTGTACAGTGGATAAATAATAATGAATATTAAATGAATTGTAGAAGAAAAGTAGCAGAATCCAGCTATTCTTTAGTTTCAGCTATGCTTTCACATCCATTCTAAATTTAGCTTAGAAAATTGCTCTTTTTAAGGAATAGCAGATGGGCTGCATGGCTCCTTCTTCATCATCCATTTGCCTTGTCTGCTACAGAAACTATTTTGCCTCATTGCACACTTACAGCAAAATCCTATAGGAATTTCACAGGAGCATAAGAGGGGTGAGGGAGAGAGAGAGCTGAGCAGAACAGGCCAAGACTTTTCATTTTTGTTGTCTGCTGAGGACATCACAACACAGTGAGTGAGTGCCTGTGATCTTGAACTCCTCTATTGGTTCCTTGGGCAAGCTAGTTTTAGCCCACTATATTGGCTGGTCTGCAACCTGCCAAAGCAGATCCCAATCAGATAATGGAACGTGGTAGATGACGACCACTTGTGCTATGTAGGGAGGAAAGCAAGACTTCTTAAAAGCACAGTCTAGCACAATACCAACAAAGAGAAAAAACAACAGCTCTCAAAAGAAACCAGCATGGCTGCATAAAGAACTCTCTGACAAATTGAAAGATAAAAAGGACAAGTATAGAAAGTGGAAAGAGGGGAACATAACTAAGTCAGAATATCAGCAAATTGCCCGAGCCTGCAAAGATGAAGTGAAGAAAGCCAAGGCTCAAAATGAACTAAGGCTTGCGACCAAAGTCAAAAATAACAAAAAAAGCTTCTTTCAACATGTAAAAAACAAGAAAAAAGTGAAGGAAACGATTGGTCCATTAGTGGGTGGAAGTGGCAAGAAGGTGACAAGCAACAGGGAGAAAGCAGAACTATTTAACTCATTTTTTGCATCTGTCTTTACACAAAGGGAAAAAACAGACCAACCTATCAAAAATAGTGCCATAAAAAACAAAACAGAAACACAAGTTAAGATAGGCAAGAAAATGGTTAGGGAGCACCTGTCCAGCCTAGATGAGTTCAAATCGCCAGGACCAGATGGATTACACCCCAGAGTTCTCAAGGAACTGGCAGATGTGATATCGGAGCCACTGAACTATATTTTTCAAAGATCCTGGAACACAGGGGAACTACCAGAGGACTGGAAAAGAGCTGATGTAGTTCCCATCCTCAAAAAAGGAAAAAAAATGGATCCAGGAAATTACAGACCTATCAGCCTGACCTCAATACCTGGGAAGATCCTGGAAAAGATAATCAAACAACGAATCAACGAACACCTAGAGGCAAACAAAGTCATTACTAAAAGCCAACATGGGTTTGTCAAAAATAGATCATGCCAGACAAATCTTATTGCATTCTTTGACCAAGTGACAAAATTAGTGGATCAGAGGAATGCTGTGGACATAATTTACTTGGACTTCAGTAAGGCATTTGATAAAGTAGATCACAACCTACTACTTGACAAGATAGAAAAATGTGGGGTAGACAGAACCACCACCAGATGGATCCGTAGCTGGCTGACCGGCCGTACTCAGCGAGTGGTCCTCAATGGAACTGCATCTATATGGAGGGAAGTGTGTAGTGGGGTGCCCCAGGGCTCTGTTCTGGGCCCAGTACTCTTCAACATCTTCATCAACGATTTGGATGAAGGGATAGATGGGGAACTCATCAAATTTGCAGATGACACCAAGCTGGCAGGAATAGCCAACACTCCAGAAGACAGGCTTCAGGTACAGAAGGATCTGGACAGACTTGAACACTGGGCACTAACTAACAAAATGAAATTCAATGGTGAAAAAAGCAAGGTTCTACATTTAGGCAAGAAAAACCAAATGCACAAGTACAGCATAGGTGGCACCATGCTCAATAGTAGTAACTGTGAGAGGGACCTCGGAGTCCTAGTAGACAATCACTTAAATATGAGCCAGCAGTGTGCTGCAGCTGCCAAAAAGGCCAACACAGTGCTAGGCTGCATTAACAGAGGGATAGAATCAAGATCACGTGAAGTATTAATACCACTCTTCAATGCCTTGGTAAGGCCACACTTGGAATACTGCATCCAGTTTTGGTCACCACGATGTAAAAAAGATGTTGAGACTCTAGAAAGAGTACAGAGAAGAGCAACAAAGATGATTAGGGGACTGGAGGCTAAAACATATAAGGAACGGTTGCTAGAATTGGGTATGTCTAGTTTAACGAAGAGAAGGACAAGGGGGGACATGATAGCAGTATTCCAATATCTCAGGGGCTGCCATAAAGAAGAGGGAATTAAGCTATTTTCCAAAGCACCTGAAGGCAGGACAAGAAGCAACGGGTGGAAACTAATCAAGGAGAGAAGCAACCTAGAACTAAGGAGAAACTTCCTGACAGTGAGAACAATTAATCAGTGGAACAGCTTGCCTCCAGAAGCAGTAAATGCTCCAACACTGGAAGTTTTTAAGAAGAGACTGGACAGCCATTTGTCCGAAATGGTGTAGGGTTTCCTGCCCGAGCAGGGGGTTGGACTAGATGACCTCCAAGGTCCCTTCCAACTTTACTACTATTATTATTACTATTATTATATTATATTGGGTGGTAAGAAAAATGGAGCTATTTCTAGCATGAAGGCAACTTGGCAAAGCAGAGGTGTCTATCTGTTTACATAATCATCACAGTATCTAATGTTCATATAGAAAAGTTCTTCCATATTAGCTTCTTAAAAAAAGTCTGGGATACATTAAGATCTGATTCAAGGAATTTCACAGTATTTAAAATGACATAATCAGTTTACCTATAAATTAGCCAATTAAAATAAAATCAGGAGAAGAATTGCTGGGCTAGTTTTCCTCAGTGAATGTAGTGCAGCCATGTTTCTATGCTGCTTGTTTAAAGAGGTATGAATAGGAGCAAACCCCATCAACTAGTGATTATGACCACTAGCCTTGATTTTTGCTCCTTCAGTAGCTTCTAATGAATCTCCCATATATACTAACAGTTTTGCAGTTCTTAAGCAGACATGTCATGGCTGTTGTGAAGGCAAAATTGGGTGGATGAGAAAGCCTCACCATACAGAAAACCCGTAAAAGACAATGAATGAAAACAGAATGAATTTAAATTAACAACCAAACTATACAAACCAAGGTTGTAGCAAGGCCAAAATGGCCTCCAGAAAAGTTTTGTTTTGCAGATTCCAGAAGACAATCAGGGTGGACGTCAACTGGATGTCCACTAGAAAGCTGTTAAGTCCTTGGTTTAATGGCAAATGAAGAACACACATTCTGTAACCAACAGCTCTTTATTTCTCTTCTGCTCACTCCAACAACAAACTCTGAGGCTCGCAGGCCTCTTATCTTGTGACCGGATCCCCGGGCAAAATGGTTACAGGGGATGGTGTGCTTACAAATGCCCGGGACCATAGCAATGTCCCGAGCCTGCTTTTGCAGGCTCAGGACACAACTCCCCTTCCCCCTAGATAATATATGGTATCGGCACTCCAAAACCCAAACTACACCATTTATTTATAGCATTGCTGCCTTGTTTTTTTTTTCCTGACCTGACAACAACTTCACAAACTCCTTAAGGTGTTTGGGTGGATGTTTAACCAGTTGCGACCTCCTCGAACCTTGGGAACACCCTTGGCTTTCCTGTTCAATTACCAGTGTTGAGGTGCCCCCTCTTTGCTGCCCTGGTAGTCCCAGTGACCTTGGTTCTGTTGCCTGGCCTGCTTGCTTGCCCACTGGGCTTGGCAGACCAGAACTTTGCTCCTCCCTGTACCCGGTTGACCTGCCTGAGTGTAGACTGGCTGGACTCTCTGAGTCCCACTCAGTATTTTGTGGACTTGTGGTATTCTCCAGGTCCATAATGGACCCTCCTTGGGAACACAGTTCCTCACTCCCAAGCCCAACAGAAGGGTTGTCCGGGGTAGCTGCAGTGCCCCAATACCCTATGGTCCCCCATTCTATGCCAGAGGTACCAGAGCCAGGATTCGCCTCTCTGTCTACCCCCTTTCCCAGTGACTTTCTTCTGGGAGCAATTGCAGAATTGGGCCAGTTTCCTTGGGTTGATGCCAGTTCTCTTGTAGTCTTTGTTTGGATACGCCCAGTTAGTCTCCCTGTCCGGAGTGCTGTAGTGTGTGTGTGAATAGTGTGGGTACCCCCTGTGTGACTCCCTGGCTGAAATAAGTAATGGCATGGGCATTTTTCCATGTCCCCATGAATTCCTGTTGGGCACACTTGCGGAACCTTGAGAGGGGTCTTCCCCGGCCTCCTCAGCTGCCCTTGACTGCTGACAGCGACCTTCAACATGCACACTATAACCCTCCTCCCTCCCCCAGAGCAGGAGCGGAAGAGGAAGAGTCCAGTATTGTACACAGCTGATCTATGTGCCGCCGAAGAACGCGGCCGTCGCCCAAGGACACCTCATAGGACAACGGTCCAGAGACCTTGCAGACCACAGCTGGAATCCAAAGATGACCGGGCCCGTAGTTCCAGGTTCAAACCGGAGCACTCACATGCAAACACCTAGGTGCCCGTGGCTGTGAGACTGAAGGCGCCACCCGATCAGGGTGCAATCTGTCAAGTTTAGTTATTAGTCTGTGACCCCAGCGGAGTTCAGCTGGGCTCTATCCAGTGTATGTACAAGGTGTGGTGCGGTGTGCAAGAAGAAAGTCTGCTAACCTGTGATGCCAGTCACCGTAAGTCAGTTTCTTGAGGGCATCCTTGGTGATGCACACCATACGCTCAGCCATATCGTTGGTGGATGGGTGGAAAGGAGCCGAAGTCGCATGATGGATCATGTTGGCTTGAAGAAAAGCCTGGAACTCAGAAGAAGTGAATTGAGGACCGTTATCTGAAACCAGAACATCTGGAAGGCCGTGTACTGCAAAAATGCCTCTCAACGCCTGGATTGTCCTGGCAGTAGTAGTGGAGGAAACAGGAACAACATCTAGCCACTTTGAATGGCTATCAACAAGGACTAAGAAGAATTGCCCCTGAAAGGGCCCAGCATAATCTATATGCACTCTGGACCAAGGTGATTGGGTTTCCTCCCACCTATGCACAGGGGCCTGAGGCATTTCTGACCGTGAGTGCTGGCACAAGTGACACCCGTGCACCTGAGCCTCTATAGCCTTGTTGCGCCCAGGCCACCACAGATGGCTGCGTGCAAGCGCTTTCATCCTGACAATACCAGAATGACCCTCATGTAGAGAGACCAAAATTCTCGGTCTCAAGGAGGCAGGGATAACTACCCTGCTGCCCCACAACAGGCAACCCTTAAAGGTGGATAACTCATGCTTCTTGAGCCGGAAGCTTTGGAACTCAGTACCTGGACTTCTGTCAGGCCATCCAGACAAAAACCACGAAAGCACACGTGTAAGTGTGAGATCTGTGGCAGTTTCTGCAGCCACATCCCTGGCATTGAGGGGAGATTCAGGCAACTCCTGAATGGAGAGAATATTGATGGCAGGAGCAGGGTCTGCTTCTACCAGCTTCAGAGGTAGTCTGCTTAGGCCATCAGCATGGCCCATTTCCTTACCAGGTTTGTGAATTAATGAATAATCATATGTTGACAAAAAATAGACCACCTCAGCATTCTAGGGGAAATAATATGAGGAGTTTGTTTGTTGGTGGTAAACAACCCCAGCAGAGGCTTATGGTCTGTGTAGACCACAGGTCGGCAACCTGCATGCGGCTCTTTGAGCCTTCCCCTGTGGCTCCCAGCCTCCTCTGCCTTTGCAGAGAGAGACAGAGACAGAGAGAGGCAATTGCACTTCCCTGCTTCTCTCTCTCTCTCTCTCTCTGTGTGTGTGTGTGTGTCTGGGTGTGTGTGTGTGTGTGTGTGTGTGTGTGTGTGTGTGTGTGTTTGTGTGTGTGTGTATGTATGTGTAAAAGAGAGTGCACTCACAGTGTTCTCCGAGGAGCTGAAAAGCTTACTGGGCGGAGCTCCTCCCTTTGCTGCGTCTCTGCAGGAAGCAGGAAGGGCAGGAGAGAGCTAGCTAGCCCAGCTAGGCTGACTCAGGAATTCTAGGAGTTGAAGTCCATAAGTCATAAAAGAGACGAGGTTGCCTACCCCGGAGGTTGTTGGACAACAGCTTGAAGCTTGCCAGGTGAGCAGCAGATAGGAGGGGGGGGGAGAAAGAGAGAGAGAGAAAGAGAGAGAGAGGGAGAGAGAGTGGGGGAAGAGGAGTGGCAGACCAAGGGCAGATAGAGAGGGAGGGAGAGAGAGACCCTTTTGACATCTAAAATGAAGATAACACTGCATATATCCTTTTTTTACCTGTGTGTGTATGTAATTTTATTCTCTTAAAGCATTCTCTTGGTGATCATTGTTTTAATAGTATGGATATTCCCAAGAGTCATATTTTTACTTTTATTTTTAATGTGTATGTGTGTGTGTGTGTGTGTGTGTGTGTATACACATATATATACACACACACACATACACATACACATACACACACCTATAATAAAGGTAAAAAAGGATATATGCAGTGTTATCTTCATTTTAGATATCAAAAGGGTTTTGCGGCTCCCAGTGTTTTGTTTTTGGTGGGAAACGGGTCCAAGTGGCTCTTTGAGTGTTTTGGGTTGCCTACCCCTGGTGTAGACCATGAAATGTCGGCCATATAAAAAATCATGGAATTTCTTAATTCCCACTACTATGGCCAATGCTTTCCTGTCTATTTGAGCGTAATTATGCTCAGCAGAAGATAGAGACCTGGAGTAATATGCTACAGGAACCTGAGTTCCATCAGCCCTCAAGTGGCTAAGTACAGCTCCCACCCCATAAGGAGATGCATCACAGGTGATGCAGACAGGCAATTGTTCATTGAAATGTGCAAGCACATCATTGGACGTTAGCAAAGCCTTGACCTCATTGAAGCTCTTTTTGTGGACTTTTGTCCACTGCCAAACTGCCTGCTTGTCTAAAAGCCTATGTAGTGGTTCTGCTACAGCAGCTTTGTGAGGTAGGAAAGCATTGTAAAAATTCAAGAGGCCTAGGAAAGCCTGCAGTTCACTTTTAGATTTGGGGCTAGGAGCCTGCTGTATAGCCTTCAATTTAGATTCAGTAGGGTGAATACCTTGGGCATCTTTTCTGAATCCTAAGAAATCTGTAGAAGTGACTCCTATCTTACACTTGTCTTTTTTTTAGTTTTAGGCCTGCTCTTCGGAAACAAAGCAAAACAGCTCTTAATCTCTCTGCTAAATTCTGAGTAGATTCTCCATCATCAAAATAGGGGCAAACTCCAGGGATACCCCTAAGTGTACTCTCCATGACACTTTGGAATATGCCAGGGGCTACATTTACCCCAAATTGCAGTCTCTTGACCTTGAATGCACCCTATGTGTTACAATGGTCTGTGCTTCAGCAGCTGCTTTATCAACAGGTAACTGTTGATATGCCTGTGCCAGGTCGAGCTTTGCAAAAACTCGCCCCCCTTTGAGGGAGGCCAAAATATGGCTGACTACTGGTACTGGGTATGCGTGTTGTTGCAGTGCCTTGTTTAGTGTGCACTTGTAGTCTGCACATATGCGTATGTCCCCATTAGCCTTGAGAGGCATAACTATGGGAGTTTCCCATGGACCTGAATCTACAGGCTCTAAAATGCCTTGCTGGATCAATTTATCCAGCTCAGCATCAATTTTACCCTTTAGTGCAAAAGGCACTCTCCTAGCTTTAACCCTAATGGGTGTGATGGTAGGTTCAAGCCTCAATGAAACTGGAGGCCCCTTGTAGAACCCAAACTGTGGACTAAACACATCTGCAAGCTCCTCGCAGACTTCTGCTAGGCCCAACGTTTGCAAATATTGCAGCCCAGTAACCTGGATTCCCAAGGCCTCAAACCAATCGAGTCCTATAAGACTCGTTCGTTCACCCTCAACAACCAACACATCCAATGGACCTTCAAAATCCTTGTGCTGCACTATAAGGGTAGCCTCCCCCTTTACACACACCTTGGAATTTTGAAAATCTGTTAAGATTATGTTGGATGGCCTAAATTTGGCCTGGAACCCACTGCTATTGCAAATCTTTCTAAATGTATGAATGGAAATGATTGAAAGAGTGGACCCAGTGTCCAGCTCCATGACTAAAGGAACCCCTTCCAACCTGACCTTAAGTGACAGCTTCTTTTTAAGGGGTTTGTGTGTGCCTGTTTTGCAAATACTTCTGCGCGATGCACAGAAACCCACCCTGTTTTGGTTGGGGACCCTGGTATCTTTCAGACGCAATTCTTCTCGAGGTTGTACCTTCTGGTGATCCAAACAGATTGATGCTATATGGCCTTGCCTGCCACATGCTCTGCAGATGGCAGAACAGAACCTGCAGTCGGCTCTCTTATGGCAACCTCCACACCCGAAGCATTTGGACGCAGCTGGAGCTTTCTCTTTGCCTTCCTTCTGCTTCTTTTCCGTGGACTGGTAAAGGCAATCCACCTCTTCTTCAGGATCTTCCTCCGAGCCTTCTTGGACACCCTCATGGTGCACGGAAACTGCTTCTGGGTTGTTCCTGATGGGCCACATATTCTTGACCGCCCCACCTGCTGCCTCTTCAGCCGTCACCTCTCTCAAAGCATCTTGGAATGAAATATCTTCTTTTGCAAAGAGTCTCTGTTGTAAGTCTCTGTTCCTTAAACTGCATACAAAACGGTCTCTCAGCCTTTCTTCCAAATCTTTGAATTCTCAGGGTTTGGCTGCTCTTCTCAAAGCTGCAATGAATTCCTTGGCTGATTCACCTGCCCTCTGGTCCCTCTGTTCAAACGTGTGTCTCCATGCAATGACAGACATCTTGGGCTTGAAATGTTCTTTCAATAACTTCTTTAAGTCTGTGTACATTACAGACTCTAGAGGAGCAGGACCGCCAAATTTTCCGTAATTTCTAACGCATCCTGACCACAGACACACAACAGGGTTGCAGCCTTCAAGCCATCTTCTCTGACTTGGTTCACCCTAAAGTAATTTTCTATTCTAGCAACATAGGACTCCCATCTCTCTGGGTGGGCAACATCGAATTCGGACAAATGACCTATCTTCGCCATCCTTACTTCTAGGCCTGGGAAGGAGTCTATCAGCCGAGCTTACCTCCAGCAATGCAGTACTGGCAGGCCAGACGCTGAGTTTAATGCCATCTTCCCTTCCTCAAGGACTTCTTGGGTAAGTCTTACAGCCTTTCTTCTTTAAGCCTGCAAGTCATCCCATCCTCATTGCCAGTGTTAAGTCCTTGGTTTAATGGCGAATGAAGAGCACACATTCTGTAACCAACAGCTCTTTATTTCTCTTCTGCTCACTCCAACAACAAACTCTGAGGCTCGCAGGCCTCTTATCTTATGACCGGATCCCTGGGCAAAACGGTTACAGGGAATGGTGCGCTTTCGCTCCGCGCGCATGTGCACAAGGCTGGCACCATTCAGTCTGGTCCCAGGCAGCTTGCAAACGCCGGGGACCATAGCAATGGCCATTTGCTATTACCTGCTAAAATGGAACACTGCTAACAATTTTGTCTTAGGAACCAAGACATATGGGGTTCGATAGGCTAGCACCAGAACTTTAAATTGCAGCTGGTGGCCTATTAGTAAATGGTACAGTAAGGTGACCAATCATCCTCCCTTAGGGAGGACAGTCCTTCTTTTGTAAGTTCTGTCCTCTCTCAAAAAGTGTCCTCCTACATGTTCTCCTTTTTGATATTTGAAGACTAATCTGTAAATCTCCGTATTTGATCGATGCCGATCTGATCTGTTGCATGTGATGTGACGTATTTGTATTTGACATGATGATTCGTCAAGGCTCAGTACAGTGCGGCAAGACGCGATTATGAGACACATGCGCTCTGCACAGGAGAATTGTTTTGAGAGAGTGCGCCGTGTGTAAGAGTGTGTTGCGCGCAAGTGGCTTTGTTTACTTCTTACTGAAACACGACACGGCACACACGCGCGCATTAGACTCACTTCTTTTTCAGTGAATATTCAATAATACACAGGTGAGCACAATAATTCACATTTTATTAATTCATTATCTATTTAATAATTTCCAAATATGTATAATTTTATTTACAAGTTTATTCGCTTATGTTATTGTTTGTTTTAATAATTAATTTTATTTATTCATAATGAATGAGCTTGCATCATTCGTATAGCTCTATATTTTATTTTTAATTTTTAATTTAATTTAGGGATGGAAAAATAAAAAAGAGGAAATGCCATTTCAACGATAAATTGAATAAGGAATTTCCATTCCTCATATCAAAGAAGGATAACATTGTTTTCCGCAATATTTGCAGCAGAAAATTTTGCATTGCAGTTGGGGGCAGAGCAGCTATTACGAAACATTTGACCACCAAGAAGCATAAGCAATCATCAGATGCATCTGCTTCCAGTTGTAAAGTAACATTTTTTTTAAAAACTCTCTGCCAGGTAGTTGTTCACTGGTGCATCTAGTGGGGAAAGAGGGAAAAACCAAGGGTGATAGCCCACATTGGCTAAGAATGGTGTCATCTGTGTGGAAGTGTGCTGAGAGTTATTGAACGCAAACTCAGCCACCGCCAGATATTCTACCCAATTGTTCTGCTGCTGATTGACATAGCAGTGCAGATATTGCTCCAGGATTCCAATGACCTTCTTGGTCCCTCCATCAGTTTGAGGATGATGCGCGGATGAGAGGCAGATCTTGACATCCAACGCCTGCATCAACTCCTGCCAGAAAAGGGCTGTGAACTGGGCTCCTCTATCGGACTCAATCTTATCAGGAAGACCATGCAGATGGAACACTTGCTGGATGAACATGCGAGCGGTGGCGCGGGCAGACAGTAAGCCATGGCATGGAATGAAATGCGCCATCTTGGTCAACATGTCAACCACCACAAATACCGTCGTGAATCCAGAAGACGGGGTAAATCTGTCAAAAAATCCATGGACACCACCCCCCAGGGTCTTTTAGGTGTCGGCAAGGGCTGCAGTAGTCTGGGTGGGGCCCCTGTCGCTGACTTGGCTTGCCTACCGGAAATATAGGATGAGACATAAGTCTGAACGTCATGTCAGATTCGGGGCCACCAGAAGGTACGGGATACCAAATTCAGGGTCTTGAACAGGCCAAAGTGCCCCGCTACTGGATTATCGTGACATTGGCTGAGGATGAGTCCTCCGAGCGGGCCTCCAGGCACATAGAGCCGATCACGATAGTGGAGGAGTCCATCCACAACTGTCCATGGTGAATTGGGCCCCACTTCCTCCTTTCGCTGAGCCACCCACCTATCCTGCTGCTGGGCCTCCCGAATCCGAGCCCGTACATCTATTGGCTCCCTCACTGCAGCAAAAGACTCAATAGGGATAACTGTCCTGGGCAGAAGCTTGTCTTCTGCTCGGGAATATTCAGGCTTCCTGGACAGAGCATCCGCTCTTTGATTGTGACCACTCGGTATGTACGTCACCCGGAAATTGAACCTTGCAAAGAAGAGAGACCATCGGATCTGGCGTTGGTTCAATTTCTGAGTGATCTGCAGGCTTTCTAAATTCTTATGGTCCGTCCGGACCTCGATTTGATGCCGCGCCCCTTCCAGATGATGCCTCCAGATCTCGAACGCCACTTTAATGGCCAATAGCTCCTTCTCCCAGATGGTATAATTGCGTTCTGCCAAATTCAATTTCCGTGAATAGTACGCGCAAGGGAAGAGGGCACCGCCGGGCGTTGTCGCATGGAGTAATACCGCCCCAATGGCAATGTCAGAGGCATCCGTCTCCACGACAAATGGCTGTTGCGGGTCAGGATGCTTCAGGATGGGCTCCTTCATGAAGGCTTCCTTCAAAGCCTGGAAAGCCTGTTGTTCTGGAGCGTCCCACTGAAATTGAGTCTTTTTTTGCAGGAGCCAAGTAAGGGGAGCTGTCATGGTAGCAAATCCGGGGATGAAAGTCCGATAATAGTTGGCGAACCCAAGAAATCGCTGGACATCCTTCACACAACATGGTGGTTGCCAACTCTGCAAAGACTCCACCTTACTCGGGTCCATAGCGATGCCCTCAGGAGAAATGCGATGACCCAGAAACTCGATAGTCATCTGATAGAACTGGCATTTCTCTAATTTAGCATAGAGCTGATGTTCTCAAAGCCGCTACAAGACCTGACAGAGATGCCGATGGTGCTCCTCTCGCGATGGGGAATAGATCAGGATGTCGTCCAGGTAAATCACCACAAACTGATCTAACAAGTCCCGGAAAATGTCATTCATAAAGTGTTGGAAAACAGCAGGGGCGTTGGTCAGGCCAAAGGACATCACCGTGTACTCGAAGTGCCCATACCGAGTACCAAATGCTGTCTTCCGCTCATCACCCGACCGAACTCTGACAAGGTTGTAAGCTCCGCGCAAGTCCAGTTTTGTGAAGATTTTGGCCTCATGGAGCCGATCCAAGAGTTCAGGGATGAGGGGCAGTGGGTATTGGTTGCGCACCGTGATGGCATTTAATTTCTGATAATCGCAGCAAAGCTGCAATTCACCGGACTTCTTCTTGACGAAGAGTATGGGTGCAGATACTGGTGAGGACGAGAGCCGAATAAACTCCCGAGCCAAATTCTTGTCCAAAAAGTCCCTCAATGCAGACAACTCGTATTCCAACATGGAATACAAATGCCCCACTGGGAGAGGTGCGTTAGGGACTAAGTCAATGGGGCAGTCATAAGGCCTGTGCGGGGGTAATTGATCCGCCTCAGTCTCGCTGAACACATCAGCATACTCTGCCAATTCAGAGGGTAAGGAGACCCCCGTGGGCCCCTTTACCTGACCGGCACAGATGTGGCGGGTGTGGTCCACACACTGCAGGCTTGGAAAGGTGACCAAGTTCTGAGACCAATAGATCTGGGGGTCATGCGCCCGGAGCCACGCCATTCCCAAGACCATGGGAAAATGCAGGTCTGAGGTGATATAAAACTGAATGGTCTCCTCATGATTACTGATGGCCATACATAGCAGTTGTGTGGCGGACTTAATTGGCCCAGACAGAAGCACTCGACCATCAATGGTCTCCACTAACATCGGCAGATCCACCGGGCATTGGGGAATTGCCCATTTAGCCACAAATGCTGCATCCATAAAGTTCGTAGTGGCTCCAGAGTCAATCAATGCATGGACAGGAATCCCCTTGGGCAATGTAGGAAGAAGCAGGCGCACATCCAAAATCAAATGTTTTGGGGGTCCGTGAGCAGTATCAGAAGGAGGTGATTCAGAGTTGCGGGATGCCCGACCCAAAAGGCCTTTTAGGGAAGCCGAGGGCAGTCTCATGACCGGCTCCGTCACAGATGCCCCTCGTTGCTTCTTGGGACAGAAAGCAGCCAAATGTCCAGGGTTCCCACAATAAAAACACAACCCCCCCGAACATCACCTGTTCATCTCTGCCACTGATAGACAAGGTCTGGCAGTGCCTAACTCCATTGGCTCCTCTCTCTGGACTGGGGTCGCACTCACAATGGGGGGATCACGGATCTCTGGGGTAGCACGGTGACTCCTTTGCTGCTGCAGCCAGGCGTTAATCCGCAGGCAGAGATGAATGAGCCCATTAAGGTCCGGGGGAAGCTCAACATGGGCCAACTCATCCAACATCTCCTCCGGCAAACCATCCTGAAAAGCTTCCATGAGCGCAGACTCATTCCAGGCTGAATCCTGGCTAAGCAGCCGAAATTCGCTGATATAGCCCTGCAGGGTGCGTCGGCCTTGCCTCAGGGCTTTCAAACACTGGGTAGTTGTCTGAGTCTTGATGGGGTCCTCATATATCAACTGCATGTGCTCACAAAACCCCACAAAGTCGTCCAGCAATGGGCTACGTTGAGCTAACAAGGGTGTGCCCCAACGAGCTGCAGAACCAGAAAGCAGGCTTATCATAAACCCCACTTTATCTCAGTCAGTGGGGAAATCATCTGCTTTCACACTAATGTACAAATGGCATTGTCCCATGAAAACAGAAAACATGTCCGGGTTGCCATCAAATTTGTCCGGCCTCGCCACTTGGCATTTTCTCCTGAGTAGTGGTGGAGCAGCAGAAACCTGGACAGATAGCTGAGCAACTTGAGCAAATAACAAAACCAGCTGCTGAGCAAGCTGGGCGTTCTCAGAACGTAGCTGCTCCATGATAGTAGGGGGTGTGGCTGAAGGCAAACTGTTCTGTTCCAGCCTATTGCCGTCCTTGTTAACTTCACAAGGACAAAACCCCTGCTGCTGCAATAGGCTGGAGACTTGCAAACAAAAACAAAAACCCCTTTTAATATTGTAGACAAACCTGTCAAATACAGCAAACTCAAGTCCAAAAGAACACGATGAAAAACAAACAAGAAATCACAAAAGAAGTCACAGATCAAGATTCCAAGACGCAGTTTTCAAACGATTGCCTTCAGCAACAAGAACCACCCACACCTCCTCCCTTTATTTAACAGTCCTAACACAGTGCCTCTCCTTGCCGTTTCTTCTTACTTTGGAGGTGCCTCATTGACCTCTGTTGACTTACTCTTGCTAATTGACACCGTCTGCGTGCGTCAATTAGCAAGTCCATCTGTTGTGATTCTTCCAAGTCTGGTTCATGCTCCTCACACAGCTGAGCTTCATCAGAAACACGACTGGAGAGCCCAGGCTCTGCATCCAACTGTGAGTCCTGTATTTCAGAGACTCCCTCTGGCTCTGATGGCCCTTCAAATGCCTCCTCCACCTCCTCCTCAGATTCCTTCGACTCAGTTGTTGGGAGCACAGGCTGGCACGGAATCACAACAGGGTGAACCGCTGGTAAGTGGACGCATCACACCCATCCTCAAGACAGTAACTATATTAATTCCCCCCATGCCTGAAGCCATGAAGGTGAAAGCCTTAATAGACTCTGGCTGCACCCACTGCCTCATTAGCCCGATGGTAGTGGGGAATCTGGGCATTCTGTCAAGGAGACTGGAACAACCAATCTCATTTGGCCAGTTAGATGGGTCCATAGCGGGGGGGGGGGTGCCAGCTACCCTAGCAACTTTACCAATATACCTCTCCCTGGGCAAACACGAGGAAGACATAACATTTGTGGTGACCCCAGGCATGGAATGCCCAATGATCCTAGGGATGGAATGGTTAAAAAAATGGAACCCCTGGGTGAATTGGAGGATGGCAGAAATCAAATTCCCGAAGGGGGACCCTATGGACTTAAAATCCCAAGGGGGGCTACCAGAATCAAGAACAGAAAAAGCATCCATGGGAGAGGAAAAGGGACTACCAGAAATACCAGAGGAATACAGGGACCTTGCTGAGGTTTTCAGTGAGGAGAGGGCGGATGAGCTCCCCCCTACCGACCCACAGACTGTACCATTGAATTCAAGCCTGGGGCAAAACTCCCGAAGCCCAGATTATACTCCATGAGCCCAAAGGAGAAGGAGGAAATGGAAAGATTCATAAAGAAAAACCTAGAAAGGGGGTTCAGTGAGCCAGCCAAACCTAAAGTGGTTGCCCAGGTCCTCTTTAGAGAGAAGAAGGACGGCTCTTTACGCTTATGCATGGATTATAGGGCCCTGAATACAATCAGTGAAAGCAACCTATACCCTCTGCCCCTCATAAAGGACATGTTGTCACACCTCTCGAAAGGGAAATTTTTTTCTAAACTAGACCTAAGAGAAGCTGACTATCGCATGAGAAGTAAGCAAGGGGATGAATGGAAGACCACATTTAACTGCCCCATGGGGTGCTATCAATTCAAAGTCTTGCCATTTGGATTACAAGAGGGCTCTGCAGTCTTTATGCAATTAATCAATGACTTTCTAAGGGAGCACCTATTTAAGGGGGTCCTGGTTTACTTAAATGACATTCTTATCTTCACTGAATCAAAAGAGGAACATGTCAACCTAGTCAGAGTGGTTTTAAAGAAACTGCGAGCTGCCCACCTATATGCCAAACTCTCGAAATGCAAATTCCACCAGGAAAGGATAGACTACCTAGGTTATCGCATATCCCCCCAGGGCATTGAAATAAACCCCGAGAAGGTCAGAGCAGTATTAGAATGGGCACCACCCCGCACAAGAAAGCAACTGCAAAGTTTCCTGGGCTTTGCAAACTTTTACCGCCAATTCATCCCCTCATTTGCCCAGATAGCCCTGCCCCTCATGAACTTACTAAAAACGAAGGAAGCATCCTCAGTAAAACCTAGCCAGCCACTAACATGGACAATGGAGTGCCAAGCAGCATTTGAGAGATTAAAGAGGCATCCAGACATGGATAAGCCCTTCGTAATACAGGCAGATGCAAGTGATGTGGTGGTGGGGGCTGTACTATTACAAGAAAACGATGAAGGGGTATTGCAATCCTGTGCATATACATCCAAGAAACTCATAGAAACGGAACAGCGCTGGCCCGTATGGGAGAAAGAGGCATACGGAATACGTTGGTAATTACTCATGTGGTGCCAGTTCCTTGAAGGCAACAAAATCCCCCTTCCAGGTGTGGACTGACCCAGGAAGCTCAACCCCAAGCAAGCCTGCTGGCCCCAGCATTTTCACCAGTGACAATTTACGCTCAAGCATCTGCTGGGGGAAAAGAATTTCCTGGTAAAATCACAACTGGCAGCGCCAGTAACCACCAGAGTCCAAACTAAATTAAAACCACAGCTGGGCAGCCAAACCAGAATTGCATTCCAGAAAAGTTTGGAAACAGATGAATGATTCCAGAAAAACAAAAATGTGTGCACAATGAGAGACAGGTTGCCTTGGGTTCGGGAAAAGTTATATATACCAACAACCCAAAGAGTCACATTCATGCAGCTTTGCCATGACACAAAATCAGCAGGGCATTTTGGATTTGTAAAAACATTACACTTAATTAAACGGCAATTTTGGTGGCCATCCATAAAAAAGGACATAGAAAGTTACGTGGCCAGCTGCCCAAAGTGTGCAACTGCAAAGAGGTTGCAAGGGAAATCACTCAGACTGTTACAAACAGTGGCAAATCCCTCAGCCCCCTGGAGGGAAATAGCCATGGATTTTATAGTAGAATTACCAGAAAGCAATGGGAATACTGTTGTCTGGATGGTCACGGACTTGTTTTTCAAACAGGTGCACTTTATCCTTTGCCAAAAGATTCCCACCGCAAAAGCCTTAGAGAAACTTTTCGTCCAGCACATTTACAGATTGCATGGGGCACCCCAACGCATCATCTCTGATAGGGAAATGCAATTTACATCTGCATTTTGGAAGGAATTTTTGTCCCTTTTAGGGAGCATTCAGGGACTGACATCTAGCCATCATCCAGAAGGGGATGGACAAACAGAACGTTGTCACTCAGTACTTGAGCAATATTTAAGATGTTTTATTAATTTTCAGCAAACAAATTGGACAGACCTACTCCCTTTCGCAAAAGTTGCCTAAAATAATGCAGTCCACTCCAGCACAGGTTACACTCCTTTTCAAACAGCCACCGGTCAAAGTTTCAACCCCATGCCAGAATTAACCCCAAACGAACCGGCAATCCCATCACTGAAAGAATGGATGGAACAATTACAAAACACCTGGCCAATAGTTAGAAAAGCACTAGATGAAGCTAGGCAGGCATACAAAGCACAAGCCAATAAAAAAGGGTTGAGCCTACACCATTCATTATAGGAGAAATGGTGTACTTATCTACAAAATACTAAAGTCCCTACAACTCTGTAAAAAACTTGGATCAAAATATATAGGGCCTTTTCCAATTAAAAGAATCATAAAGCCAGTAACAGTAGAGTTAGAATTACCAAAAAATCTCAGGCAAATAAACCCATTTTTTCATTGCAGCTTGCTGAAAAGAGAGCATCAGTCATTGCTACGGCCAAAAATCTCCCCACCACCACCTCCAATCATGGTGGAGGGCGAACAACACTTAGAGCAATTCCTTGTTCCGGCCCCTCAAAAGGCCCATCCTGTAGTACTGGAGACAGGGGAGTACATGGCCCTAGTTGTAGGCTGCTGTTGTTTAATGCCAGGTCCATTGTCAACAAAGCCCCCCTTGTCCGTGATCTAATATTGGACAGGGGGGCGGACCTGGCATGTATAACTGAAACCTGGCTGGGCCCTGAGGGGGGTGTTCCCCTCTCAGATGTGCCCAGATGAGTTTTTGGTGCTTCATCAGCCTCGACATCAGGGCAGGGGTGGGGGAGTGGCATTCATCGCTCAGAGGTCCCTGAGTCCTCGTGGGATCCCTGCCCCGGAGATTGTTGGGTGTGAGTCCCTCCTATTGAAGTTGGGTTCACGGGTTCAGTTGGGCTTGTTGCTGACGTACCTACCTCCCAGCTGCGTTGCAACAGCCCTGCCTGCGCTGCTGGAGTCAGTAGCTGGGTTGGCGTGGAGTTCCCCAGACTTATGGTACTGGGGGACTTTAATCTGCCATCACTCGGCAAACGCTCAGAGGCGGCACAAGAGTTCATGGCTTCCATGGCACCCACGGACCTGACCCAGGTAATCCAGGATCTGACTCATAGTGGTGGTCACACACTCGACCTTGTGTTTCTCTCGGGGCAGTGGAGACATGATCTAGAACTAAGGGGAATAGAGATCTCTCCCTTGTCATGGACACATCATTTCCTATTGAGGCTGGACTTCAGAGCATCACTCCCCCACCACAGGGAGGTGGAGCCGACTAGGTGGTTCCGCCCCAGGCGTCTAATGGACCCAGATCAGTTCCAGGAGGAGCTTGGGGAAATACCTGACTCCCTTGTCCACAACTCATCTGGGTCCCTGGTTGCAGCCTGGAATGAGGCGGCATCCGGGGCCCTGGATCGAATTGCGCCTTTGCGACCTCTCTGTGGTAGTGGTCCCCGGAGGGCGCCTTGGTTTACTGAGGAGCTCTGGGAGATGAAGCACCACAAGAGACGTCTAGAGCGATGTTGGAGAGCCAGTAATTCGGAATCTGACTGATCACTATTAGGAGCCTATTTTAGGACTTATTTAGTGGCGACAAGGGCAGCAAAGCGTGTTCACTTTTCCGCACTTATTGTGTCTGCAGAATCTCACCCAGCTGCCTTGTTTAGGGTGATCCGTTCCCTTCTTAAAGTGGAGGAGGCAGAGGAACCCTTGCAGGGGAGAGCTGAGGAGTTCGTTCAGTTTCTTTTGGACAAAATCGCTCAGATTCAGAGGGACCTGGACTCCGACTGGGCAGTGCCAGCCGAGATGCCGGGGCTGGTCTTAGTCATGTTATCTGGAGTGAGTTTGAGCCTGTGACCCCTGATGAAGTGGACAAAGCCATGAGGGCGATGAATGCCGCCACCTGTTTATTGGACCCGTGCCCCTCCTGGATGGTTTCTGCCAGTAGGGAGGTGACACGAGGCTGGCTCCAGGTGATAATCAATGCCTCTTTGATGGAGGGGTCTTTCCCGCAACCTTTGAAGGAAGCGGTGATGAGGCCCCTCCTCAAGAAGCCTTCCCTGGACCCAGCTGTTTTGAAGAACTTTCATCCTGTCTCCAACCTCCTCTTTGTGGGGAAGGTTGTAGAGAATGTGGTGGCATCCCAACTCTTGCGATCCTTGGATGAAACGAATTATCTGGACCCTTTTCAATCTGGCTTCAGGCCCGGCTACAGCACTGAGATTGCTTTGGTCGCACTGACCGATGACCTCTGGCAAGCCCGAGATAGGGGTCATTCCTCTATCTTGATGCGGGGGTGGGCGGCACCGTATTGTGGTGGTCTCCTACTACCTCTCTGACAGGTCGCAGTTGGTGTTTGTGGGTGGACAGAGATCGACCCTTAGGCACCTCGATTATGGGGTGCCTCAGGGCTCTGTCCTGTCCCCCCTTCTTTTTAACATCTACATGGAACCGCTGGGTGAGATCATTCGGTGACACAGGGTGAGGTATCATCAGTATGCGGATGATACCCAATTACATATCTCCACCCCATGTCCTTTCAGTGAAGCAGTCGACATGATGTGCCGGTGCCTGGAAGATGTGAGGGTCTGGATGGGGGTGAACAGGCTTAGATTCAACCCTGACAAGACTGAGTGGCTCTGGGTCTTGCCCCCCAAGGGTCTTTCTGATGGTCCATCATTAGTCCTGGGGGGGGGAATTTACCTCCCTCAGTGCAGGCATGCAACTTGGGTATCCTCCTGGACTCACAGCTAAATTTGGAACAACATCTATCGGCTGTGGCCAGGGGGACCTTTGCCCAGGTTTGCCTGGTGCACCAGTTGCGGCCTTATTGGACCGGGAGGCTCTTCTCATGGTTACTCATGCCCTTGTCACCTCAAGACTGGACTACTGTAATGCGCTCTACATGGGGCTACCCTTGAAGAGCGTTCAGAGGCTGCAGTTGGTTCAGAATGCAGCCGTGAGAGCGATTATGGGTGCACCAAGTTACACCCACGTGTCACCTATCCTCCGCGAGGTGCACTGGCTTCCTGTGGGTCTCCAGACACAATTCAAGGTGTTGGTTGTCACCTTTAAAGCCCTTCATGGCTTAGGACCAGGTTACTTACAGGACTGCATATTGCCGCATAGTTCCCAGAGACTGGTGAGGTCCCACAGATTGGGCCTCCTTCAGGTCCCGTTGGCCAGACAATGTCGGCCTGCGGGCCCTCGGGGAAGGGCCTTTTCTGTGGTGGCTCCAACGTGGTGGAATCAACTTCCCCCCGAGATTCAAACTACTCCCACCTTGCCAGCCTTCAAGAAAGCTATTAAAACTCTCCTGTTCCGGCAGGCCTGGGGTTGATGTCCCCGGGGGGGGGGCGGGATTCGATTGGGACATGCTGTGTGAATGTATTCATTTTTAATTGTTATACTTGTTTTAATTTTGTACGCCGCCCTGAGTCCCTAGGGATTGGGCGGCATATAAATTTTACTAATAAATAAATGTCAGAGGAGGGAGATCTCTACTGATTAGGGGCCTCAAACCCTTTGTCCATGGACAGGGACTGGTCCATGGCCTGTAGGGTACTGGGCTGTGCAAGGGGTGGGTGAATGCATGAAACTCCATTTGCACAAGCGGCAGGTGGGCATGTGAAACCAGCCCCTCTCCCCATTGCTGCCACACTACTGCCAGTCTATGGTGCTTGCCCCCTGATTGATCAGCAGGTACCATCGGAAGTTCCCTGGAAAACCGGGTGGGTAGCCAGAGGGTGCTACCACAAAGGGACATGATCACTGACCCTGTTGTACTTATTGTACCTTCCAGGAGGACCCTTGGTAGGGAGAGCCGAATGTCGCACCCTGCGAGGCCTACTTATGTGACCTGTGGGCCCCATGCTGTTGCTCTGCCGCCATAGCTGCTGCTCCTTGCTACTCCGTGGTGATGACATCATCCTAAAGCACCTCACCGGGCCGTGGCTGGTGACGTCATCCACAAGCGCCTCGTTGGGCCAACAAACGGCGCTGCGCTAGGCTGGCAGCTTGAAGGAGAACGTGTGCTGTCTTGCTGCTTTTGACACACGGATGGAGGCAGCCACCACAGGGACTGCAAACAGAGGCTGACTGGCTGGTGACTAAAGCTGGAACAGCAGTTTGGTGACAGCTGGTGGAGGGAGGGGCTAGGGGCTGGACGGACGGTTCAATTTCTATCTGCCCGGATGGTGGCTTGTTGGGCCAGGGGAGGGTGGGGCAGGCTAAGGGTGGGGCGTGTGTACTGTATGTAAGGCACTGGGAGCAAGTCACTCCCAGTGCTGACTTTGTTTCCATTTAGCACAATTAAAAGCAATTGGTGGTCTAGCATTCCTGTTTCCTGGCTTTCTTGGAGCTCAATAGGACGTCTTGGCAGGATGGGGACCACTGCTCTAGATCGCCATTATATCTTTCAAGTACATTTGCCTTTACTATACTAAGTGCTTATCTTGTTTGTTTCCATAGTTTGACCATTAGTGCATATAGACAATGAAGGCCATAAAATGAGCATATATTCTATTGTTCAATGAATGGTTTAAGAGTCCCCATTTCAGCAGCTCTCCTTTCTGACATCTTTACTTCAAACAGGGTTTTCATTTCTGCCACCCAAGAATTCAGTTTAGAACTCCCCAAAGCAAACTCATTACATTTTGGCCAAATATATTTTATTAATCCTTGTGAGATACAACCCATCTGATGCTGTCCATGCTTTTTATAAAGAACTCAAAGTGGCGAACATTTGATATTTATATAAAATATACACTAAATGTACCCAAAATTATGAAGACTCTACGTACAATAAAATTTATATTTTCAAGACTAAATCATCAAATATGGACTTTTTTTCTAGTAATTGGAGTGAAATCCATTATTACCTGAAATTCAATTTTTTTTCTGAAATTCAGAAATTCCATTACATTCTAATTCCATTGAATTAGAGCAGTGGTTCTCAACCTGTGGGTCGGGACCCCATTTGGGGTCAAATGACCATTTCACGGGGGTCGCCAAACCATGCTGTCCGCCATTTTTTTCCCTTTTCCCTAGCTGTCCTACTCCCTCTTATTGGTGGCCACACCCACTTGGGGGTCACCACAACATGGGGAACTGTATTATGGGGTCACGGCATTAGAAAGGTTGAGAATCACTGAATTAGAGTTTAGAGAACTATAGAGGGCCCCAGACAAAGGACAATGGTGTAAAAGTAGATATTTCATATGTAAGACATTAGTTATTAGAAAAAATACAAGCTGTAGAGATATTAATGAAACAGAGGTGTAGGGTGTAAAACATGAAACAAATGTGGAAATACTTTGTATTCAATTATGTTCCAATTTTTAACAAGCCATTATTGATACATTGGAAGTAATGTAATCTACAAAGGATATTCAACATAGATATTGATAATTTGAAATTTCAGGTTGAAATATGCCACTCAAAACAAGTTTATTTGCAGGAGAAGAAGCAGTTTTCAGGCTGCTACAAATTCAAATTAGAGGTAAGTTAAGACAATAGTGAGAAGTCCCAAACAGATGAGTGCTTTAATGAAGAAAGAAGGAACCAAAGTTACTTTAGAGTTGTAGAGGACTGCAGAGGCTGTGTCTTTGTAGCCTTGATAATTCTTTCTCTCTGGGTCAAGATGGCATTTCTGGCTCCCTCCCACTTCCCAGGACCGGTCAGACGGACCTGAGCAGCTGAACAAGTCCCAAAATATACTTCCCAGGCCAGCTTTGGATCAGTCAGAAGAAGACTCAGCAGCTTGGGCTTCACTCCTAATAGGGAAGCCAGTTCATCCATGTAATCAATATAGTGCACTATTAAGAAATTGTTGTGGCTTGCTGCATGCCTAAGAGCAAAAGGTAAATTAGCCTGTTGAAGACCAGATCATAGAATCATAAAATCATAGAATTATAGGGCTAGAAGAGCTCTTGGAAGTCTTCTAGTCCAACCCAATTCCTGCCTGAGATCCTGCTTCCTCTTCCTTTCCCCTCTACCAATTCACATCCAGATATTTAGAATTCTAGTTGAGCTGAGGTGGTGAGCAGTTTGTTCTACACATCAATTAACATGTTGAAGTCTTTGTTTTATATATGTTTCATCTTCCTTCTACTGTTAATGTAAATATTGCAAAATATCAAAGAGTTGTGATAGTAATACTAATACTTTATTGTCTATATTTTATCGTCTAGAAGTAGATCATTTATGAATTGTAAACTTCAGTTTTGTTCTCTAATGCTGGACTATGGCTGAAATAAAGAATTTACAATAGAACTTGAACACTTTTAATTTTAGGACATGTGACGCCTGCTTACTAATCTAATCTAATTACAGTCGCCTTTGATGAGATGGACAGCTATATAAATTTTATTAATAAATAAAATAAAAATCTAATCTAACCTAATCCAATCTATATCTCATCCCTTTCTGCAAGCAGTATAAAATTTATAAAATATAAATATAAACGTATAAAATAAGTTTAATATGTAGCTTTACTAAGTTTGCATCCTATGGGTGAATTTATTATTGAAATTCTATAATTTATTCACACAAGCATTTTATATACAAGGCCAGAATATTTTCAGTTCCAACATTCTAGAGAAATAAGCACATTATATGTCATAATTGATTTCCTACCGTTTTTCATTATACTGGATCTTTTTAGCAATATCAGCCATCATGTCATTATTTGAAGGTAACTTGTTTAGGCTTGAAAAATAATATCAGTTTAATCTTCTGGTGTCCCTTGTAGCTTGAGAAATGCAGAACAATTTGCAGACAGGCAATGCAGAAATACAGAACATACTGTATTGTGAACTGAATAGAGAAACTGAAGTAGATTGTCACTGTGTTCATTACGTGTACAGATATGTTGGAAATGAAAGTATTTCAATAAAGGGCAAAATGTTGTGGTTCTATAGCAAAACATTAGGAGAATTTTCTGAAGAAGGAACGTGGCTTCTCCTGACTCCCAGACAGAAACCAAAGTAGTAGGATGATGGATAAACACTAAAATTGGATTTTATCTAATGTTCTGTGGCCGTAGATGTTTGCAGATCAAATCTGATAGCCTTACCCACTATTAAGACAGCAATCCAATGCAGGCTTTCTGGGATATTCTGCCACTTAGAACAGTGATGGCTTGCTTCTGCGTAGGTATGACACAATGCATTCAGACATATTCCTTGGTAATTTAGAACCACTGCACTTAGCCTCCTGCTCGGAAACACCAGTTTTGTTTGAAAGATGAACTAGCTCAGTACTAGCTAATTAGCATGACATAGATTTTCTGCATATCTCAGCTTTCTGTTGAACAGAACTGGTTCAACACAATTGTTAGCTTTACTACTTCGGTGTAAACTATGCCTGAGATTATCATGGGCATAATCTGCACTAAAGCACTCCCGTTTAGCTCCCATCCATTTAAATCAGATGTCAATATACTTCCTGCAATCACATTCATTAATTTTATACTTTCTTACTCAAATATAAAAGTGTTCTGGCTTGAAAAAGTGAACTTATGTTTCTGTTCAGACAATAAATACCTCACACACAATACTATAATCTGAGAGTTTAATCCCTTTGATTCAAGAGAATTAAACAAAGCCAGTTATGCCAAGTCAGACCATTGGTTAATCATGTCTAGTCTATCTGCCTACTGGCAACTTTACAAGATCTCAGCCAGAAGTATTTTGCAGACCAACTACCCAATAGTTTGTTTTTTTTTACTTAATGCCAGGTGTGATTGGTCCTAGGGCCATTTGCAGTGCATCAGGGCTCAAATGATCTTATTTAAAATTGCAGAACAATTTTGGTAGAATTTCACTTGTATTCCACTTGCATACTGTAATTCTTCCTTGGTTACTGATTCTTATAAAATGATTCCCAAGTAACAAAATGAAATGTTATTATGAAAAATTCTCCCTTTGAAAAATGAACTATGCCTTTCTGTAGTACATAGAAGACATAGAACTAAGAAGAAATTTCCTTACAGTAAGAACAACCAACCAGTGGAACAGCTTGCATCCAGAAGTTGTGGGTGCTCCAACACTGGAGGCTTTTAAGAAGAACCATTTGTCTAAAATGGTATAGGTCTCCTGCTTGAGCAGGGGGGTGGATTAGAAGATCCCAAGGTCTCTTCCAACTCTGTTATTCTGTTATATGATCTAACATGAAAGCATTATAGGGATTTTTTTTTCAGAACATGGAAAACATTTCTATTAAAACAAGCCTTTGTCTTGGATTTCTATGGATATTTAATAACCTTTCCAATGGAGCCAGAATAATAACAAGTTCTGCCATCATAATCCTATGGAATTTATTATTATGGCTGGTTGCATAATCAGCCAGATATTTTTGTGCACCTATCAAGCTTTCCCAAGTACCTGGGACAGGCAAATGTTGTTGTGTAATAATATTAAAGACATCGTCGCAGAATATAAGCTATTCTAAACCAGCTGCCTTTTGCAACTGATTAATGATGATTTTGGCAATACCAATTGTGTTTAAGTGGTACTCCAAATGTTATGGCATTACACGCAAGGCACCTATTACTATTGGTACTATCTTTGCTTTCTTTTGTCATAGTTATTCTACTTCTATTTTCAGGTCTTCATATTTGTGAATTTCTCCAGTTCTTTCTCTTCTTTTCTGCTATCTCCAGGTACTGCAAAAAGTACTGTCCAGACTGTTTTGTCTTTCTTACCAACAATTGCAAAGTCTGGGGGGTTATATGGAAGTACTTGTCTGCTTGAATTGTAAAGTCCCACAGCACTTTAACTTCTTCATTTTTATTTTATGGCCCACCAGTTCTTGCTTACATGCAAATGATATTTCTTGCAGGTCTTCCAATGTACCATTGTTACTATTTTGTCATGCCATTTTTTGTGGTCAATCTGTGTGATCTTGCAGCATCTAACCAAGTGGCCCACTATTTCTTCAGCTTCTTTACTGAGGCAGCATTTGTTGTTTGTTGCTGTCTTCTCAATTCTGTCTTTGTATGGATTTGTTCATAAGGTTTGATCTTGTGCAGCCAGAATTAGCCTCTCTTAGCCAGTGGCAGATCATGTTGTCATCATCTCTGCCTGCTATTTTTTTTAATGTACTAGCCATGTAATACTTTACCTCGCCATGTCTCTTTTTTAGTCCTCATTTGGCCTTTCTGATAGTCCACTCTGGGATAATTCCAAGAAATTTCCTTGTTAGTCTCTTTGCTATATGGATATATTATGTTACACCAGGGGTGGGGAACTGTGGCCCTTTTATAACTTGTGGACTTCATCTCCCAGAATTCCTGAGCCAGCATGGCTTGCTCAGGAATTCTGGGAGTTGAAGTCCACAAGTCATAAAAAGACCATAGTTCCCTACCTCAGTGTTACACGAACAATATGTTGGTCATATGCAAACATTTAGTAGAGATGAAGACTACCTTCACGGATACACAAAGATATATTACATAGCTTTGTTGTTCTTATACAAAAGAGAGAGTTGATTATATTCATCAGTGTGGCAACCTTCAAATCAAGCAAAACGTCAATATTTTTTTTTAATTTTTTAGATTCTCTCTTACCCTTGAAGACTCTTGTGGCCCAGCGAACTTGGAGCTCAGATATAGGCATAGTGGCTCCTATAGGTTTGATGAGGCCAATCACAGCTAATGTGTGCTTTTCCAAGTGTGGTGGGAAGACATATTTATATAGTGAGAATTTATTTGTTTGAGTCCTGAGGATAGTATCCTGAGTGAAGGGAAAGGAGAAGTTGTATCCTGTAGCAAAAATTACCACATCAATATTTTCTTCTGTGCTACCATCTTCAAAGATCACACCTCTTTCAGTGAACTTCTTCACATGTGGTTTCATTACCACCCTGCCAGCAATTATAGCATTTGGTAGATCATCTCCTATAATTGGGGTCTTACTTAGGAACCTGCAAAATGAAGAAAAAACACACTGGCCATATTTTACTACCTTTAATGATCGTTTGAAAAAAAATGGGGGATAAGCAAACTACAGTAAATGATCATCATAGATGTTTTTCAACCAAACCAAGAAAGCACAGCCTTGGTAAAAGAAAAGCTCATTTATGTCAGAAGTGTAATTCAGTGTACAGTGATGTATTCTCTTTACCAGGGGTCTTCAAACTTGGCCCTTTTATGACTTGTGGACTTCAACTTTCAGAATTCCTCAGCCAGGCACTCTTTGAAGACTCCTGTTCTTTACCCATGTATTTATATCAAGTATACACAGTGGTGGGATTCAGCCAGTTCACACTACTTTAGCAGTAGCTAATTTTTTGTTGCCCAGGCCCAGAATGGACTTCCGGAAGCAGCATCCACACAGAGAACCGGTTTTCACATATCTGAATCCCACCACTGAGTATACAATATATATTTTTACTGGCTTTGCATTTTTATAACAGTTTGGTCTGATTGTTTTCTTTTTTATATTCTTGTTCACATCTTTTTTGTATGTAATGCCACATTTTTGGAATATATTTTACTGCAAAATAATTAAATGGCAGGTACAAAAATGGCAGAAAATGGAGCTTTAGTCTAGAAACTCTGGAAGTGCATTTTTCTCAGGGCACCTTTGGACAATATCACCTTTATTTTCACAGCCACCATAGCTAGAATCAGAAGAGCTGAAAATGTCAGATTAGTTTCTATGCAGGCTTTCAGCTTTTTTATAAAAAGTATATAAAGTAAAAAAAAAATTATAAATGAAAAAAAGTCACAAGATACAGAAGTAGGTACAGAAACCAGAATGTCAGGTTTCATTTTTAAAAAAATGTTTCTAATCTTTGAGGCTCTAACTAAATATTTAAATATATGTAGGAAAGAGGACATTGCGTATGCTACAGGGGCTGCAGAATATTTCCAAGATTCAGAGCTGAGACTAGTACTTTCTCCATTTTTATGTTGCTCCTAAAATGGGGTTAATATTCACTTTAATGTTAAATTTAAATTTACTGACAAAGAATTAAAGGGAGACTAGTATAGCTATTTTGAACTATTTAGCTCTCATCAGCTCCCTTTAATTCTTTGTTGGTAAATTTAAATTTAACACACAAATAGTCTGTCGCAGAAGTGACTGTCTGTGAAGGCTCCTAGATTGGGGCTGAAAGGTAAAAGCAGAAGCAGTATGCTCCGTCCCATATTTGGGGTAGACCAGGTTGCCCTTCTAGACCAGTCTCACCGGAAAACACTTATTCACTTTAATATGTATATTTCATGTCTTCCTAAGTGTCAGAGTATGGAGAAATTTCACCCTTACCTGTGCTGGGGTTTTACACCATAGTTCTCATGGTTAAATTTCATATTCAGTTTCTTCTCTCCCCATTGGTTTATCAGCACCACAGGAAGTTTATGGAAAAGGAGATTTTTGAAACGTGTAAAATGCACTACATCAAAAGGATATCCACCATCAGAGACTCGATTCACCACCCAAGCACCAGTTCTAGTACTCAGAAAGACCTGGGGGAGGGGAAAGAGAAATCAGCACTAACTCTTTCCCCAGCCTTGTAATGTAATGCAAAAAGTAAACTTTTATGTCATAACATAAACCTAGCAAACAAAATGGAGTCTGAACCCCTTTCCCACATCTTTTGGATATGGCCAAGGTCATAACCAGTTCTTCTCTCTGCCTAATCCCATCAGAACCAAAATGACTCTCCCTGTCTCTGACAAAGGCCTCTGCAATCCCATCTAGACCAAGAATAATAGCCTCCTCCCATGCTCACACCACGTTCCAAGGGCAAACCCTTTTCAAGGAACTTGCAACCTAGAGAAACCCCAAATTTCCATCTCCTTCATAATTAACTTCCTCAGGCTTTGCTGCCCTTTTGAAAGGCCCATTCTGCCTACAATAAAAGTAATCCCAAGTACACCAACAAAGTCTAGCTTCCCCAAACTAGCCAGCAAATCAGATCCCTGAGATTTCTTGCAGCCCTCAATCTCTAAAAATCTTTGCTTTTCAGGGTTCAGGATTCTTCTTTCTTTTAAAGTAGGTACACTAATGATCACTGCAATGAACATGGTTCTTCTCTTCAGTGTTGTGCTCCTTACTTTGGCAAAAATTAAAACAAAAACCCACAACAGCCCATTCCTCCTTCCATTGAGTTACAAGGGACAGTGAGTTCCAATATATTTTTCCTGAGAGTGAAAAGTACAGCAAAAAAAAAAAAGAGATAGAGAAGAATAATGAGTTCCTTCTCTTATTTTCAACCTTTGATGTTCCTCTTCTACCTGGTTTCCAAGCCACAAGGACTATCTTTCAGTAAGGAAAGCATATTTAATGAAAAGTATTGCAAAGCCCTCCAGTCTTACTGACAAAAGGTCAACTGTTCACAGATATTACTAATAATTTAATTATTTAATGAATAATTTAATAATGCATTCACATGTATTACTAATTGATTGAGTTAGTCTCTGAAATGCTATTCCCCCACAAGCAACAAATGCATCCCAATAGTATTTGAGCTCAAAACTTGCTATTATCATCAGATTCAAAACAAAACTTGTTTAAATACACTATACCTGCTTTGTGATATGGCTGAGGTCAACAGCAATCTCTACTCCAGAATTTCCCAAGCCTACGATGAGGATTTGTTGGTCTTGGTATTTTTCAGAATTCTTATATGCCCAGCTGTGAATAATTTTCCCCTTAAATTTCTCAAAACCTGAAAAAAAATAGTGAGTCTTTTTTGCAATGCTGAGCAAAGCATATCTTTATTGGAAGACTGAAAAAATTATCAGTATAGATGCTGGATTTAAGATGAATTGTCATGGTTTGTACGCCGCCCTGAGTCCTTTGGGATTGGGCGGCATATAAATAAATAAAATAAATAAATAAATAAATGGTTAGATGATTAAATTACTATTAATGTCACATTACTATCTGAGAAGTCCCATTTTTGATACCTGTTCATACAATTGTCAGAAATGACCCAAAATATTGGACATAATTATGATGACTCTTGCAGCATTTAAATAATAACCAGGGATTAGTGATAGTTAGCTGCAGTTTCAAGGTTGGGATGAGAAATAACACTAAAGCCCAACTCTTTGCATTCTTATTATTAGTATACGATGTTAGTAAGAGCACTCTGTCTAGGTTGTAGTAATTTGGATTCAGAAACCCTAAATAATATATACTAAATATAATCTCTTTCTCTCTCCCTTTCTCTCATGGCCCTAGACCTGCTGCCAAAAATTAGCACTCTAACTGAAACGCCTTACTAAATATCACAAAGACTGAACTGGCTTACAAGAAAGCCAATATTGCTGTGTGGATGAAAGGCCCTAACCTCTATAGAAAAAAAATGTAGTTTTTTAAAAAAAATATGATATGGGCTCAAGATTAATTAGACATATTGATAAGAAAACAAGAAAGCTAATGACCATGAATTATGCTTTTCACTCAAGAAGTGATATTGGCAAGCTTGTAAAGGTTTACGTTACAACACAAAAGACTAATGGGCACACAGCCAGCACCTCAACAACTCAGGATGTTATGAAACAGCCAAACAATCCGCAGATAATAACTCCAACACAGTCAACCAACCCACCTACAGCAACTAAGCCAGCACTCCACACCCACCCACCAATATTTATAGAGAGATGGCAGCTCCAATCACACTTTGCTCGCACAAGCATGAAGCCGAAGACCCCAGCCTGAAGATGACGAGTGGGACCTCATCAAAATGTCGCCAAGATACTCTCAATCTTACATGGGAAAAGACCCGAATATGCCAAGACCTGCATGTATGTATGTATGTATGTATGTATGTATGTATGTATGTATGTATATATGTATGTATACACTGAATAAAAATCAGAAAAACCAAATCAGGAAAACAAAACAAAACTCTGTGAATATGTCTAGGAAGTCACCAGGTGTTGAACTCAATTTAAAAGAGATCTGAGTTTACTCCCAATGAATAATGGAATGAAAAGTATTATTGTTTTGCAAGTTCTGCTTGAATCAGCATTCTCAATTAGCTTATAAGAAAATCACAATTGCCTACCTAGAAATAAATCCAGAGGAAAATAAGGTTGTACATAGAGGCCTGTGCAAATTAAAACAGCATCAAAGACAGCCAATTCCTGCTTCCCATTCATTTCTGTTACAATTACCCACTGTCCAGTGATGGGGAAATCTCTGTGTTTCCTTAAATGGCAGACTTGAGCCTAAAGATAAAAGATATTTCTTTTTAGATTAAGCTTTATGATTTTTTTTTTAAAAAAAACACCCACAGTGATAAAAGAAGCATTTGAAGTAAAGATTTGATAGAGAACAAGGCTGATTCAGCATATCTAGAAATATACTTGCTTAATTCTCACTGTTGATATTCCTCTTTGGACTTCATCAGTTCCAGAATAGAAAATATTTTTATGCACATACTCAAATGGAGCATGGAACCAGGTGTCCCTTAGGAATCAAGCATATGAATGTTTGAGTGATCTAATAAACAAAAAACTGAAAGTCTCTCATATCTGCTACAAGGTCTCTCGATGACTCCTGAATGATCTGTAACTTTTAGCCTGCTTGATCAAATCTGTTGCCTTGCACATATTTATAGTGATTCAATGGTTCTTAAACTGGGGATTAATTACCCCAAGGGTTTAATATGAGCATATCCTGGGGATAATGAAACAGTTTGTAAAAACTTGTTTGTGATCTAGTCTGAGATGCTTATATAAAACAACAAAGGCTGAGTTAGTTTTGCTTTTTAACAAATGACGTTATTCAGACCAGGAAAAGGATAATTTGGTCAAAAAATTTAAGAACCCCTTCTAGAAGCACTATGATGATGGTTTGAACTGTTATTTACTTGTTAATTATTAATTATAAACAATTACAAATGACTTTGTGTAATAAGTTTACAGTTAATAGAAAACTCTAGATACAGATGATTGTAGGTTCAGTCTTTTTTTCTTAAAAATACCAAAATCTGGGTTAGGATGAGACAGAATTATCCAAGATTCTGGATAGCAGGAGCTTGTTCAGATAGAAACCATTACCTGACATATTCCCAAGTTCTCAGAGAGTTAAGAAAAGTTTTTTTTACTATATTCCTATCTTTCTTTTTCTTTCTTTCTTTCTTTTTTCTTTTTTCTTCTTTTCTGAAATTTCTGTTCTTTCTTTTTACTTTTGTAACATTTTATTGTTGTAATTATAATCTTTAATAAATTTCTAGTAAAAAGGCAAAGTTCTAAGAGAGTTATAGGCAGCAACATAATGAAGAATGCTGTTTTATTGTCTTGTGGGGAAGGGTAATTGGGTTAATGCTCATAAAAACCAATTCTTAGAAATGATATTTTTCTTGAGTTTTATCTTCTGAACTTTCACCATTATACTTTGCTAAGACCATTTTATAAGACATAGCTGTTTGAAGGACTCTTATAGGACTCTTTATAGTTACCACTGCATTTTGCATCCTGCAACTACATTTACTGCCAAGATATCCACTCATTCTCCCAGCAAAATCTTGATTCTCAGTTTCTTACCTTGAAATGTATGTACTTAAGCAAATCAAACTGCTTTGCATACATCCAAAAGTACTCCATCATTTTACTATGATGCATGAAGTTTGAGTATTCCTCAGGAGTAGGAAAATCACTAAAACTCATCAACTCCTTTGAACTATTTGTAGTCAATGATTTGTAAATGCTGCTGTGACCTTCAGTGACATGTTCCTGCAAGAAATTTGTCATATTAATAAGATGGGTTTTACAGACAAGATTTTCTGGATATTTATCTTGAAGGCAGATTAATATGGCCATGGCCTAAATCAGTGGTAGTGAACCTATGGCATGCGTGCCAGTGGCGGCACTCAGAGCCTTATCTGTGGGCACACGTGCCATTGCCCCAGCCCCGCCTCCCCCCCTGCCCCCCTCCTCACCAGCAGTCCCCCTTGAGGAGAATCGCCCCCGAGTGCGGCCCCATGAAGCAGCATAGCCAACGTCATGGCAGCTAGGCAGCGGGGACAAGACTCCACCCTCATGCCCCATTGCGCGTAATTGATGCCGCGGGGCGTGGGCAGAGGGCATGGCCACCATGGCGCTGTTGGGCCACCTGGGTGATCTGCAGCAGGCTGTGGAGGTGAGTGGCCTTGTGGGCAGGCACGGTGGGGACGGAGTGAGGTTGGGATGGAGGTGGGGTGGGGGAGGAGCAGGGCAGGATGGGGGGCAGTGGCGGTTTTTGGGCACTCGGTCTCTAAAAGGTTCGCCATCACTGGCCTAAATTGTTGGCTATGAATCCTCGCTATGATTTCTTGTCTTATTTATGTTTGTTTTCAAGTCCCAATATTACTTTGAAAACACAACTGACCATATACCATATTGGAAATGAAAAAATAGCACAACACATCAAATTCCAATGTATTTAACTATTAACTATTTATTTAACCATGGTCAATGATCAGAACAGTAAAAAAGAAAAATTCATGAACAATGACTGAACACAGCTAAGACAGTGTCTTAGACATATGAACAGTCATATCAAACCTAAATATTTAGACTTAGAACTACATGCCTGCACACAGACATAGAAGCACATATGCATTACTATATACCTAAAATAGTTGCATTTTGGCATAAACTGAGAAGCAAAACCCAGCATATTGTCTCTGTGCCCATCTGTTGGTCAAAAAGACAGAGTATGGCTGGCTATTTCTAGAGCACTTCAGATTTACGAAAAAGGAAACATCTGTTCATATAGCATTGTGTTAATTTGAAATAATCCAAAGAGGCTGCTGAAAGTCTGTTTATTTAAAATATAGAATCAGAAGATTTGGGGCACAAAAGTTCTCTTTAAATATAATAGTTAAAAATGTGCACAATCTGAATACAAATATTTAAATAGTCAAAAGCTCCCCAGCTATATACAAATCTTACATCAATTATTACTTTTCATCTTATTGATATTGCACCGATGATCAAATGGTAGCTCAGTTATCTCATATTTGGATATTACAAGACAGGTAGTTGTTTTTTTATTTACTATCTACCTATTTCTCTTCTCTCCCATCCATATAACTAGTAGTTAATCAACTAGGTATCTCTTGACAGATAAACAGGGAAATGTCACCCTAATCAGCAGAGTCCAAAGTAGGAGATTCTTGAAGAAAATGTTCTTTGCTGAGAGAAAAAGAAATACTTGGTTGTTGAGGACAACAAAAAAGAAGTATTCTAGTGAGACTAGTAGATAGGGTGGTTACAGAACAGTCAATATTGCCTATGAGAAAACATACCTGGAATCTCCATAGCCCTCCTATATCTTCACTTCTCTCAAAACAGGTTGGCTGAAGACCCTCATCCAAACAGCATTTAATGGCTGTAAGGCCACTCGCCCCAGCCCCGAGGATAGCTACTCTTTTGGCCATTCTGTTCTGCAACAAGGAAGAACAAGCTATTCTTCTCCCACAGATTTTTACAAGCAATATAAATTTGACCAAATCAAATCAATATGCAGCAAACAACACATAACCACAGCCTGTCCAACTAATATTTGTGGTACAAATAGGCAAAGTAGATTACAGTTGTACTCCCACCAGTGAAAGTCTGGAAAAATCGTGCAGGATTCTGTAGTTTATTTTTAATCAGTTAACACACTTGGAAAATTCTTCATTTTAATTTAGGAGGCAGCAGTGGCACATCCGTGTCGCTCTGTAAAAATATAAATTCAGTCTATTTTTAAGTCAGCCTAACGTTTTGCTGCCATGTTTGTCATATCCTCCACTTAAAATCACAACTGAGAAAAGAATTCCATTGTTAAGTAAGACAGTTGTTAAGTAAGTCACACCCAATTTTACAACTTTTCACCATGATTATTAAGCAAATCACTGGTTGTTAAGTTAATAACACAGTTCTTAAGTGAATCTGGCTTCTTCCATTGACTTTCCTGTTGGAAACTGGCTGGGAAGGTCGCAAACAGTGATCACATGACCCCAGGACACTGCATCTGTCATAAATACATTCCTATTGCCAAGTGTCCGAATTTTGATCACATGATGTACGGAGGCTGCAACATTTGTAAGTGCGAGTACCAGTTATAAGTCCATTTTTCTAGTGCTGTTGTAAGTTCAAACAGCCACTAAATGAATGGTTCACAACTCAAGGCTACATACATATATTGGTCTTTTCCCCTACGGTTTCTACAGTCTCCAAACAAGCAGATGGAGCAAATCAATTATCTTCCTTCAGCTTCTTCTTTTAATTCAATAAGACCCCCCTCTTAGAAAGATTCAAATAAGTTTTTCAAATTACAACTTCAAATGAAAAGGCAATAAGGAATAGCCAGAAGTTTGTCCCAATAGTTATTAGAAATAAACAATAACTATGGTTTTTAGTATCCACTGTAAAACGCAAATCCTTGGTATTTTTTCACCTAATGTATTCTGTTAGTATGAGCATAATTTGGTTAAAAATTCCTTGCCCACATTTTCAAATTGCAACAATTGCCTTAAGAAGTAGAAAAATCTTCTCATGTATTTATCTTTCACTTATCTCAAGTGAGATGTATCAGACTGGTATTGCTTGAAATTTGATAAATAGGACCAATGCTCTGTTTTTATAAACTTTTTCCATAATAGAAAAAAATCCAATTCTTGTTTCTGTGATCTTTGTCTCCCCTTCATATTCATAACCTGTTTATATGGTGTGGTTCATTTCCTCCAATTCTTTAGTGAGACTTTTTGGCATAGACTCAGAGCTCTACTATACTTAACTTCAAGTCTCTGGGACAAACAGAATGTTGAATTGTTACCCTTGCTTTGCAACTGCTCCCAACTGGTCCTTCCTATGTTGCTTTTCTCCTTCCAAACAACAGTTGCTGTTTTTTTAAGTGAGAGAAACCAATCACAAATATAACCCTTATAATTTAGTCCTCAGTTTCTGAAAGCTTACTTATATGGAATATAGATGTAACACAGGAATTCTCTGGGCTGATAGAAAAGGTATAAGAATGTGACTTTGGATAATACAAGTACAAACACAGGATGGAATGGTCAAAGGTGCTTTTAACCTGGATTGATAGGCTTTAGTATCCAGCCAACTGATTCTGTGTATTCCTCCCAGAAGCAAAATCAAACCAATTCAGCAACTTGCTGGTACCCCCAATACCATTAGGCTATTTTGCCCTCCCCCCCAGCTCCTACATCTCAATTTCTGCATGCAGAAAAATAGTTTTATAAACAATCCAAGTCCACGGTTACTTTAGGTGAGACACCAGTGACCAGTGCAGGGAATCCCAAAGAATCCCTGCAAACCAAGGATCCAATTTCCTTAGGTCTCATGCTGCTTACTATTATTCACTGACTTTATTATTGCTGTTCCTATTTTTCATTGGCTTCTAGGCAGCTTTAGGGGATTGGTTTCTAAAAGGTTTGTACGTTAGTTTATATTTTTTCATATTATCTTTGTACTGTTGTTATATATGATTATTCCTTTTATAATAATAAGCTTTAATTGATTGTCCATTTCCCAGAGAACTCCTAGTTCAAATACAATAAAAATAATATAGATCACAAAGGATAGGAAGGCATCATGGAGCAGGAAGACATATAACTTCTCTAAAATAAGTAAGATAGAGTGAGGGAATACAGCAGCCATGCAAAACACACAACCATACATACATGCAGTGACAGAAGGAGTCTCCAGCAGCTCAGTTGGTTTTCCACAAGAAGAATGAACCAGTCAGAAGAAATCCAAGGATTTTTTATAATTCGCATTTATGAAGAAAGAGGCCAAGAGCTTCAGAACCTGCTGTAAATAGGATGAGTCAGCATATGTTTTTGGCTCTTCCAAGTTGCGACAGAAATGAAAATCCCCTGCAAAGTTGTGTGTTCATTATGTTTATTTTGTAGTGTCTGCTTACATAATGCTTTGGGAACAGAGATAACTAGTTTCCATTCTTCTTCTTTCCCACCCTATTCTTTTGTTCCTTTTATAACTAAATCCAATTGTTTATACATACTGTCCTGTTACTAAAAATGAGACTATATTAATATTATTGTCCCCAATAATAGTGGGGAAAGAGTACAAAAAGCATGTGCATCAGCCATTCCACTGATGCTTCTAATAGGGATTGGGGACAGCTTTTATGGTGAACATTCAAGATTGTGTTACTAACTTAACAACTGTAGTGAGAACAATTAACCAGTGGAATGGCTTGCCTTCAGAAGTTGTGGTGCTCCATCACTGGAGGCTTTTAAAAAGAGACTGGACAGTCATTTGTCTGCAATGGTATAGGGTCTCCGGCTTTAGCAGGGGATTGGACTAGAAGACGTCCAAGGTCCCTTCCAACACTGTTATTCTGTGATTCATTTAACAACTGTAGCAAGAAAAATTGCAAAATGGGGCAAAACTCACTTAACTATCTTGCTTAGCACTAGAAATTTTGGGCTCATTTGTGTTCATAAGTCAAGGACTACTTGTATTTTAAAGAGATCACCTCCATGATTACATAGAACTGAAGGAAGACATTGTTTCCTTACCAAAGTATGCTCAAGATCCTGACCTTCTCTGAGAGTGAATAAGAAGGAAGGTGCTCAAAAGGATGATAATAGAGGCTTAAAAAGAAGTTGGAGCAAGAGCCAGGAGATTGTTTTCCCACAACAGATTAGAGACAGACTAGCAGTTTTGCTACACTAGTTCAGTAGAGGAAGGAGAAGTCATTCCCATGACAAAGAAGGAAGTGAAAATGTTAGAGGAAATGGGTATCAGCAAGCCTGGTAAAATGCATTTTTTCTTTAGAGAAAAAAACATACCTATTATTGTTCTGTTCGCAAAACATTAAAACAAACATGTGGATGGAGGTCCACCTCATTATTCACTAAACTTTCATCTGTGAAAGTTGAAACTTTTATTTATATGGATTATAACTCAATAATCACAATATTGCACTGAGGACATTCCAGTTCAAAAAACTGGAGATCTGCTATTTTTTTCCATCATATTAAATTGAAGGCCCAGTATGAATTAAAGTGCTTCTCCCAGCCAAAACTCCAAAAGTTTCTTTATTCAGTTGGATAGGTGGATCTAAAATAAAACTTTGAAATTATTTGTAATGAACTTGATCTAATAGAAGTATAGTAAATGAAACTTACAAGAAGATAGATTTAGTCAATTACAACTAGTTTGAGAAAGCTAATAAACCAGACCACTTATTACCTTATAAATTATCAAGAGAACATTAGAAAAGAATTATTACTCCAATTTGGGATGGAAAGTGGTATGTGTCAACTCAAAGGAAATTATAAATCTATTTATTAAAATATGATAGAATATATTTTATTGACTAGTCAATTGACCATATCAAAAAAGAGCATCAGCCACAGCAAAATTCAATAAAATAAAATAGGATATAGCGAAATGAGATAAAACAGCTATGGAGAGATAGAATAAAACATAGTAGGTAAGATAAAATGAAGATAAAAGTGTAAGATAAAGTAGTATAAGGTAAAATAGGAGAATATTATGGTTGATTACAGGGAAAAAGGCATCACATTGGAAAAGAATAAAAAAAGGTTTTAAATGCACACAGATAAATTCACATATCAACAAAAAGAACCTCTCAAGAAATTATTCACATAAATTGAACCAAAGTAGCAATACAGAAACTGATATCGAATAAAGTCCCAGAATGGTGGAATTTATTTCTGACTAGGTATGTTTTAAATGTGTGTGTGTGTGTGTGTGTGTGTGTGTGTGTGTGTGTGTGTTAAAACTCATGCATGATTTTAAATGTTGATATTTTAGGAATTCTCTTTGAATCCAAATATTTCTTGGTATCCCTATGTATTTCAACATCCTAAAAAATATGGTAATAAGCCTTTTTATTATTTTTAAAAAACAAAAATCCGAAATGTGCCATCAGATAGGGGTTTTTTGTCCTTGTTTTATGAGGGAACACTTTAGATTATCAACAAGAAACAGAATATGACCAAACACACTGATAATTTTTTTTATCAGTAGACATCTCTTGGAAAAACAATTTAACTGGAGAAGACACAAACCCTTGCAGGAAAGGTCCAACAAGTCAGAAAGTGTTACAGAAGGGGCTCCCCCTTCAAATGCAAGTATCCTTGAACAATATGTACTGTTTGCCAAAGATATTGATGCACTCTTCACAAATGACGATTGTATTTCAAGGACAGTCACTGAGCAGGGGGCACTGTCTGAGGTGGAAGCAATGTGTATGACATCAATAGCAAAACTAGGTAGTGAAAAAAATATGGAAATTGAAGGAAAAGTGCAGAGTCCTTTGAGAAATTAAAAAAGCAACATGTATTACAAACTAAATTATTGACTTTTTCAAGTAACTGAAGTATTGAGTGAAAGCAAATTGGGTGTAGTGGCTAAGGCATCAGGCTAGAAACCAGGTCACTGTGAGTTCTAGCTCTGCCTTAGGCATGAAGCCAGCTGGGAGACCGTGTGCTAGTCATTCTCTTTCTTGGGCTAGGAAGGAGGCAAGGATAAGTCATTTCCAAAAAAAATTGCCAGGAAAACTGCAGGGAATACAATACTCCAGGCAAGTTGCCAGGAGTTAAAACCTGACTTGAACATCTAAATTAAGGAAAAACCAGCTCAGGGGGGAATAAAATAAGAAAGTTGTGCACTCTTGGCATTATATATGAGTTTATAAAGAACAGTTACATAGTGCAGCTGGATAATGTAGTGGTCAGAGCATTAGTCTTTGATGTAGAAGACCAGGTTTCAGTTCTTGCTGGTATCTACTTTACCAGTAGAGTTCCTTGGGCAAAGGCTTATTAACACTTCAGCTCAAAAATGAGAGTGACAAGTACTAAGAGAGTCATGCCAACTCGGATGTCATCCAGATTAACAAGATCCACATCAGATATTGGGGAACAAGGACAACCTGATAATAAGTGGGCTACTAGAACAAACTATACATAGATGAGACAAGAGAACCTGGAATTGATGGAATACAGTAGTAGACTTAATGAAAAGACATATGGTTGGAAAAAAGACGTATGCCCACACAAAATGAAAAAAGCTACTTATGTTGCTCCTCCAGGACCCCAGAGCGCTGCTCACAACACAAGAGCCTGAGCCACCATAGGAGCAGCAGAAGTCTGGATCACTACAGGTACCGTGAGAGCCCTGACTGTCACTACTATTGGTCACACAGCCCTGTGCATCACTGCCAGCACCACCCAAGCCCGAGGCCTCTGCAAGGAGGAGACTCAGAAGTGAGTGTTCAACAGGGTATAATGCAACAGCTGCGTGACCTGTTGGCCAGGCAGCAACAGTTCGGAGCACATGCAGCAATTGGGGATGCCACAGCCACTGCCACTGGGAAGTCAGAAATCAGTGGGAGCACAGCAGCAGTGGGATTGGCACCAGCCCCTGAATGTACAACAACCGTTAGGGGGCCTGCAATAACTGGGGATGCTGCAGCTGCTGCCATCAGGACTGCTGGGGAGTCTGCAGCAACTGGGGATGCTGTAGCCTCCACCACTGGGAGGTCAGCAGTCATTGGAAGTGCAGCAGCAGTAGGGTGACAACAGCCCCTGAATGTGCAACAACCGCTGGGGACCTGCAGTAAACCAGAGCAGACCAGGTGGCTGCCTCACCGAAAATCCCCAGCCATCGCAACTGCAGAATCCCCCAAGCCATGTGCCAGTCCACCAATCAAATGCTTCAGATGTGGGCAGCAGGGACACCGAGCGGCAAGTTGCCCGGTCCCATATCCCCAACAGCAAAGCAGATTGGGACCACAGGTGAGGAAAAAACCAGCCCAGCAGCCAGTGAAAGAGAAGTCAAACTGGATCACACAAGAACCTGTTGCCCAACTCACATCACCCATGGAGGAGAGTGCCGAGGCCCAAACTGGATCTGCCACCACTCTGCCCTCCTACAGCAGCAACGACGAAGGGGAGAATGACCCGATGGTGAGTCGACCCGTTCCACCTTTTTCTCTCGCTGCCAAACTCATAGTCCCTAAGATGGGTGCATGAGTGGATTTGAGAGTGCTAGTGGACTCAGGGTGCTCCTGGTGCATTATTAGCTTGCCACTTGCCCTTAGAATGGGCATATCGGCAAGGTTGCTCTCCAAGCCCATGAGATTTGAGCAAGCCAATGGCTCTATAATGGGAGGAACTTTAGTCACATAAGTGACAGAGCCGATATGCTTAGAAATAGGTGAACATTGGGAGTTCATTAGCTTCATGGCGGCTCCGAAGATGACAGGCTGTGATTTTAGGACTAGCCTGGTTAGGCAAATGGAAGCCATTTATTTGGTGGGAAAAGGGAATGAGGACTATGAGATTACCTATAAGGCCCAAACCCCCTCTTAATTCAGTCGATGTTACTGGAGAGTCTAGGCGATCTAACAAGTTAGCAAAGATAGCTACCCTGCCTCAACCAGGCAAGCCACTCATCCCCAGTGAATACCAGGATCTAGTGGAGGTGTTTAATGAGAAAGAATGCATCCTGCCACCCTATCGGCCCAATGACTGCACCATTGAACTGTTACTGGGAGCTAAACTCCCAGGGCTGAGGATGTACACCATGACCCCACTCAAAATGGATGAACTGCAGCAATATATGAACAAGAACCTAGCAAAAGGATTCATTGAGCCGGCCAAATCTCAGGTGGGGGCTCTGGTGTTATTTAAAGAGAAAAAAGATGGGTCACTTCATCTCTGTGTAGACTATAAAGGGTTAAATGCTGTGAGCATGGAGAACAAATACCCCCTCCGTCTCCTGAAGGACATAATAACCCACCTGGTGAAGGGGAGCACTAAATTGGACCTAAGAGAGGCATATTACCGAGTAAGAATAAGAGAAGGAGATGAATGAAAAACAGCTTTTAATTGTCCCATGGGGAGCTATCAATTCAAAGTCATGCTGTTTGGACTACAGGGGGCTCTAGCTGTCTTCATGCAGCTGATCAATCAGGTACTACATGATGATTGATACAAAGGAGTTTTAGTGTATCTTGATGATATCCTGATATACAGCAGGAATATGGCTGACCACGTGAAACTAGTGTGAGAAGTGTTAAAGAAATTGTTGAATGCCAAATTATATATTAAACTATCAAAGTGTGAGTTCCATCAGACCTGACTGGATTACCTAGGCTACAGAATTTCCAGTGAGGGCATTGAAATGGACCCTGCTAAGGTGAAAGCCGTAATCGAATGGCAACCCCCAAAGACTGACAAACAGCTTCAGCGCTTTCTGGTGTTTGCCAACTTTTGCCGACAATTCATCCCCTCATTTACCGAAATTGCTTGACCCCTCATGGACTTGTTGAAAATAGGCAAAGATGAGGGGAAAACCACAACTGGGCCAGCCGCTAACATGGACTATGAACTATCAAACTACTTTTGAGAATTTAAAAGACTATTTGTGGTCAAGCCAGTCCTAAAGCATCCTTGTCTGGGGAAACCCTTTGTGATTCAAGCTGATGCCAGTGACATGGCCATCGGAGCTGTACTTTTGCAAAAGTACCATGAGGGGTCCTGCAGCCCTGTGCCTACACCTCGAAAAAGTTCACTGACTGCCAGAGAAGGTGAGCAGTGTGGGAGAAGGAAGCCTTCACAATTTGTTGGGCTCTATTAAACTGGTGACACTACCTAGAAGGGAGCAAGGTGCCTTTCAAGGTATGGACTGATCACAAAAACCTAGAGGCACTGAAAAATCCCCGCAAGCTGTCTCCGAAGCAAGTATGATGGGCGCCATACTTTAACCAATTTAACTTCACCCTGAAGTACAGATCGGGGAAAAAAACTTTTTAGCTGATGCTTTATCCAGATTACCTCAATATAAGAGCCAACATTAATGAAGCAATTATATATACACTGCAAGCTGCTTCTCAACTAATGCCATGAAGAGCCCCATCTTCGAAAGTCCCAAATCCTGATGACCCTGGGACAAGGAAATTAAAACAGGAACTCCTCAACAATATGTGGTTCAAGGACAATCAAACTTCCTTGATGTGCAGGGATATGTTGGCTTACAAAGGGGGGAAGTTGTATTTGCTCGAAACCCTCTGCCTCAATGCTCTCCAGCATGGTCACAATGTGAAACAAGCTGGACACTTTGGCTATTTAAAAATGCTGCATCTGGTTCGTCGACAATTTTGGTGGCCGGGTTTGAAGTGGGATGTGGGGAACTACGTAAAAAGCTGTGCTGTATTTGCCACCATGAAAAGAATTCCGGGAAAACCCCCTGGACTATTACAACTGGTTGCTGATTCTTCCCAGCAATGGGAAGAAATTGCTATGGATTTTATAGTGGAATTACCTGAAAGTAGGGGGAATATGATGATTTGGACTGTGATAGATTTATTTTCAAAGCAGGCTCATTTCATTGCCTGCAAAGGACTCCCATCAGCACAAAGACTAACTAAGATGTTCCTGAACCACATTTACAGGCTACACAGTGCACCAAAGCGGATAATCTCAGACTGGGAGATGCAGTTTACGACCAGGTTCTGGAGGGGTTTCCTCAAATTAATTGGTTTATCACAAGGACTGTCGTTGGCTTTTCACCCATCTACAAATGGGGCAGTTGAAAAAGCAAACTCAATGGTGGAGCACTATCTCAGATGTTATGTAGATTATCAGCAAACGAAGTGGGTTGACCTCCTCTCTTTTGCAGAGATGGCTTACAATAGCTCTGTTCACAGCAGCACCAGTTTTACGCCTTTTAAAGTAGCCACAGGAAAAGAATTCAATCCAATACCTGAATATCCTCACGGATCTTCTGCTTCCCAAATACTTGACCAGTGGGTGAAGGGGTGGGAGGAGGTTTGGGACAAAACAAAAATCACTCTGAAAAAGGCTTCTGAGACATATAAAAAACAAGCAGATAAAAAGAGGGCTCCCCAAAGGTCATTCCAGGTTGGGGAAAAAGTTTATTTATCCACAAAATATTTACGACTTAAGTTGCCTAGTAAGAAGTTGGGACCGGAGTATCTAGGTCATTTCCCCATCGTAAGAATCATTAAACCAGTCACGGTGGAGTTAAAGCTTCCCAGACTCTTAGGAAAAGTCCACCCTGTGTTCCATTGTAGCCTACTGAAACCTTTTTCAGGTTCTATCTGACAACCTCCCCCTAAGAAGGAACCTGGCCCTCTTGTGATAGCTGGACAGACTCATTATAAAGTGAAGCATATTCTTGATTCTAGACTTTTTAAGGGAAAGTTACAGTATTTAGTACAGTGGAATCCTCTCAGTTTAAAGAAAATGTATTCAGAATATTTGAATCTTCCCTGGAATCAGGATTTATCCATGGCCAATGTGCAGCAGTAAAAATTACTTGTAGATAAAGTCAGAAGTAACAGAAACTTAGGAAAATATAAACTTCTTCCTAAACTGAGCCCCAGTCAAGACTTAATCTGCAAAGAATCTGTTGAGTGGAAAGGGTCTGAAGCCACATGGGTTAAATCTAGTGATGTGAAAGCCGATATGCTCGTTAGTAAATTCTATGAGAAACATCCTAATAAATCAAGGGGCAACCCCTAACCTATGCTTTTGTTTGAATTGCTATAGTTTCTCAATTGTCGCAGCACTGACATCCGGCCCCCCTTAACAGAAAGAGATGTCCTGTAAATCAAACAAAAGCATAAGTTAAGGATTTCCCCTTGGTTTGTTTGGATGTTTATCATAAAATTTACGAATAAGTCTATCAGCTTTTACATCAGTACACTTCACCCAAGTAACCTCTGATAATGGGTAGCTCTTCCACTGCACTAAATATTGCAATTTCCCCTTATGCAATCTAGCATCAAGAATGCATTTCACTTTGTAATTACTCTCCCTGGCCACCACAAGGGGACCAGGAGCTTTCTTAGGAGGGGGTCTTAGAATTGATTCTCTGAATGGTTTCAACAAGCTGCAATGAAATACAGGGTGAATCTTTTCTAAAAGCTGAGAGAGCTTTAATTGTACCATAACTGGGTTCACAATTTGCACTATGGGAAAAGATCCCAGGTATTTTGGTTCCAATTTTTTGCTAGGCAATTTCATGGACAGATAAATCTTTCTCCTCATCCAAAATGACCTCTGGGGTGCTCTTTTCCTATCTGCTTGTTTTTTATATGTTTCTAAGGCTTTTTTCAAAGCTTTCTTGGCATTGTCTCACACTTCCTTCCACATTGACACCTATTGATCTAAAGTCTGAGAGGCAGGTGGTTCTTGGGGGTATTCAGGCATTGGGATGAAATCCCTTCCAGTGGCGATTTTAAAAGGCATGAATCCGGTGCTACTCTGGACAGTGTTGTTGTAAGCCACTTCAGCAAAAGGGAGGATGTCAGTCCAGTTCATTTGTTGGTGATCCACATAGCACCTAAGATATTGTTCCATCATTGCGTTTGCTTTTTCAGTCACTCCATTCGTAGACAGATGAAAAGCCTATGACAGTCCTTGCACTGAGCCAATTATTTTTAGAAAATTTCTCCAAAATTTAGCCATGAATTGCACTCCCCTGTCAGAGATCACTCACCTTGGTGCGCCATGTAGTTTGTAAATGTGTTTTAGGAACATCATAACCAGTTTCTGGGAGGCCGGAGCAGGCACTGAAATGAGCCTGCTTTGAAAAAGGATCAATCACAGTCCATATTATCATATTTCCTCTGCTTTCAGGTAACTTGACGATAAAATCCATAGCGATCTGTTCCCATGGTTGGGAAGGATCTGCAACAGGCTGCAATAGTCCAGCGGGCTTCCCTGGAATTCTTTTCATGGTAGCACAGACTGTGCAGCTTTTTTACATAATTCTCCACATCTCTCTTTAAGCTTGGTCACCAAAATTGCCTCTGAATTAAATGCAGCATTTTCAAGTAACCGAAGTGGCCAGCCTGTTTTACATCATGGCTGCACTGGAGTGCTTGGAGTCTTAGTGATTCAGGCAAATATAATTTTCCCTCTTTGTAAGCCAACCCATCCTTATGGGTAAGGAAGGTTTGAGTGTCCTTAAACCACTGATCATTGATCAGTTCTTGTTTTAACTTCTTTGTTAACGGATCGTCAGGGGTAGGAGTTTTTACAGATTGGGGTCTCTGGGGGCTTATCTTGTGGTGCCAACATAATGGAATCAATAATCTGTTCACGCTGGCTTTTATATTGGGGTAATCTGGATAGGGCATCAGCCAAGAAATTCTTCCCACTTGGTATATACTTAAGGGTGAAATTAAAATGATTAAAGTACTGTGCCCAGTGTACTTGTTTGAGGGATAGTTTACTGGGAGTTTCAATGCCTCTAAGTTTTTGTGATCAGTCCATATTTCAAAAGGCACCTTGTTCCCCTCAAGGAAATGGTGCCACGTCAGTAAAGTCCATCCAATCGCATCTGAACTTTTATTTGAAGTGTAAGCTCAGGTCTGTAAAATTCCGCTATAATTTTTTTGTAAGAGTATTGCCCCTACAGCTACATTGCTGGCATCGGCTTGAATCACGAATGTTTCCTCTGGGTAGGGGTGCTTTAGGACTGGCTCAGCAGCAAAAAGTCTTTTTAAGTTCTCAAAAGCAGTATGTCCATTGCAGTGGTTGACCAGGTCACGGCTTCCCCCCTTCTTTGCCTCTTTTTAACAGTTCTGTCGGGATAAAGTGATCTCAGCAAATGAAGGGATGAATTGAGGGTAGAAGTTTGTAAATCCCAGGAAGCTCTGTAGCTGCTTTTCAGTTTTTGGAGGTTGCCATTCAATAACAGCCTTCACTTTTGTTGGATCCATCTTGATGCATTCACTGGAAATTCTATAGCCTAAGTAATCCAAGTGCGTGTGATGAAATTCACATTTTGACAGTTTGACGTAGAGCTTAGCATCTAGCAGTTTTTTCAGCACGTCTCTCACTAAGCTTACATGCTATGTTATAGTCTCTGTATAGATTAGGATGTCATCAAGATACACCAAAACACTTTTGTATAGGTGATCATGTAACACCTGGTTAATCAGCTGCATGAACACAGCAGGAGCACCTTGCAGTCCAAATGGCACAATCTTGAACTGATAGCTACCCAAAAGGCTGTTAAAAGCAGTTTTCCATTCATCATCTTCTTTTATTCTCATGCGGTAGTACACCTCTCTTAGATCTAATTTGGTAAAAATTCTCCCCTTTGCCAGGTAGGTTAATAAGTCCTTCATTAGAGGAAGGGAAAACATATTCTTCACACTCACACAGTTGAGCCCCTTAAAATCAACGCAGAGCCTAAGTGACCCATTTTTCTTTTCCCTGAACAAAACTGGGGCCGCTACTTTGGATTTGGCTGGCTCTATGAATCCTCTCCCCTTTATGGATTACTGCCTTGTCGTGGCGAAGGGGCTTGCGCAACTCAATGAAGCTATAAGCTATGCCGTGCAGGGCCACCCAAGACGGACAGGTCATAGCAGAGAATTCTGACAAAATGTGATCCACTGGAGAAGGAAATGGCAAACCACTCCAGTATCTTTGCCATGAAAACCCCATGGACAGTACTAAAAGGCAAAAAGATATGATGCTGGAAGATGAGCCCCTCAGGTCGGAAGGTGTCCAATATGCTACTGGGGAAGAGCGGAGGGCTAGTACTAGTAGCGCCAGAAAGAATGAAGCAACTGGGCCAAAGCCGAAAGGACGCTCAGCTGTGGATATATCTGGTGGTGAAAGGAAAGTCCGATGCTGCAAAGATTTTTTCTCCATAGGAACCTGGAATGTAAGATCCATGAATCAAGGCAAGCTAGACGTAGTCAAAAAAGAGATGACAAGACTGAACATCGACATCTTAGGAATCAGCGAACTAAAATGGACAGGAATGGGTGAATTTAACTCAGATGACCATCAGGTATACTACTGTGGGCAAGAATCCCTCAGAAGAAATGGAGTAGCCTTCATAGTCAATAAAAGAATAGGAAAAACAATACTGGGATACAATCCCCAAAATGACAGAATGATCTCAATTCGAATCCAAGGCAAACCATTTAATATCACAATAATCCAAATCTATGCCCCAACCACTGGTGCTGAAGAGGATGAAATTGACCGGTTCTATGAAGCCTTACAGCACCTTATAGAATTAACACCAAAAAACGATGTCCTTATCATCATGGAGGATTGGAATGCTAAGGTAGGAAGCCAAAAGATAACCGGAATAACGGGCAAGTTTGGCCTTGGAGTACAAAATGAAGCAGGGCACAGGCTGATAGAATTTTGTCAAGAGAATACGATGGTCATAACAAACACTCTTTTTCAACAACCCAAGAGACGGCTCTACACATGGACATCACCAGATGGTCAACATAGAAATCAGATCGACTATGTGCTCTGCAGCCAAAGATGGAGAAGCTCTATACAGTCAGTAAAAACAAGACCAGGAGCTGACTGTGGCTCAGATCATGAGCTCCTCGTTGCAAAATTTAGGCTTAAATTAAAAAAAGTAGGGAAAAGCACTAGGCCACTCAGGTATGAACTAAATCATATTCCTGATGAATATACAGTAGAGGTGACAAATAGATTTAAGGAATTAGATCTGATAGACAGAGTGCCTGAAGAACTATGGATGGAAGTTCACAACATTGTACAAGAGGTAGCAACTAAAACCATCCCAAAGAAAAAGAAATGCAAGAAAGCAAAATGGCTGTCTGAGGAAGCTTTGCAAATAGCTGAGGAAAGAAGGGAAGCGAAAGGCAAAGGAGAAAGAGAAAGATACACCCAATTGAATGCAGAATTCCAGAGAGTAGCTAGAAGAGATAAGAATGCTTTCTTAAATGAACAGTGCAAAGAAATAGAAGAAAACAACAGAATAGGGAGGACCAGAGATCTCTTCAAGAAAAGTGGAGATATGAAGGGAACGTTTCATGCAAAGATGGGCATGATAAAGGACCAAAATGGCAGGGACCTAACAGAGGCAGAAGAGATTAAGAAGAGATGGCAAAACTACACAGAAGAACTATACAAGAATGAGCTTAACATCCCAGATAACCACAATGAGATGGTCACTGACCTCGAACCAGATATCCTAGAATGTGAAGTGAAATGGGCCTTAGAAAATCTGAGCAACAACAAAGCTAGTGGAGGTGACAGTATTCCAGCTGAGCTATTCAAAATCTTAAAAGACGATGCAGTAAAAGTGCTACACTCAATTTGCCAGCAAATTTGGAAAACTCAACAGTGGCCACAGGATTGGAAAAGGTCAGTTTACATTCCAATTCCAAAGAAAGGCAATGCCAAAGAATGTTCAAACTATCGCACCATTGCACTCATTTCACATGCTAGTAAAGTTATGCTTAAAATCCTACAAGCTAGACTCCAGCAGTATGTGGATCGAGAACTACCAGAAGTACAGGGAGGATTTCAAAGAGGCAGAGGAACTAGAGATCAAATTGCCAACATACGCTGGATCATGGAGAAAGCTAGGGAGTTCCAGAAAAACATCTACTTCTGCTTCATTGACTATGCAAAAGCCTTTGATTGTGTGGATCACAACAAATTGTGGCAAGTTCTTAAAGAGATGGGAGTACCAGACCATCTCATTTGTCTCTTGAGAAACCTATATGCGGGTCAAGAAGCAACAGTGAGAACTGGACACGGAACCACTGATTGGTTCAAAATTGGAAAAGGAGTCCGGCAAGGCTGTATACTGTCGCCCTGCCTATTTAACTTATATGCAGAGCACATCATGAGAAAGGCAGGGCTAGATGAATCAAAAGTTGGAATTAAGATTGCCGGGAGAAATATCAACAACCTAAGATATGCAGATGATACCACTCTAATGGCAGAAAGTGAAGAGGAACTAAAGAGCCTCTTGATGCGGGTGAAGAAGGAGAGTGCAAAAGTTGGCTTGAAACTCAACATTAAGAAAACCAAAATCATGGCATCCGGCCCTCTCAATTCCTGGCAAATAGATGGGGAAGAAATGGAGGTAGTGACAGATTTTATTTTTCTGGGCTCCAAGATCACCTCAGATGGGGACTGCAGCTAAGAAATTAAAAGACGCTTGCTCCTGGGGAGGAAAGTTATGGCAAATCTAGACAGCATACTAAAAAAGACATCACTCTGCCAACAAAAGTGCGTATAGTCCAGGCCATGGTTTTCCCAGTTGCAATGTATGGCTGTGAAAGTTGGACCATAAGAAAGGCTGAGCGCAAAGAATTGAGGCCTTTGAACTATGGTGCTGGAGAAGACTCCTGCGAGTCCCTTGGACTGCAAGGCGTTCAAACCGGTCAGTCCTAGAAGAGATCAACCCCGACTGCTCTTTAGAAGGCCAGATCCTGAAGTTGAAACTCAAGTACTTTGGCCACCTAATGAGAAGGAAGGATTCACTGGAGAAGAGCCTAATGCTGGGAAAGATTGAGGGCAATAGAAGAAGGGGACGACAGAGAATGAGATGGCTGGATGGAGTCACTGAAGCAGTAGGTGTGAACTTAAATGGACTCCAGAAGATGGTAGAGGACAGGAAGACCTGGAGGAACATTGTCCATGGGGTCGCGATGGATAGGACACGACTTCACATTTAACAACAACATGAATCCTCTGGCTAAATTCTTGTCAATGTATTGTTGCATTTCCTCCACCTCTAGGGAGGTCATGGCATACATTTTCGGTTTTGGCAGTGTGGCTCCTGGTAGAATTTCAATGGTGCAGTCATTTGGCTTATGGGGTGGCAGGACATCACCTTCCTTTTCACTCAACACTTCTGACAAGTCTCGGTATTCGCTGGGAATGAGTGGCTCTCCTGGCAGGGGGATGGTGGCAATTTTTATTGTATTGGCTGATGACTCTGTATCCCCACTAACATCAAAGGAGGAGCTGGGGGAGATGGCCCTATGGGTAATCTCAGGGTTCTCGTCCCCCTTTCCCACCAGATAAAGAGTTTCCACTTGTCTAACTAACTAGACCTAGAATCACTGCTTCAATCATTTTTGGAGCCACCACAAATTGGATGAATTCCCAATGTTTACCTAATTCTAGCTGCACCGGCTTCTTTGGGTGGGTGATTAAAGTTCTTCCCCTTAAAGACCCATTTGTCTGTTCAAATTTCATGGTTTGGAGAGTAACCTCACCCAAAGGCCCAGTTTGAGAGCCATTGGCAGGCTGATAATGCATTGTGAGCACCCCAAGTCTACCAGTACCTGTAAGTCATTTGAGCTCCTGTCTTAGGAACTATAAGTTTGGCAGAGAAGGAAAAAGGTGGAATAGGTTAACTCACCATTGGGTCACTCTCCCCCTCGTCATTGCTATCATAAGGAGCCAGTGCTGTGGGTGGGTTGGTGAGGGTCTCAAACTTATCTTGAGTAGGCGAGGTGACTTAGACAACTGGTTCCTGAGTGATCCAATTTGATTTTTCTCTGGTAGATGGCTGGCTTACTTTTCTTTTCTCTGGTGGGACTGAGCTGCTTTTCTGCTGCAGGGATGGGACAGGGCAAACTGCTGCCTGGCTGGCCACATCTGAAGCATTTGATCAATGGACCCAAGGATGGTTTTGAAGGTTCTGCCACTCCTGTTGCTGGCGTTCGTCAGGTAGGTGGTTGTCTAGCCTGTTCTGGCCTCAGTCCAGGTCCAGGGGTAATCAGTTTCTTATAATGGGTCAGCTCGATGTCCATCTTCATTGCTACCCGGTACCACTCCTGTAGTTGGTCAGGAATTCCACAGTAAACACAGGCTTGGAACAGATTAGGGTCCAGGCCATTCTTGAAATGGTGCACCAGGGATCTTTCTGGCTACAGCTCAATTTGACCTGCCACTCTGCGGAATTCATGCACATATTCCTTTGCTGGTCTGCCTGCCTGTTTTACTTTGTGACTGTCCTTCTTGGCCTGTAGAGCTATGGATTCATCCTCAAACCTGGCTCTCAGTCCTTGGATGAATAGGTCATAGTCCCTAGCTCGGCCGCTTGCTCATTGTGCAAGCTATTCAATCTTTCTGATGCCTCCCCCTCTAGGTTTGCCACTATGCCATCGACCACAGTGGCAGTGTCCAAGTAGGCATTGGCATTTCAGTTCATGTAGGAATGCATTTGGTTCAGAAAAAAGGTTAACTTCTCAGGGTCTCCATCAAACATGGGTTTGAAATGAGGAGCAATTATGGGTTGCTGCCTGTCCAGTAAAGCCTGCAGCCATCCACCAGGTCATATTGGATGCCCCCTGCCCAATCAAACCTTGGCATGGGCTCTGAGCTGGTGTAGTGACAGTGGCAGTATTCAGGGCTATGTTGCCGATGGCAAGGTTCCAGGCTCCGTCGGTGATATGGCTGTTTGGGCTGGCCCACTGTCGGTAACAATCAAGGCTGTCCCTGCACTGATGGCAGTCTGGGCTAAGGTGACGTGGGTGCCAGTCGGGGCTCACATAGAGGTGGCACCATTCGGAGCTAACATATCATTCTTATCGCTCAGGGCTGCCACGATGTCAATGGTGGTCAGAGCTCAGCTGTTGCCATCGACAGTTGGGACTAGCATGCTGCTGGTGACGTTCCTGGCTTCTCCTCTGCACTGGGCTTGAGGTTAAAGCAGGTAGCTTTGGATGCAGGGAGGTGGCCCTGGCCCCAATTATGGGACTCGGGCTTCTTTTAGGCTAGGAATGATCTTGGAGACACTTGTCATCCTGCTCACTGGCCAGTAACTGGTGGGTGACCTGCTCCTTGCTTCCTACATCTAGCCCTTCAAACCTCTCCCTTAAACACTCAACTGATTGGCTTCAGATTGCTGTCAGGTATTTCCACTCACCTGACTCATCCAATGATGCTCCACACTTAGCCCCTCTTCGGTCAGGAGAGCGCAACTCATGGGAAGTAGTCAGTGGATATTCAGCTTCAGTGGCCTTCGAAGAATCCTTTTTCTGCTGGGCCGCATCTGAACACGACGATGTACTCCCGTATCCTTGGTCTTGCCCCTGCTGCTGGAGTCTCCAAAACCACCCTTTCTATTGGTGCGATGGCCTGCGCTCCATCTGCCGATGTAGTAGTTGTGGTTACTGTGCTGATAACAGGTTCCTCCTTCTTCTCCATCTTGGAATTTTCCCTGAGTCTTTGTCAGCCTCCCTTTTGCTTTGGGAGGCAACTGGAGTTCAGGACCCTGTGAATTTAAGAAAAAATGGAGTCTTGGGTTAATGTCATGGTTCCGATAGAGGAAACCTTTTAAAAGAACTTCAAGGCAAAGATTTATTCCTCAAAGAACATTTTATTCAGGAAACAAAGTATCGGCACTTACATAGTTGAACCCAAGACTAAAGTTTCCTCCTCCCTGATACAAAGTAACAAGTTGCAATTCCCATCCCAGAAAGGCTGTCAAAAATCACATTCACCAATTATTCTAAAACTTTCAACCCGCCAACACTTTATCTAACATTGACCTTGGTTCTCACCCAGCTGCAAATGTTATGGCTAACAGAAAATGCTCAAGCATTCCTCCCTTCCCCCCTTCTACATCTGAGAATCCCAAATAACAGAAAAAGCACAAGGAAAGCAAAAGGTAAAATGGCTATAGTTTCTCAATTGTCGCAGCACTGACATCTGTTCTTAGTAAATCAATGAGTGGAATAAAGAATTATAAATTCCTATACAGATAGTCCCTGATTTACAACCATTCATTTAGTGATCATTCCAAATTATAATGACACTGGAAAAAATGACTTATGATCATTTTTCACACTTACAAACAATGCAGAATCCCCATGGTCATGTGATCAGAATTTGGGTTCTTGACAACTGGCATGTATTTATGACAGTTGCAGTGTCCTGGGGTCATGTGATCATCATTTGTAACTTTCCCAGCTGGCTTCTGACAAGCAAAGTCAAAGGGGGAAGTCAGATTTGCTTAATGACCATATGATTCATCTAACAAATGCAGTGATTCGTTTAACAACTATGGAAAAGAGATCTTAAAATGGGGCAAAACTCATTTAACAACTGCCTTGCTTAACAACAGAAATTTTGGGCTTAAATGTGGTTATAAGTCAAAGACCACCTATATGCATTTGTATGGTAAGAATAGGGTGAGTTCAGATTGCAGCTTTTTGTAAATTATTGGTGTTGGAATAAAGTATAGAGTATACGCTTGAAGATTTGCCCGAAATGGTGTAGGGTTTCCTGCCCGAGCAGGGGGTTGGACTAGATGACCTCCAAGGTCCCTTCCAACTTTACTATTATTATTATTATTATTATTATTATTATTATTATTATTATTATTATTATTATTATTATTATTATTATTATTATTATTATTATTATTATATATGTAGTTAAGGCACCAGCCTAGAAAGTGGAACATTGTGAGTTCTAGTCATGCCTTACCCATGAAAGCTGGCTGGGTGACCTTGGGCCAGTCATTCTCTCTCGGCCCAACTCACCCCTCAGGACTGTTGTGGAGAAAATGGGAGGAGGGAAGTGTGCTGGATACGTTTGATGCCATGAGTTATTTGTAAACAAAAAATAAGGAAGGATATAAATACCTATCTACCTACCAGGACTACTTTAGCAACAACTGTTGTGTCAATGTTCAAAATGTAATTGCTGTTGCTCACATTTTTGCATTTCATTTGATGATGAAGTATCATTAAAATAGTGTCAGTGATCAGATAAAAATATTTAGATAATCTCTTTGTAAACTGTTCTTTCAGGCCTTCCAATGGATCCCATCATAACTGTAACTGAGTCCATCCACCTTGCTACTCATTATTATATTCTATTCCTGTTCCACTTTTCCCAGCATTATGCCTTTATGCAATAGGTCCAGAATGTGATAATTTGAGCTGGGACATTTGTACTTTGAGTAAGAATTATTTGCCTTCCATTCTTTTAATCAATTGTTGCTTTTGTGAAATTTTTGGCAAATTCTAATTCAGATGTAGGCAATTCCATGAAATAAGTGACACAGGCTGGTTTCTTTGAGTGGTCTTCAGATATGGACCAGTGACATAGAACATAGAATAATAGAGTTGGAATGGACCTCCTCAAAGGTCTCCTAGTCCAACCCCCTGCTCAAGCAGGAGTCCCTATATCATTTCAGACAATGGTTGTCCAATCTTTTTTTTTAAAAGCTTCCAATGATGGAGCAATCACAACTTCTGAAGGGAAACTATTCAACTGGTGGATACTTTCACCATTAGGAAATTTCTCCTTAGTTCTAGGTGCTTCTCTCCTTGTTTAGTTCCCAACCATTGTTTCTTGTCTTGTCTTTTGGTGCTTTAGAAAATAGTTTGACCCCCTCATCTTTTTTTATATAAATATTTTATTAATTTTCTATTTTTACAATCAAGTGCTTAATAGACAACGTGATGACTGAGTCCATTAGTAATTCCATGGTACATGTAAGCTTGTTCAAACTAAATCCAATATTACACCCTCCATTACATCCTTCTTTCTTCTGGTAATAGACATTTTTCCACACTAAGCAAATACAATTCTTATTGTTGTTAGTAAATATACAGTTGCATATCAATATTTGTTACATTTTTCTAATAGTGTCAATAATATCAGTTTAGAATATCTTTTCTAACCAAAACATATCTTAATTGCATTTGCACTCAATATCATTTATTCAGTCCATATCCTATTTTTGCTTTTTTCAATTTTAATTTCCCATCCATGTTCAAAATATCCCAATCTTTTAAAATTTCAGAACAAGTTATCTTTGGATAAATAAAAGCTTCCCTTATTTAAATTTCTTAGCATATTCTTATTTCCCTTTTCATACCAAGATATGATATTCTGATTACAAATCCTATCTATCTAGTTATAATAATACTCTGTTTCTAGCAATTTATTCTTAACCATATTCAAACATCTAATTAGTAATATAACATCCCTTCTAATAGGTCAAAGCTTCTGTTTCCTTCAGTCTTACTCTAGCTTTCTTCCTTTGCCAACTAACTTTTCAAGTCAGTGCATTTGGATCATCAAATAATTCTTCCTCTATTTTTATGTATATTACTTGAAACAAGAGAAACAATTTAGTTAAAGTATTTTTGGAAGAACTAGCCTGTTGATATTAATTAAACAGCCTCCCTCCTTCTCTAGTTCCCCACAGTTCTGTTAATAGCTCTATCTTCCATTCCATCAGCTCTCCTTCCTTATTCTCCAGTATGTTCTGAAATTTTGGTTTGTAGAATGTCTTTTCCATTTCCAATATTATCGTTGTGTCTTCTAAGTTTTCATTTGTCTGAGTCTGGTTGTTAGCTTCTTCCTTTAGATCAGACATGTCAAACTGCCATCCCACGGACCGGATGCGTCATGCTGAAACCGCGCCCACCCCATTGCCAGCAGTGGGGGAAAAGTTGCGATATGTCATGTGAGTTTGATATGCCTGCTTTAGATCCTCAATATTTATGTCAGCATTCTCTAGTTTTCTTTCTATTTTCTGGGTTGTTCCTTCTCTGTAGTTATTTTCTGAGTTTGTAGATTTAAATTAGAAAATTTGTTCTTTTATCTCCTTTGTGTTATTTTTAATCTCATCACGAGCTAAAGCAATTGTCTCTTATATTAATTTCAACATGGAGAGAATTTCTTACTGTGGTTCATCAGTATTTTCTTGTTGGTATGTCAAACTGAGTCTTTTGGAGACAGATGTTAAGAATGTTTTTTACCACAGAGCTAAATATGGAATATCCATTTTATTTTTGTAAGTGGTCTTTATAGAAATCTGTTTAAGAGTTTAGAAAATTTCAGTTAATTGTCATTGGAGCTCCAGATTATCCAACTAACTAGCCATTCTTAAACCTCCCCTAAGCAAAGTAAAGTTCAACTTTTTCTGTCCAATGAGAAATGTATCCTTTCTGTCCAGGGAGAAGAAAGAACCATTAAAGGTTGTTTATCAATCAAGATTTATAATCCAAAATGTTCCATCAAATCTGGCAATAGTGTATTACAGGAAAATAGTTCCACAATACAGCCTCCCGCCAGCTTTTCACCCGCTTCAGTTTGCCTACCAACCAAATCGCTCTACAAATCGCTCTATTTCTTCCGTTCTCCATCTGACCCTGAAGCACTTAGAGGAAAGAAATACTCATGTGCGTTTGCTGTTTGTCGACTTCAGTTTGGCGTTTAACACAATCATTCCCCAGCATCTAGTAGACAAACTGGGCCTTTTAGGCTTAAAAACACTCCTTTGTGCAACTGGATTCTTGATTTTCTTACCAACAGGCCCCAATATGTGCGAGTTGGAACAAATACCTCTAATACCATTTTCTTTTTTTTTTTTTTTATTGAAAATTTTTATTTTTTAAAACATACAATCATTTATAAAAATACAATAAAATTTTAAAATAGAGAAACCCCCCCCTTACCCTCCCTCCCACCCCCACCCCCCCTCCCTTCACTTCCCAGAGCAGAATACAGGGTTAAGAAAAAAAAAGAAAAAGAAAATTATAATAATTAAAAAAAAGAAAAAAAAAGAGAAAGAAAAAAAAATATCATAATTAACCTTTAACTCCATAACTTATAAAACAATTCTCTATAATATTTGATATTCATTCATAAAATAAATAAAACTTTTTAATTCCATATTTTTTCTGAATATAATCTATCCACCTTCCCCATACAGTAATATATCTTTCTTGTGTATGATCCTTTAAATAAGCAGAAATTTTTGCCATTTCTGCAAAACTAGATACTTTAAATATCCATTCTTCTAAAGTAGGCAAAGAATCTTTCTTCCAATATAGACCTACTAGTAACCTTGCTGCAGTTAATAAATTCAACATCAAAGTAGTTTCTTTTTCATTTAAGTCAACAAAAATACCAAGTAAAAATAGTTGAGGAGTAAACTTTATCTTCTTTCTAAAAATCTTTTGAATGTTCCACCAAATCATAATCCAAAAAGCCTTTACTTTTTTACAATTCCACCAAATATGAAAGTATGTCGCATCATTATTGCCACATCTCCAACATTTGGGCTGTATGTTGGAATACATACAAGATAATTTTTTAGGATCTAAATGCCATCTATAAAACATTTTATAAAAATTTTCTCTCAAATTTTGAGCTTGTGTAAATTTAACATTTCTTATCCAAATTATCTCCCATAAATCCAATGAGATCGGCTCCTGTATATTCTGAGCCCATTTAATCATACAATCTTTAACCAATTCTGTTTCCGAATCTAACTCTAATAAAACATTATATATTCTTTTTATATGAGCCGGACCTTGGTTTTTAATCTGAATAACCAATTGTCTATCTTCTAGTGTTATTCCCTCTTTCTTGTCTACAGTCCATCTATCCATTATTTGTAAATATTGAAACCATGACTGTAGAATATTTTGCTGCCTTAATACATCTAGGGATTTCAAATGCCAATTCGAACCAGAACAAATTAACAATTCTTTATATGAAATTTTATCAAAATTTGTCCCCTTAGAGGTTCCCTCAATTGCATGTCTGGGAATCTAATACCATTTTCTTGAGCACAGGTTCTCCTCAGGGCTGTGTCTTAAGTCTGCTGCTGTTCTCCCTGTTGACCCATGACTGTTGTGCTAGGTTTGCCACCAACCATATTGTGAAGTTTGCAGATGATACAACAGTAGTGGGCCTTATTCAGGATGACAAGGTGGAAGCTTACCGCAAGGAGGTTGAAGGGTTGGTGAACTGGTGTAAGGAAAACAGCCTAATTTTAAATACCGGAAAAACCAAAGAGATCATTGTTGATTTCAGAAAAGGCAGGCACAGCCACATTTCTCTGTGCATAAATGATTCACCTGTGGAGATGGTTACCAGCATCAAATTCCTGGGTGTGCAGCTAATGAGTAGGCTGACTTGGTTGCTCAACTGTGAGAAACTGGTGAAGAGGGCACAGCAGCGCCTACATTTTCTGCATCGCATGAGAAAAGCACATCTTCCTTTCCCTGTCCTGACCACTTTCTACAGGGGGACAATCGAGAGCATCCTGTCATACAGCATCACAGTCTGGTTTGGAGGCATCACTGCTTCAGACAGGAAGGCGGTGCAGAGAGTGGTGAGAATGGCCAAAAAGATCATTGGTAGTTCCCTCCCTCCCACCCAGGATATAGCACAGAAGCACTGCTTGAACAGGGTCCGTAAGATTATCTGGGACACTACACATCCTCTTCACAACCTGTTTTCCTTGTTACCTTCTGGGAGGAGGCTTTGTGGTATCCAAACATCCAGATTCAGCCAGAGTTTCATTCCATACAGATTAACCTTGTGAACTCTCAAGCTTCCTCCTTCCGTTACATATTCAAGATGGACAATATTTAATATTTATTTGCTACATATATGCAGGGATGTGGGTCTATACATATGTTGTTCATAGTATGTTTAGGTGTGTGTCATGTATGTGTTTCACTTTGAGAGCAGGCAACTAAATTTCATTTTTGATGTGTGCCATCATGCCCACAGTATAAAAATGACAATAAAGTTTATCTTATCTTATCTTATTTGTATTCATGGTTCAGACAGGCCAATTTTAGAGTAGTTTATCATCTCTGCCAAACAAATAAGCAGCCCCCAAGTTTGTTCCTTTTTCTCAGCTGTAATCTAAAAAAAAGGTCTTAAAAACACCTTTAGTCCCCAAATTTCTAAGCCATTTGTATATATTAACTCCAAATTAGTCTTGTAGGTGTCTCCATTTTCCCCAAGTAATTAATTTGCAGCTTTTCTTTTCCTTAGGGAATGGGGCAGAAATTTTCCTTCCCTCTCTCATCAGGGGGGAGTGCTTTGGGCATATTTTTCAGGACGAGGTCTTAAAATCATAAAGAGAGGATCAGGTCTCACCCAGTGTCAGAATCCAATTATATTTCATCTTTAATTATCAAATATAGAAACTCCCAATTCTGCCTTCTCTGGATTCTGCCATCAGAGGGAGAGAAGGGGGAGAACAAAGGGGCTTTATGGCCCTCACTTCCTTCAGTACACTTCAAAGAGCTGAATGCTGAATGTGTGTTTATTGTAACATCAAAGCGTTAGCACTAGAGGACCTTATCATAACAAAGCAGGGTATTTGCCTTTCATGTAGTTACCTGAAGTCTCCATCCAGACGGAAGAAAGAAGAAAGGGGGTGGAATTGTGATACTTGAAACTATCACTGGAAGGGGGGTTGATTGGGTGGGACTACTGGGGAACCCCTTAAAACCTTGAATGGGAGAGCTTGAACCCCAAGTCCTGTCTAGCATGCCTGCAACCATTTTCTCTTAATAAAGGATTCCTGTTGGAAGAATTATTCCAAGAGTTCTGTCTTCTTAAGATGCAAAGTGGGGTGGGTCCTTACATTAGACAGGACTTGCAAAATTAATCCACCTGGAAGGGAGACCCTTGCCGGGGGATTTTGCAAAAAATTTACCATGTCAGACAATGGAGAAAGAGAGGGGGAAAACTCCCTGGAAAGAGAGCCGCTGACCCAGTTGGAACCTTGCCAGATGTTGGGATCTGAGAGGTCAGATTCCTCGGGAGAAGAAGTGGTGGAGACACAGGACCACAAGCCTCGCTGGTCGATGAACGTTGGAAAGAAAAGTGAGTGGAGAAAGGAATCAAGAAAGGTGACCCTGAGACGGGGGACCAAACAACCAGAATGGAAGCAGGAGATGGAGAAATCCCTGCACGCAAGTGAAGAGGGAGGAAGCTGGGTACCGTACTCAGACTGGATCCTAGAGAAAGCTATTGACCTGATGAAGAGAACTCTCAGCTCCCTAGGAGAGGAGAATACTGAGCCCTACGGCCGCCCCAGTTCCTGGAGCCACAAAGGGAGAGACACCGAGTGGGACGTGGAACCTGCAACCCCAGGGACATCTACTGATCCAGGAGCCCCCACCCCCTACCGGACCACAGATGGCAATCTGGACGGAAGACACTACCACCCACAACGGAGGCACCGATCCATTCCAAGACGTCCACCGTTGGAGTGAAATTCAAAGGGGAGCCAACACGCTTGGGGTTTTTCCTAACCCAAGTCCTCAGCTACATGGAGGAATATGGGCAGGACATTCCCAGCGACAAAGCCCGCATCCAGATCATGCAATCTGCCCTGGATGGACCAGCTGCGGATTGGGTAGTGAACTTGCATGACTCCAATGCCCCAGAACTCAGTAACTTCAACCGTTTCATGTCCTCTTTGAGAAGACGATTTGAAGACCCCCTGGCTGATCGCAAAGCCCGTGAAAGAATAACAACGATGAGGCAAGGCAAACGCCCAGTGGCTGAGTATACACAAGAATTCCGGGCCATTGCCAGCAAACTGAATTGGCCAGAAGACATCCTCCTTGGCCATTTCAAAGACGGACTAAACTATGATCTATATGATGCTTGCCTGCCCCGAGGGGACCCACATCGACTTGAGGAATGGTACGTCTTGGCAGAGGAAGCAGAGATTGACATATTGAAGAGGCACCGCCGAAGAAAACAATGGAGCCACCCCCCGCCTGAGCTGACACACCAACCGGTGTAATCATCGGCTACAGCCAAGAAGCAAATGGGGTGTTTCAAGTGCAGAAGAGAAGGGCATCGAGCTGTAGAATGCCGCTCAAAGGCCCCCCAGCACAACCCAGACAGATCCCCAATCAACAAATCTGGAAAGTCTTCAGCTAAGCCAAAAGAAACAGCCATGAGAATGATGGAAATTGCAGAAACCCCCACCTCTGCTCACCAAGGGGAAAGAACTCCAGCCTACACCACAGGGCCGGTGGATGCCTCAGATGACAGCTCGGAGGGCGAACCCCTGGTAAGTGGATGCATCACACCCATCTTCAAAACAGTGACTATATTAATCCCCCCCATGCCCGAAGCTGTGAAGGTGAAAGCCTTAATAGACTCTGGCTGCACCCGCTGCCTCATTAGCCCAACACTAGTGGGGAATCTGGGCATCCCATCCAGGAGACTGGAACAACCAATCTCATTTGGCCAGCTAGATGGATCCATAGCAGGGGGGGTGCCAGCTACCCTAGCCACTCTGCCAATACACCTCTCCCTGGGCAACCATGAAGAGGCCTTAACGTTTGTGGTGACCCCAGGTATGGAATGCCCAATGATTCTAGGGATGGAATGGTTGAAAAAATGGAACCCCTGGGTAAATTGGAGGACGACAGAAATCAAATTCCCGAAGGGGGACCCTATGGACTTAAAACCCCAAGGGAGGCTACCAGAATCAAGAATAGAAAAAGCATCCATAGGAGAGGAAAAAAGATTAACAGAAATACCAGAGGAATATAGGGACCTTGCTGAAGTCTTCAGTGAGGAGAGGGCGAATGAGCTTCCCCCCCACCGACCCACAGACTGTACCATTGAATTCAAGCCTGGGGCAAAACTCCCGAAGCCCAGATTATACTCCATGAGCCCAAAGGAGAAGGAGGAAATGGAAAGATTTATAAAAAAAAACCTGGAGAGAGGTTTCATTGAGCCAGCCAAGCCTAAAGTGGCTGCCCCGGTCCTTTTTAGAGAGAAGAAGGATGGCTCTTTACGTTTATGCGTGGATTATAGGGCCCTGAATACAATCAGTGAAAGCAACCTATACCCGCTGCCCCTCATGAAAAACATGCTGTCACACCTATCGAAAGGGAAAATTTTTTCTAAACTAGACCTAAGGGAAGCTTACTATCACGTGAGAATCAAGGAAGGGGACGAATGGAAGACTGCATTTAACTGCCCCATGGGGTGCTATCAATTCAAAGTCTTGCCATTTGGATTACAAGGGGGCCCTGCAGTCTTTATGCAATTAATCAATGACGTTCTAAGGGAGCACCTATTTAAGGGGGTCCTTGTTTACTTGGACGACATTCTTATCTTTACTGAAACAAAAGAAGAACACGTCAAACTTGTCAGAGCGGTTTTAAAGAAGCTGCGAGCCGCTCACCTATATGCCAAACTCTCAAAATGCGAATTCCACCAGGAAAGGATAGACTACCTAGGCTATCGCATATCCCCACAGGGCATTGAAATGGACCCAGAGAAGGTCAAAGCAGTACTAAATTGGGCACCACCCCGCACAAGAAAGCAACTACAAAGTTTCCTGGGCTTTGCAAATTTTTACCGCCAATTCATCCCCTCATTTGCACAGATAGCCTTGCCCCTCACTAACTTACTAAAAACGAAGGGAACATCCTCAGTAAAACCTAGCCAGCCACTAACATGGACAATGGAGTGCCAAGCAGCGTTTGAGAGACTAAAGAGACTTTTTTCTGCCGAACCAGTACTAAGGCACCCAGACATGGACAAGCCCTTCATAATACAGGCAGATGCAAGTGATGTGGCAGTGGGGGCTGTGCTATTACAAGAAAATGATGATGCAGTATTGCAACCCTGTGCATATACATCCAAGAAACTCACGGAAACAGAACAGCGCTGGCCCGTATGGGAGAAGGAGGCTTATGGGATACGTTGGGCATTACTCACGTGGCGACAGTTCCTGGAAGGCAACAAAATCCCCTTCCAGGTGTGGACTGATCACAAAAATTTAGAAGCCCTGAAAACTTCCAGGAAACTCAATCCCAAACAAGCCTGCTGGTCCCAGCATTTTCACCAATTCCAATTTAAGCTCAAACATTTACCAGGAAGAAAGAACTTCCTGGCAGATGCACTATCTCGCATGCCCCAATATAACAGTGCACGAACCACAGACTCTAGACCAATAATGGCAGAGTCACAACTGGCAGCACCAGTAACCACAAGAACCCAAGCCAAATTAAAACCACAAACACCACAAAGTTTGGAAACAGATGAATGGTTCCAGAAAAACAAAAATGTGTGCACAATGAGAGACGGGTTGCCTTGGGTAGGGGAAAAGTTATATATACCAACAACTCAAAGAGTAACTTTCATGCACCTTTGCCATGACACAAAATCAGCAGGGCATTTTGGATTTGTAAAAACTTTACACTTAATTAAACGGCAATTTTGGTGGCCATCAATAAAAAAGGACATAGAAAGTTATGTAGCCAGCTGCCCAAAATGTGCATCAGCAAAGAGGTTGCAAGGGAAATCGCCAGGACTATTACAAACAGTGGCAAGTCCCTCAGCCCCCTGGAGGGAAATAGCCATGGATTTTATAGTGGAATTGCCTGAAAGCAATGGGAATACTGTTATCTGGACAGTCACGGACCTATTTTCCAAACAGGTGCACTTTATCCCTTGCCAAAAAATTCCCACTGCAAAGGCCTTAGCAAAACTTTTCATCCAGCACATTTACAGATTGCACGGGGCACCCCACGCATCATCTCTGATAGGGGAGTGCAATTTACGTCTGCATTTTGGAAGGAATTTTTATCCCTCTTAGGGACCACTCAGGGATTGACATCTAGCCACCACCCGCAAGGGGATGGACAAGCGGAACGGTGCCAGTCGGTACTTGAGCAATATTTGAGATGTTTTTTAAATTTCCAACAGAGTGATTGGACGGACTTACTTCCTTTTGCAGAAGTTGCCTACAATAATGCAGTCCACTCCAGCACAGGCTACACTCCTTTTCAAATAGCCAACGGTCAAAGTTTCAACCCTATGCCAGAGTTAACCCCAAAAGAACCAACGATCCCTTCACTGAAAGAATGGATGGAAAACCTACAAAACACCTGGCCAATAGTCAGAAAATCACTAGATGAAGCTAGGCGGGCATACAAAGCACAAGCCGATAAAAAAAGGGTTGAGCCTACACCATTCATTATAGGAGAAATGGTGTACTTATCTACAAAATACCTAAAGTCCCTACAGCCCTGTAAAAAACTTGGACCAAAATATATAGGACCTTTTCCAATTAAAAGAATCATAAATCCAGTAACAGTAGAATTAGAATTACCCAAAAATCTCAGGCAAATACACCCAATTTTTCATTGCAGCTTGCTGAAAAGAGAGCATCAGTCACCTCTACGGCCAAAAATCCCCCCCCCACCACCTCCAATCATGTGGCAGGGCGAACAACACTTCGAAATAAAAGGAAGTCCTTGACTCTAGGAGATATCATGAGCAACTCAGTACCTAGTTGCCTGGAAACACCTCCCTCCCTCACACACCGAGTGGGTCCATAAACGTCATGTCAGAGCCCCGAAGCTATTGAAGAAGTTTCACACAGAGTATCCTAACAAGCCTGACTAATTTTTATACCTGTTTTGTTTTCTTTCAGGTGGATCTCTCTTATTTTTAAGAGGGGCCGGATGTCAGAATCCAATTATATTTCATCTTTAATTATCAAATATGGAAAACCCCAATTCTGCCTTCTCTGGATTCTGCCATAAGAGGGAGAGAGGGGGAGAACAAAGGGCTTTATGGCCCTCACCTTCCTTCAGTACCTTCAAAAAGCTGAATGCTGAATGTGTGTTTTATTGTAACATCAAGCGTTAGCACTAGAGGACCTTATCATAACAAACAGGGGTATTTGCCTTTCATGTAGTTACCTGAAAGTCTCCATCCCAGACGGAAGAAAGAAGAAAGGGGTGTGGAATTGGATACTTGAAACTGATCACTGGAAGGGGGGTTGATTGGTGGGACTATACTGGGGAACCCCTTAAAACGTGATGTGAGAGCTTGAACCCCAAGTCCTTTCTAGCAATGCCCTGCAACCATTTTCCTCTTAATAAAGGATGCACTGGTTGGAAGAATTATCCAAGAGTTCTGTCTTCTTAAGATGCAAAGTGGGTGGGTACCTTACATTAGACAGACTTGCAAAATTTACTCACCTGGAAGGGATACCCTTGCCGGGGGATTTTGCAAAAAATTTACCATGTCAGACAATGGAGCAAGAGAGGGGGAAAACTCCCTGGAAAGAGAGCCGCTGACCCAGTTGGAACCTTGCCAGATGTTGGGATCCGAGAGGCCAGATTCCTCAGGATAAGAAGTGGTGGAGACACAGGACCACAAGCCTCGCTGGTCGATGGGCGTTGGAAAGAAAAGTGAGTGGGGAAAGGAATCAAGAAAGGTGACCCTGAGACGGGGGACCAAGCAACCAGAATGGAAGCAGGAGATGGAGAAATCTCTGCACGCAAGTGAAGATGGAGGAAGCTGGGCACCGTACCATACTGGCTCCTAGAGAAATCTATTGACCTGATTAAAGAGAACCTCTCAGTTCCCTAGGAAGGAGAATACTAAGGCCCTACGCCGCCCCAGTTCCTGGAGCCACAAAGGGAGAGACACCTGAGTGGGAACGTGGAACCTGCAACCCCAGGGACATCTACTGATCCATGAGCCCCCACCCCCTACCGGACCACAGATGGCAATCTGGACGGAAGGCACTACCACCCACAACAGAGGCACCGATCCATTCCAAGACGTCCACCGTTGGAAGTGAAATTCAAAGGGGAGCCAACACGCTTGGGGTTTTTCCTAACCCAAGTCCTCAGCGACATGGAGGAATATGGGCAGGATATTCCCAGCGACAAAGCCCGCATCCGGATCGTGCAATCTGCCCTGGATGGACCAGCTGCGGATTGGGTAGTGAACTTGCATGACTCCAATGCCCCAGAACTCAGTAACTTCAACCGTTTCAGGTCCTCTTTGAGAAGACGAGTTGAAGACCCCCTGGCTG